>NW_027412704.1:7459223-7828102 GCF_025532065.1 Leptinotarsa decemlineata | reverse complement strand
TAATATTTACTGTTGATGATATTTCTTTCTCAGATAGTCGATAAAATATTACATTAAGCACATCCCAAAATACCGAACCATAATCTTTCCACTGATTGTTGTGCTTTTTGGCGCTATGGACGAGGGTCACCAGTTGATCTCCACTCAAATGACAGTCGTTGATTCCGAAGTGGAGTAATGGATCCCATGTTTCACCCTTTGTCACGTTCTTGTCTTTGGTCATCAGTGAGCTCGCGCGACATTCATTTTCTACAAAGCTTTCTCATAGTCAAATGCTCTTGTCATACAGAGCCAACAAATTATTTTGATAACTTCACAGTGTTTTGAAGGTGATTGACAATGTTTCGTGATGAATTTCACTAGTTCGGACTTCCATTGTCTATTATATAAAATGATTTGAAATCCCTGAAACAAGTAAAAAAGAATAATTAAAAAAGAATAGTTGAAAATAACAATTATAATAAGCAACAATAAACCTGAAATGAAATGATAGTAATAATAACCTACAAGTAAAAATATAATAATTGAATAAATAGAAATTAAAGGAATGCAAAAAAGAAAATAATAAAAAAATAAAAAAGTGTAGAGATTCCAAGGTCACGTTAGTTCACGACGTTTCGATTGTTGGTATCTACAATCGTCTTCGGGTGATGACTGGACTGATTCCTCGAGAGATGATATTTTATAGGTCGTCGAAATTCTTCACTTTCTCTACTTTCCATTTTCCGCTTCACTGATTTCGTGAGAGATGACCGATTTGGCGGGAGTTGGTCATTTCTCGTTGATGATGGGTTTCCATTTGTTTCGTATTTATACGCTGGCCTGGCTGAATACGTTGTTAGACAAAAATGTATGCGGCTTTCCTTAAAATTTTCTCCTGAACCAATGTTCCTCTCTGTGCAAGATCTCAGCTTGGGACCACTCGATGTTGTGTTGATGGGTCCAAAACATGGTTGCTATTCCTGATTTGCTGGTTTCTCCTCGCTGTGTGTGCTTCTTGTGCTCGGCAATGCGAATATTCAATGGCCTCTTAGTTTCACCAATATAGGATTTTTCCGCACTCACAGGGTATCCGGTAAATGCAATTCTTGGAATCGCAGTCCGCGTTTGGGGCCTGGTTTTCGTGAGGTTGCTACGGATAGTGTTACCGGATCTGAACAGGTTCTAATGTTGTACTTGGAAACCAATTCTTCTTATCCTCTCCGATAATCCTCTGATGTAGGGAAGTGCAAGCACTGGTTGTGACGGGCTACTCTTCCTTGCGAGGCTCCTGCTGTCTTTTGGCCAAAGTCTTTTTCTACCATCGCTTTGGAGTATCCATACACTTTTTATTTTTTTTATTATTTCTTTTTTGCATTCCTTTAATTTTTATTTATTCAATTATTATTTATTTTACTTGTAGGTTATTTTACTATCATTTCATTTCAGGTTTATTGTTGCTTAATATAATTGTTATTTTCAACTATTCTTTTTATTTAATTTATTCTTTTTTACTTGTTTCAGGGATTTCAAATCATTTTATATAATAGACAATGGAAGTCGAACTAGTGAAATTCATCTTCACAGTGTAATCTAACTCATGTACTTCACTTTTTGATCATTCAAAACAATTTTTGGATTTTTTTTTGTTTTCTGGCGATACTGCCCAATTTGGACAATTTTCAAGCCATTGCTTTGCTTGGAATTTCAACAGCTTTCTTTTGAAGGTTAGTACCACTGAAAAAGCAGTGAAAAAAAGCGCATCTATGTATTAAGCCCGAGATTTTGCTGCCCATGTAATAGCCCTAAAAGATATTAATGGTTGAATCAAGTGAAATTTGTCGATAGAATGTGTACCTACGTATTGAATAACACAAGAAATTGGATGGTGTAGTACCAAATAGATGATTCATCTGCTCAAAATGAATTACATTACAGAATATCGAAACAATATCTAATATTCTCGCTTTTCAAAGTAACGCTTACGCCAGGGACCGTTTTTCGAGACACCATTTAGTAAATGACAATTTGATGGATTTCCCGGACCAACCCCGTTGCATCAGGGATTTCTACGTTTCGGCTTTTTTACGGCGAGGGACCGAGAGAGCCTCACAAAGCGAACAAAGACATAAAAATGATGGATTCGGTTCATCTTATCCCAGAGCGTGATCGAGTCTTTTCAGCGCCAAGCGGATGGGACAGGACTACATATCTGAATGTTTTAATTCCACCGCACCGCCGCCTTTGCTATTTCAGACATGTTGCTCGGGCCGCAGGTCTCCGGAACGCCTCGCGGAATTACCTAAGCAAACATCAACCGCATGACTTGCATATCAAACCGAGGGCTGGAGGCGGCGAGATGATTTGGGATATAAATCCGGAAAGGATTCTGAGATGCATGTAAAACGTTTGTTGCCCACTGAAAGACACAGTTCTTCGGCACGACGGAGGAGATTTTGTTTCAAAATAATGTGAAAAAAAAAATTGTCTCTTACATTTCAGGCAAATGACCAAAATGAATATTTCGAAAATTAAATTCGAAAACGTTCATCCATTATAAGGCTCTCACACTGTAGGACAGGGGTCGGCAAGTAGTTATAAGTGGAATCCAGTAACTGTGGGAAAATTTTTACTAGGTCAGAAAAAACAACTAATAAAATACTAGCTTCATATTATTTTGGTTTGCAAATCAAATTCTGAATTATGGAACACAAGACCTGAAATTAATGTGAGAAATTACACTGACGGTCTTGACCAGTTTTTCGTAGTTTGGTTCAGAGAGGAAGATCAAATTCGATGTGTGTCTTCTAGGTGGGCTCCGTTAATCTCAACGCTATTTGTTTTTAAAATGTATCTTTGGGAAAGATATTTCACATAACATATGTTGAGCAAACATAATGGCCAAATGTTATAGCTTGTTTCTTGCAATTTTCATATTTTTTCTATGAATATGTTTGGTCCAAAATTCTTCAGTGGATACCGTTTTATACATTTGCTAAGACACATCTTGAAAATCAATTATCTCTATTTGAAGTGATGCTATGGCAGCCTGATCTGTTCACTATGCTGCTACATCAACTTCAAGCCATTCATGTATTCTGATGATACAAAGCATCATAGTAACAGCGGAGAACGTATCCCTCCTGAAATAAAAATTAACCCATGTGATTAACAACTTCACAGTATGGTGCTAAAAAAACCATCTCATTAACAATATGTCTAAAGCAGTTTGCGTTGAATTTCATTAGCAAGAAGGGTAAGTCTAATGACTTGAGTCTAAATACAAGTGTAACTAAATAAGTGTAAAACATCTGAGGAGTGATTCTCATCGAAAAAAAGATAGGATCTTTCATATAAAGAAATTTCATTGGAGCATCCCTTGTTAGATACAACCTCTTTAAAGTGGTACATAAAATTTGTAAAACAAGCACTAAAAAAGTTACAATATTAAAATTGATCTGACGTTTTTTACTACCAAAAAGACATTTAGCCAGAAATTTATTCGATTTACCCCATGGTTGTAAGGGTGGAAACGAACCCCTAAAATTTATTTCCAATTTACCTTTTTTTCTTATTACTTGTTAACTATTTAAAAATTCTTTTCCGATAGCCTGTTTCATTCTAAACAAAAAAATGTATCTTGGGTTTTTTGCCCAAAATAAACCAGTTTGCAGCAAAAATTATTTGACGAACAACTACAGAGATACATCGTCATAAAAGCGAAAATTCAAAACTAATCTATCTAGTATGTCGTATTAGCGATAGTGACAATTAAATTGGTATGACGCTGTCAGTTTGTGAATTTTCGAAATTGAATTAAAACTAATTGTGTGTTGTTGTTCTGTCTTAATTTGTTACTTTAATAATTCATTGTTATCAAAATGGCATACAAAAATGAGGAAATGGCTGATATGCATTACGTTTACGGTCTGTCGCAGGGGAATGGGTTTGAATCTTCTAGAAGATATGCTGAAATGTATCCTCAACGGCAGAATCCTTCAATAGAATATTTGCTCGACTTCATCAACGATTACGAGAATATGGTTCATTCGACAAAAGAACGCAGGATTGTGGTCTCCATCGAGACGTACGAACACCACAGCTTGAGGAAGCAGTACTTAATCTGATTGAAGAACAACCTACTTCAAAAAACCTACTACCAGTTCTTGAATAGATTATTTTCCAGCTGAATATTGATCATTTATTTAAAGTATTTAAAGGAACAACATATTATACCCTTTCATCTGCAACGAGTACAGGCACTGTTAGCGCGAGACTTTCCGAACCGTCTTGAATTTTGCAGTTGGATGCTGGAAATGATTAGAAGAAATTATGGCTTTTGGAGACGATAGAATTCACAGACGAATGTAGTTTTTTCGGGACAAGATTATTGATTTTCATAATTACCACATTATGGGCTGATGTTAAAACCCTCACGCTATTGTCGAAACTAACCTTCAAGAATTGTTTTCTCTTAGCGTGTGGCTCGGAGTTATTGGGATGATTAATTGGGTGTCAATGTTCTACCTCCTCGATTAAATGGTGAGCATAAGTTCATTTTTAAGAGAAGTGCATCCAGTACTGCTGGAGGAAGTTCACTTTGGGCATCAGAAGGGATATATTTTTTATGCATGTTTGGACTCACCGCTCTTTTATTCGAGTTAGCACGTCAGCATTTAACTGAAACATATGCAATTATGGTAGGTCGAGGAGGACCACAGAACATATCCGCTTGATCCCGGATCTCAATCCTCTCGAACAAAAAAGTAACGAACACTGGTAGAACGTAGAAATTGATATGTTCTATGAGGTTTTCATATGGATGAATTGCTTATTTTTAGCCGAAATAGCGTATCAATCGCCATCAATTCCAGAGTATACTTATTTAAAACATATTTGAAACTAATATGATGTCATCACTATCTCATATATTTCATTACTTAAAAAATTGAAATGATAAGTTTACCACCGTCATGAGAATTAATCAAAAACTGATCAAAATAAAATACGAATAATGATTACACTCATATTTCTTGGCAGTTGATGCATCACTTGTACTGAACTGTAGCGGAAATAATCAATTATCGTTAAATTGAATCTTGATTAACTAATTACGTGAAATGGCGGACGCAGATTTTTTCATGAAAAAGTGATTCTCCTTCCTGTTTGAATTATTAATGACCTGAATTACTAGAGCATGCAATAACATATGTCAAGTTGCGATAAATTTTTTGTACAAAATTTGGTTAAGAAATTACTTGCCAAATATTAATCTTTAACCGTACTTTGCTCTTTCGAATGAATACTCAGGGTTAATTCTAGTTTCTTCACTAGAATAATGGCCACAGATTTTCAATTCAATTCAAATCAGAAATGATATAATTTGAAAGATACGAATAAACGATTAAAATGAGCAAATTGATCTCCAATTATGGTTCAATTCCATTCCAATATCCATTATATTCTACATGAAAACAGGAAATTAATATAAGCAACGTAGAGGTAGCGGAATTAGGGCAATATCCTGACTCAAATGTTTGCAAAGAACTAACATCACTGACTGATGATTGTTTTTAAATAACACGGGACATATTTGTACATACATCTGTTAAAGAATCATTTTGAATTTGAGTGTTTTCTTTGTTCCTCTGGAAGTTTCACAGTTTTTTTCATATAAATGTGATAGACTGGTAAACCATAAGACTGCTCTTTCCAAAATAATCAATCCTGAAAAATATACCACTTTCAATTTAAGTAACTTTATAATTCTTGAATGGTTTTACTTTCAATTAAGGAAGTTTTGAAGCTATAGAAACGAGATTTACTTAAAATCACCATTGAGGAAATAATAGATAACTAGTTGTTGCCCGCGGCTTCGCTCGCGTAAAATTTGGTTTTTACATTAAGTTTCGTGATAGGACCGTTCTGAACAAATAATTACGATATTTTTTCATCAACTCAAACTTCAGGTTTCCAACTTCAAAAAACTGACGAAATTCAATACACTCTTTAACCCCAATTTTTTCCCTTCCTGATTCCCTTTCTTGATGCTTACTTACGCTATACAAGGAACCCACCTGCATTTTTTCAGATTCCAGGTTCAGAAGCTTCGGCAGTACGTATTATAAGAGCGGGCAACAGCTAATGACTTACATTTTTACCTAAAATATAGTAAAACGAAAAAATAGAACTAAGTATTGAATAGCTTCGGGAATTGAATTATATTACCTATGAAGAAATTCGCACAAACTAACACCGTCAACGACGTTTCTGCCCTCACGCGTCGGCCCGCGTTCGGGTCGCGTTCTCAGCGATGGCGCTTCGTTGCTTAGACATCCATTTACCCCGCGAATTACCTTCCCCCGGCGTCTTACAGTAGACGCGACGTGTAATGACACTGCGTTTGCGTCAAGTTATAGTGATAACTTTTGGACTAATCCTCCAAATAATTTTGTGTAAAAGAGAAAAGTTTTCCTTTATTATAAATAATTTTAAAACGACAATTGTATCAATTTTTATGAGAATTTGACAAGTTATCTAAAATTGTGCATTGTGAAACAGTTTCCAATTTAATTTTATTATGGAATCAGTATTTTGCATATAGCAGCTACCATATAAGATGTAGATATATGCTATCGAGGATTTCATTGAGAACTATATAAGATAAACAATATTACGGTAAATTATCTGCATGTAACTCCAACGTATAGGCAGATCACGTCAAGATAGCTCTCAGGGAGCAAGAATTTTTTCCGACTTACTTAATACTTATCGTTATATTATGACCAAAATAATTCAGAAATTTCGTGAGTTGTAGCCTATATCTTTTTATGATATATAAACTGTATTTCTGTTAAGTTCATTTAAATTCGTTCAGTTGTTTAGGCGTGAAAGAGCCACTAACATACATACATACATACTTTAATCCTCACAAATATTTCAATTTATATTAGTAGAGACTCTCATTATTTACTCATAAATCAAAAATACTCATTTTAGGAAAATGATATTTTGGATGAAAATTCAAAACATACACCACTCTCAGCTTTCTGTACAATGTACAGCTTTCCTGTTGTGCAGCAGATTTACGTTTCAAAAAAGGAACGTAAAAGTAGAAATTCACGTATGTGTCTTTTTTAATTCAACTCATATTTCATTCATAAAATAGACATAAACTGAAAGAAGTATATTTTTAGGAAAGATTGATTCATGGAAAAAAAAATGATTTTTGATTTCTACCTCTCCATTTTTATACAAAAAAATGTTGTGAATCTTCATGATAAACTGCTTATATAAACTACTATTATATGAACATGGGATTATACAAAAACACTCTCGCCTGTTCAGTTGTAAGCCAAACATTTGTTGATGAATTTCATCAGTTCGGACTTCTATTGTCTGATATAATATAAATTGATTTGACAACCTAAAAAAAATTAAAAACATTTAACCGGAAAATAACAATTTTATTAAAGGAAAAACTGAAATTACAAAGAAATAACATACAAGCAACAACCAAACAAATTATAGTAGTTGTTTACAGCTGATTCTCGGCCTCCCCCCACCACTATGACGTATTAATTGCTTTTTTTATTGGTTGTTGTTTGGTGAAGTTTTTTTGTTGTGCAGTGAAGTCAAGGCGTTGTGACCTTGAAGTGTCTGGTGCATGGATCGTTCAGATTTTTTTTTCATATGAGATTTTGTGTGTTTATGTGTGTGTGTAGGAGAATGCACGGTACAGGGTTTCATCATGTGCTTGTTTGTCTATGTACAAACATACGTCTGCATACTTCGAAGATCCTCCAAGTAATAAATGCTCCATCGGTGTTAGGGCACCAAGTTATTAGTGGAGTGACGTCACAGCAATAACCGTTCAACGGCTAGAGAGCGACATGTTCACTCCACGACGTGTGGCAGAGTAATGCGTATTCATCGGTCTGCCCTCACCTCTCCTGAAGCGATGAAGGTTCGCTCTAGCCCCGCTATCGATGGTGACACAACGGCAGCCGAGGACTGTTTGCCTAGCGTCTACCCTCTCCGAGACCGCAACGACCACTGCTTGCTCGTATATCGACATCTGTTATCGCATTCAGTTGGGAGGTAATCTTGGCGCATGTAGTTGAGAAGTGGGGTTGGCTATGACGTCTTGACGGGTCCTATCAGAGTGTATTTAAGAAGCGTACGAGTGTTGGCTATGTCAGTTTACATCAAGTGAGTTAGTGAGAACTATTATATAAAATGTATTCCTGTGACTGTGGTAAATCTTTCACTCGTAGTGATAATCTTCGTCGGCATCAGCTCCAGAGTTGCCAAGGAGGGCCTGCAGTGAAACGGGTGAGAGTGGATAATGCAACACCTATGTATACGTGCAATTGTTGTAATGTGACAATTCCTATGAGCCAAGTGAATTCTCACCGAAGAACCATGAGTCATAAAAATAATGCATGTGTTCAATTGTCTGACGGTGTTCAAATTATAACGAATGCATTCAATTGCCGCATTGCTACATACAGGGTGGAGAGTTCGATTGTAACCAGTGACTACATTTCATTTTTCAATAAGATTAGGCAGAAGGTCATTGAATTACTGGAATCAGCCATCAGGATCCATAAAAGCATCAAGGTGAATATGGAAGTTTTTGGGAATTATATTCTTCAGACTGATGATTCGAGGGACACGAAGTCATTTAATTCCCAAAATAAAATAGTGGACCAATCTTCAGATTTGAATGCTGTTTTTGATGGATTCCGTGATGTAATTGTGGCACAAACGACTGAGTTCCAGGATCGTGACTCAGGTATTTATTTTTTAAAAATTTCAATAAGATTGAATAGTAATATTTTTTTTTTTTATAATTCAGGTTGGACTTGTGAAAAAATATTGTTTCTCGAGGTCAACATTAATAAATACAGTCCACTGGAAGGACGTTCATATGTGAAGCTGCCTCAATGTATTCAATGGAAGAAAGCTGTTGTGAATGTTCGTAATGAAGATCAATATTGTTTTGCTTGGGCTATAACATCAGCATTATATCCTGCAGATAGTCGAGTGTCCGAACTTACGTCATATCCACATTTTTCCACTGTTTTAGATGTCACAGGTATGGATTTTCCGGTTAAAGTTAATAATAAGAGTATCGAAATATTCGAAGATAGGAATGATATTTCAATTAATGTTTACGGTTTAGAGAGTACATTTGAGAAGGGTAAAATGAAGTATGAAGTGATTGGTCCATTGCGATACTCACAGAGAAGACTCCGGAGACATGTCAATTTGTTGTTTATAACTGATGACTCCGGTAATGGTCACTATTGTTGGATCAAAGATCTTTCAAGATTAGTTTCTAATCAACTATCAGCTCATAGACAGAAAAAATATTTTTGTGACGGATGTTTGATATATTTTTCTGATGAGAGATTGCTTTTACGTCATAATATGTATGATTGTAATCACATTAGTACCACAACACCAACTACTAATTTAAAGATCAATAAATATGGTAGAATGGTTGCGGAAAATAAACTAATGTTTGAAAACTTTGAGAGGCAAATGAGGGTGCCATTTGTAGTGTATGCTGATTTTGAATCAGTGCTTAAACCGATTCATGTGAATGAGCCAAATCCTGGAAGTTCATACACGATTAAAACATTCAAACATGCCCCATATTCATTTGCTTATTTGATAAAGTGTTCATATAATGATGATTTGACAAAATTTGTTACATATAGGGGTGTAGATGCAGCTCAGAAATTTGTGAGTAGCATTGAAGATGATTTGAAAGAGATACATGAAAATCATCTCAGAAACCCTAAACCAATGGATACACAAACTGTCGAAGAAGAAGAACAGTTTGTTGCAGCCAGAACTTGTGGTATATGTAATAAAGCATTTACTGATGGTGACGTCAAAGTAAGAGATCATTGTCATGTCACAGGAAAGAAAAGATCACATGCCGCTCACTCGAAATGTAATTTAAATTTCAAAATACCAAACTTCATACCTATCATTTTTCATAATTTAAGTGGTTATGATTGTCATTTATTCATAAAAGAATTGTATAGGAATAAAGAGAAAGTTGATGTTATCCCGCAAACTAAAGAGAAATATATATCTTTCACGAAGCATCTCTTTACACACAGCTATACCGATAAAGATGGTGTGGTTAGGAAGAATTATCTCAAAATGAGATTTATCGATAGTTATAAATTTATGACTAATTCGTTGGAGAAGTTGGGTGCAAACTTGACCTCCGATCAATGTTTGGAGATGCACAAACATTTCCCACAAATTGAGAAATTCAATTTGATGAGACAGAAAGGTGTATTTCCATATAGTTTTGTTGATGACATTGACAAATTGAATTATCCATTACTTCCGACAAAAAATCAGTTTTATGACACACTCAATTGTGAACATATATCGGAAACTGATTATGATAGGGCTAGAAAAGTTTGGAATTTATTCGAGTGTCAGAATTTGGGGGAATACTCTGATTTGTATTTGAAGTCGGATGTATTGCTACTATGTGATATTTTTGAAAACTTCCGCACCACAAGTTTAGAGATATATAACTTAGATCCGGCACAATATTACACTGCACCTGGATTATCATGGGATGCCATGTTGAAGTTCACTAATGTTGAATTGGAATTACTAACTGACATTGATATGATTCACTTTTTTCAAAAAGGTATACGAGGTGGAATTAGTCAATGTAGCGAGAGGAAACATATAGCAAATAATAGATTTTTACCCAATTATAATCCCAACGAACCTTCCACATTCATTACATATTTAGATGCAACAAATCTATACGGTCACAGTATGTCACAACCTCTACCAACAAGTGAATTTACATGGTTGACACCAAATGAAATTCTTAATCTCGATGTGATGGATGTGAGTACTGATAGTCCGTATGGGTATGTATTTGAAGTGGACATTCATTATCCACAAGAGTTGCATGATAAACATTCTGACCTTCCATTTTTAGTCGAAAAAATAATACCACCTCGTACACAATCGAAAATTCCCAAATTAATTCCAAATTTGAATGATAAAAGAAAATATATTGTTCATTATAGGAATCTACAGCAAGCTGTCAAAAATGGATTGATTGTAATGAATACACATAGAGTATTGAAATTCAAACAATCATGCTGGATGAAACCCTATATAGATCTTAATACTGAAATGCGTAATAGGTCTAACAACAAATCTGTTAAAGATTTCTATAAACTAATGAATAATGCGGTGTATGGAAAGACAATGGAGAATGTAGATAATCGAATTGATGTTAGACTCGTTACACATTGGGAAAATATAAAGAAAAATATAGGTGCCAGCACTCTCATAGCCAAACCAAATTTCAAAAATTGTTCAATTTTCACTGATAATTTCGTTGCCATTCAATTGGGTAGAGTGAAGGTTCATTACGATAAACCATTATATTTGGGATTTTCCATATTAGAATTATCTAAAACAGTCATGTATGACTTTTTCTATGGATGCATCAAACAACACTTTGATGAAAATGTCTCTTTACTTTACACAGATACCGACTCGCTCATTCTTAAAGTAAACACAGAAAATTTTTATGAATTCATAAAAACTAACATAAGTAGATTTGATACATCCAATTACAGTATAGTTAACCAATTCAATATTCCAGTAACAAGTTCAGTCTTGGGTAACTTCAAAGATGAATTTCCAAATGATCCAATCATGAGTTTTTATGGTACAGGTGCTAAAGCATATTATGTGAAATCTGTTGATGGTGAATTTAAGAAAGCCAAAGGGTTAAACGATCTGTAATAAAGAATGAATTGACATGCGAAGATTATCAAAAAATCGTCGAACAAGGTGGTATGATATTCAGAAAGATGAATTCATTTAGAAGCGTGTTACATGATATGTATACTGAATTAAAAAATAAAGTTGCATTATCATATCACGATGATAAACGATTTATCATTCCGAATACTACCCACACTCTTCCTTGGGGTCATAATGATATTGAATTTTATGAAAACGATCCAATGAGAACATTCGTTGGATAAGTAATATTATTCAACAATCACAATCTCAGGAGACTCCATTGGATCAATTGATTAATTTATTATCTGCCGAGATCAATGATTGAAATATCATTCAATATCTTCAAAACCGGAAAATTCAATATTGATATTTATGTAGCCATTTATAATTAATAATATATGATAGAAGTAATGTGATATTAATGTATTATGTAGTATGTATATGTATTACTGTAATGAATATAAAATGATTAAAATTTTATTTGTATTATTTCTATTTCCCTAATCAATTACTGCAATATATAGTATAATGTAAATGACAGAAATATCAGTTTGAAGAGAATCATCGTAGAGTGCACAATGTCTAAAACAATCGATAAGTTTGGTAGAAAAAGAAAATGGGGTGGTAATGTCATTCGAGGTCCTCCTGGGAATGGTTTTAAATTAACAAAAGATGGTCATTATGACATGCAAAGGAAAATATTGAAAAATACAAGTGAACCAATTGACAAGAGTGATTGTGTAACTGTATCATATCTTGAGGGGAAATTAATGGAGCAAAGGAAGTTATACTTCTAGCCCTACAAGCTGCAATACAATCCACAATAGGCAATATTGCTCGGGACGCCCGGCAAGCATTTAACGATAAAATTGCAGAGGCTCGGATAACTTTCACTCGTAAATTTGACAAACTTACAAGTGATGTAGACATAAAAATGTCTGACATAACAGCGTCTACAAATAAAAAATTTGATGCTATGTCAAACATAACAGGGACTACAATGAAAAAGTATGATGTACTGGAACAGAGAGTTGAAGTATTGGAGAAAAACCATAAAGAAGTTTTGGAGAGAAACTATAAAGTCAGGCCATCATCATCAGGTGGACTGGGATATCCAGGACTGAACATTAATCCAAATCATAGAATAATACAACCAAAACCAAAACCAACTGATGATGTATTAATGGAACCAACATGGTGAATGTATTCCCTCGTTAGGTTAGGTTAATAGCTACGTTAGGTTAGCTGCATACTTACGTTAGGTTAGGTGTTAGGTTAGTATTCCCTCGTTAGGTTAGGTTAATAGTTACTGTAGGTAGGTTAGGTTAGGTTAGGTTAGGTTAGGTTAGGTTAGGTTAGGTTAGGTGTTCGGTTGCATAGCGTAGGTTAGCGTACTAGGTTAGGTTACGTTAATACGTTAATACGTTAGGTTAGGTGTTCGGTTGCATATTATGTTACGAACGCGCGCGCGAAGAGGGCGTAGATGTCTCTCCAGATGTCCCGCCTACCTGGGGCCGGAGGCCCCACCCACCTGGGCGGAGCCCAGGCAGTGGGCGGGGCCCGTTAGGGCCACCCCCCCCCCCCCCCCCCCCCCCCCCGTCGCCACCAACTTTTCGGATACCCCGCCCCTTTCCGAAGCCCCGCCCCCTTTCCGAAGCCCCGCCCCTCCCCTCCCCGAAGCCCCGCCCCCCGACTCCCAACATTTGCGCATGTACACCCCTACCCTCATCGCGCATGTGCGCTCCCACCATTTTCCCACCGCTCACGCATCGAAGTCGATACCCTCCGGAGAGCACTCCACAACATTCAGTTCGAGAAGTCATCTCATCGAGAGCAGTCCACTCCACAACAAGGCAGTACGTTCCAACGACCAACTTGATATTTGAGTAAGTAAATTAGGAATGTTATTTTTTATATCAACTAACTTTGTATTATTTCTTCTTTTTCAGAATGGCAACCAATACACAGGAGGTGAATAATGCTGTGGCGTCTATTCTGCCGGTGTCCGCTGACCAGGAGGAGGCAGCATCTTCGAGAGCGGTGACGGTTGACCAGCCAACCACTTCGCGTTCGCGAGTTAGGTGCAGATCTTCTAGCCCTGACTTATTCGAGGAGGAGGAGGAAGTCAGGGCTGTGAAGAAGGTTTGCCAACGACCTGCAGCAAAGGTTGGTCCTATTTCAAAGTACCGAGCTACTTGCAATAGGACTAATCCTTATGCAGGTAGTTTTTCGACCTCTCGTAAGAGGGCCTCCACACCAGCAGCAGCACCAGCAGCAGTGGAAATTCCGAGGAGTCCTTCTCCGGAGTTGGTGATATTGTCGCCGTTGGTGACGCGACTACCACCGCTGCCAGCGACACCGGCGGATCCTGAGGTGTTGGTGCCACAGCCTATCGGAGAGGTTAGTGAAAAGATGAGTGTTTTTCTGCAGAGATGCAAGAAAGCAGAACGAGCTGCCCGATCTAGCGAGGCCGAGTTGGTTACCATGAAGCGACAAATGGCTGAAATGGATAACCGACGGAGGGAACTCCAAAAGGAAATGGCCGAAATAGATCGGAATTATGCATCTCTGCAGGAAAGGTGTAAAGCAAAGACCTCTTCGATAGAGCTGTACAAAAAAAGTAGTGACAGTTATGGACACTCTTTTTGTAGATGAAGTGTAAATGTAAGATTAGTTTTAGGTTAGTTAGGAGTATTTAATTATGGTAGTTTTAAGTTTATATTTGTTAAGTTTATATTGAATAAAGGAAAAGGAAGTGAAATAAAGGGTGTACACTGTTTTTTGGTTTGGTACACATTGAACAATGCGATGGTTGGAGCATTTTTCTTCACTTCCTCTTATTATCATTATTATTTTTTTATTTCAATTCCAAGTTCTTCTAGACAAATACCTCACATCAATTTTTGTGTTCTCTAATCACTTGTAAATAATTTCATGTGAAGAAAATTTAAAAAATAAAAAAATAGACATGTTTCATAGTGAAATCGACAAGTATATTTCATTTGTATTTTATCCATTCAAGTATCTCTTTCATTGAATATGTCTTATGTCACTTTGCAATTTACCCCTACTCATTGAATATGTCTTATGTCACACTACAATTTACCCCTACTCAATGTTCCACTCCTCTCCCACTCCCTCTCGAAAGTATAAAAGTAGAAATCATCTGATGAAACATTCAGTTGATCAGCTAGCATCGAGATGGAACCCGATTCAACCTCCGAACCCTATAGCTGCCCGGATCAGGGGTACAACTTCAATTACTGGGATAACAGCCAGGTACAGGTTGTCTCTTCCACCACGGAACCCCACAGTCCGCCATACGAATACCGGGATCACGACATCAGGATGCAAGTTCAGCATGTCACTGGCAGTGACGAAGGACACTTGGATGACTCGGAATATCCAGATCCTGACGGATGGTGGGACCCTGCTTATGATGACATTGTCCCAATGAGTAGCGACGACGACGATGATGACGACGACGACTCTGGTGATGATGCTGATGACGAGCTTGACGTTAGACGTCCTCCACCATCCCCTATCCTCATCGAGGATAGTCCTCCGCCATCCCCAATCCTAATCGATGATGATGTCCTCAATTCCGATGATGACATATAATCATCTACTCGTCCATCATTTCCTTTCCTTTCCTTCCACGGAGTACACACTTTTTGGTTGGTGTACACGAGGCACTGCGAGGCTGGGGCAGTGTCTTCCTCCCTTCCTCTCCCTCTTATTAGTTTTTTTTCCATAATAATCACTAGAATTTCTCCTAATAATCGCTCAGAGTTTCATTCTTGATGTTTTCGAATCTCAAACACTGTTCTACATTTCACCCCCTCCATTTCATTTCTTCCAATATAAATATAGCAACAATCCCAGTTCTATATCATTCTTCCACAATGTCGAGTACAGGACCCATCCAAGTACATGAAATAGATTCAACGTCTGATCATTTGAGTACAACCTTCGCTCAATTTCTGCAGCGAATCTATGATCTTCCTGATGATTTCGCAGAACGAGTGGAACAAGGTATTCAGGACGACATAGATGCTGTTGACGATAATAATGCGGATGATGTGATTAGTATATCATCTGATTCAGCTGATTATGACGACGACGACATCATGAGTATATCATCTGATTCAGATGACTACTATGAGGATGATATCATTAGTATATCATCTGATTCAGATGACGATACCATAATTATTGTTTCTGATGATGAGGAGCGTTAGTCCATATCATTGCATGGATTAATAAAAAAATAACAGCCCTTTTCAGGGCTACAATTAAAGACTGAAACAATAAAAAAAATAGCTCTTTTCAGAGCTACCATTATACTTTCAAACAGAAACAGATTCATACCATTGTTAACATTATGTTAACATTATAATCTCAAACGAAATATATGTATGTGAAAGTATTCATCATTATATGCATATGAATGATTGACAAATGCCAACTTCAACTTTCATTTAAAGTAGTACTCATCATATGCATAGATATTCAATGACTATCAAATTCCAAATTTCGACTTTTCAGTCAAAGTAGTAATTTATTTGTCATATAATGTATAGATATTCAAAGACTAACAAATTTCCAACTTAGACTTTTATTAATCAAAGTATTCATTTGTCACATAATCTATGAATACTAATACAACTAACTACTGTTTGTGTGAATAATGTAGCCCTGAAAAGGGCTGTTGTTTTTTTTTTTGACCAGTAGGTCCACGGTTATTGTGCCACAGGTTGGACATTATTACATATAATACATGTAGATACTCGGGTGAAGTTTGTTAGTGGCCTCTCGCAAGCTTCACACCAATTCTGTCCCATTTCCATAATTGAGACAGTGTTGTGGGTGTTGACATGGGCATACCACCCTCCATTATTGTTTCTATGCGAATAAAACCGAAAGCAGCACCAACATAGTTTTTTGTTCTCTCCATCTATTGTGCTGATCAATACGTATGCATCCAATGCACAATACAAATCCAAGGGATCTTCCAGTGTCTCACTGACATTGAGTGTTCGCATACCGATCCTCATAGCACCATCACCTTCAGTTGTGTCAGCTTCTATCCCTTCATCATCTCCTTCTTCATCCATGACCCTCTCAAACTCCATCACGTCATCATCTTCGTCGCTTTGGTTGGCCTCGTTTTCAACTTCGTCTATCTCATCTTCATCGACTCCAACATCTTCTGCTTCAACTATTACTTCCTCTAGCGGAACATTGACATCCTCATCATCTGATTCGTCTATCCAATTGTTTTCATCAACAGCAGCTATTCTATTTAATGCAGCATTTATTTTTGCAGAATTCATCTTGTTGTTGTTTGCTCACAGTTGTAGAGAGTGAATGAATGAACTCTAGGTTTGCAAGTCAACTTATATAGGAGGTGATGCGACTCCCACTTGACTCGTTTAGAGTGGAATAGTAGGAGAAGTTATCCCACTATACTTCCACATGATGTTGATTTGTATAAATAGAGATCGTAGGTATAGGAGAGAGCATTCAGAGTTTCTGTAAGTCATCTCTTTATATTTCTAATCGAATTAGTAAAATGCCGTTTCCAAAAGAGTGGAATGAAAAACCAAAAGTGTGTGTCTACCCAATGATGATTGCAGGGGCTATTGTGTGCTACTTTTGTCAAATAAGTAGACCTAAGGATTCAATCAATCCATGTACTGGTATGTGTAGTGATTGCGTGTTGCGGATTCAACTATCGCCTCCTTCTCATCCACCGAAGCGAACAAAATCGGATTATCGTCAACAACAGTTACAGTGTCTGAAGTGTTCCGAACCTATAATATTTAACAATATAGGTATCTGTAGAAATATTTTGGTATCTGTGCTGCCGTTCCAACTCCACTGCAACGTTGTTTGCGTTGTGATACATATTCCATGAATTGTTGGAATCATGTATGCAATGCATGTAGAAGTACTTGGGATCTGTGTGAGAAGGTTGGTCAACTCTACCCCAATAGGAGAATCCATTTTTTTCAATGTTGGTGTTTGACGCACGAGCAACAACTATTGAGGAATAGAGTCAAAGAACGTTCCACATCCACAGAGACATATTAACATTTTTCATTTTTTATTATCGTTATTGTCCTCTATTATTAATAAATATATATATATTTTGAATTTATTTGTATTATTTTCTAACATTTAAAAATACATGCATGCAACACAAAGTTTTCCTCTTAAATGACAAAGATTGTTACATGCGTGAATAGTTTAGTGAGAGAGCGCATGTGCCAGTTGATGAAAGAGCGCATGCGCTAGTTTATTTTCTTCTATAAATGGTGAGGTCTCAGTAACATCATCACCTTTCCTATCCACATTCTATTGCTATCACATATCATTCCTCAGACCTTAATAATCATGAGCTCTATGCCGCTATTGATTGCTGAAGATGGTTCACCACTTGTTGATATCGATCAGACTGATTTTGAAAATATTCCAGTATTACATTTATCGAGTCAAGATTCGATAAATGATTTTGATATTAACGACTTCGTTAACTTTGCAGATGTGCCAGAACCAAATGAGCAAATTATTATTGAAAATCCGATCGTTTCGCAATTATCATCACTCAAACACTCTTCATCTACCCTTCCTCTTGGTGTTGATAAGAAATCTAGAACAATCAAGAGGAAGGTTACTAAGGCATCTTCATCGATTGTCACTGACTTTAAAGAAAAGAAAGAATCCAAAAGTGTTGTGCGACAGAAAAAACCCGCAACGAAAAGTGACAGATCGAAGAGGAAGCCAAAAGGTACTCCTAAAGAAATGAAGAGTGATTTGAAAGCTGAACCGCTATCTTCTTTCAGCCCCCTCCATCGGTTTGGGGAAATGAAAAGGAAAGCAAAATGCCGTCTTGTAAAGGCACAGATGACTATTGCTGAACTTGAAAAGAGTGAGCGAGCTATTAATGCTAATAATGAAACTCTTGAAGCATTAGATGCCAAGATTGCATTAGCGAAGGTTGAATTGGCTAGAATGTCTAAAGATGCTGATGAACTCCGTTCAAAAATTGGTAAAGATAAGCAATTCCATCAACGTTCGAGAATGCAAGCTCAGGCTGAGCTTGAGGAGTCGACTAAGCTTTATGAGACAGCATTATCAGTGAGAGATAATTGGCAAAAAGAGTTGGATACTGCATTTCAAAGTGACGGCGATTAGTTTTGGGAATGATAATGTGTTTTCAATATCGTGAGTTGAAAAATATAAGCGGGAATGGAGTATACAATTAATTTGGTTTGGTATACACAGAACATTGCGAATGGCTGGGGCAATGTTTACCGCTGCAATATTTTTCAGTTCACATACTTATAATTGAAATGAAAACAATAATGAACTTTAATATTACTTTATTCATAAAAGTCACTATTATATACATTTAAACCATATTTGATTCATCAATCCAAGAATTTTGTTCGCTAGGAAGGCCTAACCACTTTACATATACTTTATTTTTTCTTCTCTTCAACACCTTCTCAATCAGATATACGTCAGGATTCTCGGTTCGTAATAACTCTTCTTCGTAAAAACATCCTCTAATCGGCTGTTCATTCATATCTTCAAGATTATAAGTCGTTGGGATGGTTTTATTAATTTTAACAATCTTGAATAGCTCCGTGGTAAAATTCGCAGTGTAAGACTTTTCAAAAATATGTTTGTATTTACTTATACGTACAATATCATTTAATTGGAATTTGGGTTTACTTTGTCTTCCTCCAATTCCATTGATACCCTTGAATTTTAATTTTGTTGTTGAATCAACATTGATGGGTGCCATACCTATTGTACGATGAACTTTATTATTATATCTACTAGTTATAATTGGAAGAATATCAAGCCATTTGTGGTGACCTCTCATCGAAAATTCCTTGTAGAGCCATGCCTTTATTGTACGAATCACTCTTTCTGCTATAGCTGCCTTCTTTGTGCTAAATGTTGAATAATGATTGATATTATATTCTCGCATGAGAGATGAGAAGCTTTTATTGAAAAATTCTTTCCCTTGATCGCTTTGTATGTGTTTGGGGGAGTATTTGGCTTCTTTCAGTACATGTTTCATTGCATTAGTTACTGTACTACCTGTTTTATCTTTAACTGCTACAGTCCACAGATATTTGGAGTAACAATCTATCACTACAAGTATATATCGGTATCCTTCATTACTTTTTGCATAAGGTTGCAGTTCAGCTAAATCTATTTGCCATAGATCTGCAAAACCTTTGATGGTGGTTATTCTTCTACGAAAATTACGTCTTGCAGGTTTATGTAATTCATTAACAACTTGTCGTTTGACATCACTTATTTCATTAGTCATTCTATTTCAATATGATTAAAGAGAAAAGGTGATAATGTTACTGCATTGAATGATGATGTGACAGTGATCATTACATGTGAATATGTTAATATATTATACCTTCTTCACGTAATTCTTCAATTATTGAAATTATTTCATTATCATGTCCGGTATGTCCGGCTGACTTTGAAGCTACCAATAGTCGTAGGCGAGCAACTAACTCTTTCGGTGAATTCCAGTACACATAATTCACAGGTTTAGAATTATATATTTTCTCCATTTTCACTCGTTTGAGTGCTCCACCAATTTTACTTCTACTTCTTATTGGATATTGTCGTGAGTCTAATAGAGGTTTGATAACTTCACGAAATTTTTTAGAATTTGTATTTTTAAAACCATTCTTCAGATGATATTGTTTATATGGAGCATTCGTTATTTTCAATATTTTGGAATATACTTGACGAGTTTCTTCATTATCAACATCTTGTGGATTCTTCAAAAAAATCATATCATACAATTCTGGACTACCTGCGCATTCATATTTTTTCACTTTATTAGCATCCCAAAATGAAATGTTTCCATCTTTGAAATTTACCACTAGACTTCCCATTTTCAGCTTTTGTGTAATTGGATCCATACGTACGCCAAATGTTCCATCATATGCTGGATTTCTAGATTTTATATTATTCAAATGTTTCATCAAAACATCTTCACCACTTTCATTCATAACAGGTGAGATGTCAGGATCCGAGGAATCGATGTGGGACGATGATGGTGTTTCGAATAGAGTTGTTCTCATATCGTCTTGAAGTGTGCTCGTGTCACTATTCACAGATGATACACTACCAAAAGATTGTTTTCTTCCTATTGGAGTACTCATGGGATAATTTGAAGTAGATTGAACAGTTCCATGATTTGGTGATAACACTGGTGATTTAGAAGTAGCGTTTGATGATAAAACATTCAATGGTTTCATTATGGGCTCATACAATCTTTCAAGTGTCGTACGATTTTCAATATTATCATTCTTGATAGAGTTGAATTTCTGCCTGACAGCTTCTGTTGTCTCTACTAGTTGACGTTTCAAATTTATTTCATTGTTTTTATTTTCAGGATCTTTTTTTGTATTCATAATGCCCTTTTTTTTGAATTAAAGCTTAATTCGTTGGTGAAGTGACCACTACAATATTCAGTGATCGAATAAGTTCCAAAAACAAGATCATGGGTATATAAAACTATCGAATCCTTTGCGATATCTACCTTCATCTATTTTTCTATCCTTATCAATGACTAGAAATCCATATTGGTCCTCCCAGCATTTAACACACATCAATTGGAATTGTTTGAATGTTACATCGGGTGAAACATGATCTGAATAAATGTGATGTAAATTCGTCTCATCTTGTTTGAACATTATAATGAAATTGGTATTGTCACGCACTAACTGTTTGGGTACCCGTGAATATGTCTGTGCTAGATAAAAACAATCAACATCCTTATGACGTCCCATACAGAAATATGATCTAATAATATCTTGCTTTTCACATATTACATCATCGAAAATGAAAACAGAATTAGGCTTAGCGTCGGAGGGTTCCACTATTTCTGCATTATTGCTGAATGTATAAAAACCTAATCCTTTTATAGGTTCCAAAACACTTCGCAAGTACTGATATTTAGGTTGATTGAGTGATTTCGAATAGAGATACACATTTCTAAATCTCAGTCCTTGTGGATGTGTTAATAGTGATATCATTGCATTCGTCTTTCCACAATTTGAAGGTCCTATAATGAGTCCTCGAACTGATGATGGAAGTAGTGGACCATGTCTGAATACCCTTTGTCCATTCAATCCACAACCAAATTTCTCATCTAGATTATCTACAGCAAACTTTTCTTTCTGTTTTACAATGCGCATCGTGCCGTGGTTGGAGACTATATAAATGTTATTAGCTTATTCATTTCAATGTGTACCATCAAACGATACGGACGTATTGAAAGTGATCGTAAAATTAAAAGAGGTTGTGGTTTTGTTAATGATTTAATAAACAAACTTCCTTTCGAATTACATCTACCGGAGGTTATCAATACTGTGGACCGGGTACAAAATTGAAACAACGTTTAGCTCGTAACGACCCTGGAATCAATAAATTAGATATTGAATGCAAAAAACACGATATTCAATATTCTAAGCATCCATCCGATCTTGCAGCAAGACATTTAGCCGACAAAGAACTTGAATACAGCGCTTGGGATAGGGTTAAATCGAAGGACGCGAGTATTGGGGAAAGAGCAGCTGCATTACTTGTCACCAACATTATGAAAGCGAAAAGACATATGGGCATGGGTTGTAGTACCAATAAGAAAAAATGTAAGAGGAAACAAACGAAGAAAAATAAAATTAAAAAAGTTGCATTTGGTGCTGGGATAGTCCATAAAGTGCGAAATGTATTGAAGAAAGCTGGTGGGAATCAATTTGTGACGAATAATAGCAAAAAAGCTATCACTGTGGCATTGCAGGCGGCACGTAAATACCTTAAAGCTGCCGGTGGAAAGAAGAAAATCCGCACACCACGCATAATTCCTGTTCCCAAGATCGGTGGACTTTTACCATTGATACCAATTTTTGCTGGACTATCCGCACTAGGAAGTTTGGCGGGAGCTGCTGCTGGTATTACCAAGGCCGTGAATTCGGCAAAAGCCAGCAGAGCGGCTTTAATGGAAGCCAATCGTCACAATAAAACCATGGAGGCTGTAGCATTAGGCAAACGCGGAAGTGGAATATATCTCAAACCATACCGTAAAGGTTTAGGACTATATTTAAAACCATACAAAGCCACAAACAAAACAAAAAACTAATTGAACCCCTACCTCAGAGGCCTCTTACTGATCTCGATCTCAGTTATTATGCACAAAAAATGAAAATTCCACATTTTCGTGGTGTTTTTATGCGTGATAGATTACCATCTTCAGGTCCAAAACAAAACGAGACAGCTATTGTTAATTTAGATGGAATAAGTGGACCAGGAACACATTGGGTGGCATATAAAAAATGTGGGAAAGAAGTCACATATTTCGATAGTTTTGGAGATCTACCCCCACCATTGGAATTGACTCGATTCTTTCGAAAATGTTCGAATGTAAAAATCAAATATAACTATGATCGACAACAGAAATTTAATACAGTTCTCTGTGGTCACTTGTGCTTGCAGTTTCTCTCTAAATAATTTTCCAAATAAAAATGGATTCAACACCAAAACTGGATCGGGAGGCTATCAAGGGAATGGGGTTTTCACTTAGAATGTTTTCAAAATATGGTACCTTGAAAAAAATGGATAAAGTGATGCTTGCAAATATGCCTAAGGAAGTGATACTTGCATGTGTTGCACATGAGATTGCATATGTTTGGGAAAAGTTGCCTAAGCATCTGCAAGATGACATCGATATAATGAAACATAGATATTGTTATGAGCACCACCACCACGATCAAAATTCAGAATCGGATGTTAATGACGGTCCTATACCTCGGAAATCTATGTGTTGTATTTGTAATATAGAGGATGTGAATATTGGTATCAATAAAAATGATACTTATTACAATACAACACCTTCCAAAAAGTGTAAATTGTCTCAAATGTGCTGTTGCTGTGTACAATAATAAATTGAAATGTGTTTCAAAATATTCATCAGTCATGTCACGAAAGTTCGAGCTACAAGCTGTCGGGACAAGTGTCTTGAGTGCGGATTTTTTTCCACCAATTGAATTGGATAGGAACAGTCGTTATGGATTAGGACTTTTGGGATTCTATGGATGCAATACAATCAATAATATAACTGAAGCTAATAACTTAGTTAGTTTTAGAATCAGTAATGACAACTCATCGATACCCCAAAAGTTGACAATTGAAATTCCATGTGGTGCTTATGAAATAGAAGAGATCAATGCCGTCATACAGAAACATATCATGTTCAGATTGTTTCATGATAAAAAACCAAATGATGTCGTTGCAGATGATATTTTCTATCTACACGCCAATAATAATACATTCAAATGTGAAATGCGATCCAAATATGAAATTGATCTGACACATCCAAATTCAATAGCAGAAATGATGGGGTTCGCTCATGAAATATTTCCACCAAATCAGATACATGAATCATCATTACCAATAAACATTACAACTGTGAGACTTATCCGCTTAGATTGCAATATAATATCTGGTTCATATATAAATGGTGAAGAATCCCACATTCTTTTCTCATTCGATATTGATGTTGAACCTGGCTACAATCTTACTAAAGAACCACACAGTATTATATATATGCCTGTCAGTCCAGAAGGTCGTCAATTGATTCACAACATTACAGTGCGTATTTTGGATGAAAAAAATAACCTTATCGATTTTGGAAGTGAAGAAGAGATTTTCATTATTTTGGAATTGAAGAAAATCGAATAACTGTTGTTATGGGTTTCATTTATAATAGACAAAATCGCATTGAACAATCCCAAACGAGTTGCACTATCAAAAAGAAAGGTGTGCATAAAAAGAAGCTCATTCCACAAGTGTATGCTAAACAGTTAGCACATAACGCTCTGTCTGTGAGTGATCTTAAATTTTTGAAATCGATTGGATTGAAAGTGAGAAAATAACAATGGTGCTCGAAACAAACAATGAAAAGTTGAATATATTCAATGAACCAGTGCTCGATCATTCTCTCATAAGTTTACATGAGCACACATATAAGCCCTATGGATCACCGCTATTCAGGAATTCGGATGAAATCAGAATTGCAATCAATAATCAAGATGTTATACTAGATATTGCCGAGAGCTTCATTTACATAGAAGGTAAATTCACCCCCAAAGATGTAGCGAAAACATGCTATCTCTCGAATAATGCAATTGCATTTCTCTTTGACGAAATTCGTTATGAAATGGGAGGTGAACAAGTGGCTGTTGTTAGAAAACCTGGGATAACATCTACAATGAAAACCATGATATCATTTGGACAATCTCATGCTAACACATTATTGACATCTGGTTGGGGACTTTCACAATTGAAGCAAGATATCTTGGATACAAACAGTCATGTTTTTAGTGGAAAACTACCACTGAAATATTTGATGGGTTTTGCTGAAGATTACAACAAAAGTATCTTGAATGCCAAACAGGAATTGATTTTGATTATCGCTCGATCATTCAAAAACTCATATATAGGTGAGGTTGATGCTGATTTGGAAATAAATAAAATCGAATGGAAAATAAGGCATATTGTACCAGATGATAAACACAAGCTCAAACTTTTGAGTAGAATAAACAAAAGCGGTCTGAATGCCAAAATCAAGTTGGCGTATCGTATGTGGGACCTCTATGAACTACCATCATTACGTGGGACTTCTTCAGACATATGGGCCATCAAAACAACTAACGCATTGGAAACTCCTCGTTTTGTCATCATCGCATTCCAAAGTACTACCACATCTGAAGATAGAACACAAGATATTACAAAATTCACAACTGCTGATATCAATAGTATTCGAGTATACTTGAATTCTGAAGTTTATCCATATGAGCGTTGGAATTTGAATTTCGATAAAAAACTTGATGCTCCTGCTTATTATGCTTTTGAGAGTTTCCAGCGAAGTTATTATGATAAAGATATGAGTGAACCTCTGATGGACATTGGACAATTTAGAGAGAATCCACTATTCGTCATCGATTGTTCCCATCAACCGAATGCAACAAAATCATCAACTATTGATATAAAGATTGAGTTTGAGACGAGGAAGACCAAGTTTCCAGACAACACTAAAGTATATGCATTAATTTTGCATGATACAGTTTTAACATACAATGCATTGGATGGTTCAGTTCATAGCAGATATTGACACTTTTTTTTCACTCTATCATGTACTGTTTTATGATCTTTTTTTTTTTTATTTGTAACTGACTTATATCATGTATTGTATTTTATATCATATTTATTGTTTTGTAATCATTTTCTATTGTATTTCATCAGATTTAAATAAATAAAACATGAAAATAATACAAAGTTTTTTATTTGACATTATTTATGATTCACAGGAACATACAGACTATCTAAAATAACTTCTTCCTCATAATCATCATTTTCGCGACCATCTTCAATTTCCTCTCGATTTTCATCATTCAATTCAAAGTGATGAATAATCCATTCTGGCAAGTATGGTTGGAGGCTATACAGGAATCTTCTTAGGTTCAGTTCAATCATAACCTCACAAAGTTGCCACAATTCCAATTCATTATCCAAAAATTTGTTGCAAACTTCTGCACCACTCCAATAGTTCTCAGCATCACGAAGGCATAATTCGATTTGTTTTTCATCATAGCATACACTCATATCATAAACGCTTGCATGTTCGGCTCCATCACCCAACACCTTCAATTTAGACGACAAATGTTGAACCGATGATTTGAGATCTACAATATCGACCCAATCTTGACTTGCGTACTGCATCCACATCTTTAAATGGTGGAACTGAAATCGAACAAAAAAAAAAAAAACAATAAGCAACCTCCAATTTTTCAGTGATATAATACTCACATTCCCATTTTACTTGTAGTTACAAAGTGAGTGTATTCAACTAAGTTAGTAATGTTTATATTTCCATATAATTATCATCTAATATATGAATATTAATAAAACAATAAGAAATTCATTATAATTACTATTATTATTCAATCATATTGAATTTGACTAGAGTTATCGTTTTCACACCAAAAAAAACTTTGTAAGCTATGACCTAAAGAAATTCACTATAAATTATTACTATTATTCAATCATATTGAATTTGACTAGAGATCGCGTTTTCATGCCAGCAAAACTTTGTTGGCTCTGTCCTAAATACATCATCGTATATTTACCACCTGATGAGTTGATACAAGATATATCGTCATCACTGAATTGCAACGAAATACGTTTTGGTAGCCATGTTTTAAATAATTTATCATTGCTCACATCTTGCAAAGTTAATAAAATTGATTTACCAAATCGTGTAGAATAAGTTGACATATTTTTAATTATGTACACTTCATCAATTGGCAATGATGATAAGGCCTTTTGCTCTAGTATTTCAACCTCCTGTACAATCAAATTATTAATTTTATTCAAGTCTACTTTTGAAACGGACATGATGAAAATATATATGAAAATATAAACAATTTCCAACAGACAAATACACTCACCGTCTTCCTTCTATTACGAACTGAATAACACTCTACCAATTGCTAACTGCTGCAGATATATTCGTCTACTGATTTCATAGTGTGCCAGGCATTTCTTTTATATTAAACAGTGTGAGTCACCCCCACCATGAAACCGTGAAAGATTCACATTGCTAGTTGCTATCCACTAGAGATGCCTGACGTCACAGCCAAGCCCATCTCCCAACTTGATGCGATAACAGTTGCCGGTACGAGCAAGCAGTGGTCGTTGCGGTCTCGGAGAGGGTAGACGCTAGGCAAACAGTCCTCGGCTGCCGTTGTGTCACCATGGATAGCGGGGCTAGAGCGAACCTTCATCGCTTCAGGAGAGGTGAGGGCAGACCGATGAATACGCATTACTCTGCCACACGTCGTGGAGTGAACATGTCGCTCTCTAGCCGTTGAACGGTTATTGCTGTGACGTCACTCCACTACTAACTTGGTGCCCTAACACCGATGGAGCATTTATTACTTGGAGGATCTTCGAAGTATGCAGACGTATGTTTGTACATAGACAAACAAGCACATGATGAAACCCTGTACCGTGCATTCTCCTACACACACACATAAACACACAAAATCTCATATGAAAAAAAAATCTGAACGATCCATGCACCAGACACTTCAAGGTCACAACGCCTTGACTTCACTGCACAACAAAAAAAACTTCACCAAACAACAACCAATAAAAAAAGCAATTAATACGTCATAGTGGTGGGGGGAGGCCGAGAATCAGCTGTAAACAACTACTAATAATAATTGAAATAATAATAAAAGCTGAAAATTAAAAATATAATTAACAAAGATTTCAAACCACGTTTTGTCACGACGTTTCGAATGTTAGTATCCACAATCGTCTTCGAACTCTGACTATTTATAGGTCGTTTGGGTGCTTTCACCTATCCCCTCTTCCGTCTTTCCGCTACATTAGTTTTTAGCGGGAGATGACCGTTTGGCGGGAGTTTTTCGATTGATTAGAGGTTTCCATATGTTACGTATTTCTACGCTAGCTTGACTAAATACATTGTTGGACAACATATACTCGGTTTCTTTGAATTTTCTCCTAAACCAGTGTTTCTCTTTGTGAATGATTTCAGCTTGAGCCCACTTGATGTTATGTTGATGAGTCCATACATGCTATGCTATTCCGGATTTGCTGGTTTCTCCTCGCTGTGTGTGTTTCTTATGCTCAGCAATGCGAACTTTCAATGGCCTCTTAGTTTCACCGATGTATGATCCTCCGCACTCACAGGGTATTCGGTAAATGCAATTCTTGAAATCGCAGTCCGGGTTTGGTGGCTGGTTTTCGTGAGGGTGCTACGGATAGTGTTCCCAGATCTGAAGGAAGTCCTGATGTTATACTTGGACCAAATCCGTCTTATCCTTTCCGATAATCCTCTGATGAAATCATACACAAAGAGGAATACTGGTTTAGGAGAAAATTCAAAGAAGCCGCGTATATGTTCTCCAACAACGCATTTAGTCAAGCTAGCGTAGAGATACGTAACATATGGAAACGTCTAATCAAGCGAAAAACGACCAACTCCCGCCAAACAGTGATCTCCCAATAAAAACCAATGAAGCGGAAAGAGGAAAGAGGGCATAGGTGAAAGCACTCGAATAACCTATAAATAGCCAGATCTCGGAGAAATGAGTCCAGTTATCACCTGAAGACGATTGTGGATACTAACAATCGAAATGTCGTGACATAAGTTGGTTTGAAATCTTTCATTTTTTGTTAATAATCTTTTTAACTTTTAATTATCAGATTTATTAATATTTCAATTATTATTTGTTTGGTTGTTGCTTGTATGTTATTTCTTTGTAATTTTAGTTTTTTGTTTAATAAAATTGTTTTTTTCGGCTAATTTTTTTAATTTTTTTCAGGGTTGTCAAATCAATTTATATTATATTAGACAATGGAAGTCCGAACTGATGAAATACACCACGAAACATTGTCAACCACCTTCAAACAAACATTTGTTAATGAATTGAATCAGATATTATTCACAGGATTCACTTACATGGAATACTGTCATCCTTAATGGTGGATATCCGATGTTTCGTAATAAAACACTTGCCTTATTGCCTCTTCAGTACAAATCTGAATAACATTATAGGATGAAGACGGGATTGATTATTAAAATTACGACTTTATGCTTCCCATATCATCGATGACGGTACATAATGACATATGATATAATCCCAGCCATTGGAATCGTGTTCAGATTGAAAGGGGTATCTTTTTAGGAGAGATTAAGAAAAAATCTTTCAAAAAAAAAAGAAGGAAGCAATCAAGATGTGTAGTTCATGCGAAGATGTAACTATCAGACATAAACTGGTAGAAAAAGTTTTTTCGAAACAACTACTTTCATACAAACATTGAATTAGACGAAAGAAAAAACTTTGGGAACAACTATTTTTATATGAACATTGAATTATACAGTTTCTACTCCAGAAATTCGTTACGGAATTAAACCAGATATCATTCACAGAATTGTTACACAATATAGTAGAAACAAAATTTCTCTTAAATGGAACAATGTCATCCTCAATGGCAGAAATCCGATGTTTCGGCCTTATTGCCTTATGGCCTTGTTGCCTAGAAAAGAAATACTACGAGTATTTCTAATTTATCAATAGACACGATATTTTTTCGTTTTGAGCGCTTTTAACCTGAACAAATTGCTTTTTAACCAAGTGAATCGGTGATAAATATGGAATAATATAATGCTGCATGTATTCAGTCGAGGAATTGATGCATTACTTCCTTGCAAAATTCTCACCAACACGATTATAATGGAACAATTAGTCGCTTAATTCACACTCAGCATAGTATTTTTCAAATTGGAAGTATTATCGTCTAATTTCTGCGGATCGTCTCGCATTAGTTCAACGTAAAGCATTGTGTACTTTCCTATGTTCATTACGTGAATCAACACTAATTGAGCTGTAAGGCACTTATTCCATTCTTTAATTAAAATAATCAGCTCAGCCGTGCAGTATACGCTAATAATAATCATCGCTATGCAATTCGTATCGGGTTATTATTTATGGTCACGCATGTATCAGAATTTTTTTAAATATTATCTGAAACGCAGTATTGGAACCATACAAAGTTGGTTGAATCAAAAAAACGTTACCTGTTTTCGAGTGTATGTGAATGACGTTTGAAAATTTCGAAAATTCTCTTTAGCTCCTGAAATATTTGAAAATAACCGAAATCCGTCAATTTCACTGAGAACATTTTTAACGTTATTTTGAAAGGAAACGCAAAATTTTCTTGCCACAAAATTTTGAAATGAACACGATGGCGTTCACAGATTTTTAATTTGACGTTTCCTCTCCGAGAAATCATCACCAGTTTTGATTGTTTATATGGAACAAAAAAAAGAATCACCTGTTTTTTGAAACGCCATTCGCGAATCAAAATATATGAAAAAAGTAGCATATCAAATGGAAATAAAAATAAAAAAGAGGAATCATTCGAACCGCCTGGAAATGATTATCAATTTATATGCTGCGTTTCAACCATTCATATATTCAGTTGTGTGGATGAATGAGTGAATTGTAAAATTAACAACAGCCCACATTTCTCCATATAACAACTCATGAAAGGTTCGTCTCATCTTTCTTCTTAAAAAAGATTTGTTTGTCAACGAAAATTGATGGAAACTCAACCTTTTTATGTCCCAAATACACTGCAATTTATTTGATGTAAAATATTCATTTTTCCATCTTATTTTGACTTAATATCAAAAAAGCACCCTAATTTTCAATCGAAAATTCTTGTGTCAAAATATCAGCTTTTCTCAAAAAGTCGGTGTGTTTTTTGTTCGTTGGAATCTCTACTTTCTGAGGTGTGAAAAAATATACTTCACTACGGTAAATGTTCTCAGAAAATAAATATTTTGGATGAAAATTCAAAACAACCACCACTCTCAGCTTTCCTGTACAGTGGTTGTGCAGAATAAAAGTCTTTGAATTCGTATTGAAGGGGTTATATTTTTTAGGAGTGATTAATTTTTGGGAAAGAAAGCCTTTGAATTCATTAGACACCAATTCTATCTACAAAATGAATATGACGCTCAGTTAAGATGTTGTTAAAAGATTTGTTGTCCTAAGAAAATTGATGGAAACTTAACCTTTTTATGTCCCAAATACACTGTAATTTATTTGATGTAAAATATTAATTTTTCCACCTTATTTTGACTTAAAATGAAGAAAGTACCATCATTTTTAATTGAAAATTCCCGCATCAAAATATCAGCTTTTCTCAAGAAGTCGGTGTGTTTTTTGTTCGTTGGAATCTCTACTTTCTGATAGTGTGAAAAAATATACCTTACAACAGTAAATGATCTCAAAAAATCGAAAAAAACTCGAATTCGAAAATTTATTTTAATAATTATGTACAATTTTGAGCTATTTATTGAAATTTCCACTTCAAACTCTATGTTACAGTGATGAACGAAAAAAATGCAAATCGAAATATTCTTCTATAATTAACAAACAAGTAAGTTAATGAAGTTATTATTTATTATGAGAAGGTTGTAGAATATTCTTTAAATAATGTTTGTAGATGCCTATTTTTGAAATAATTTATATGAATTTTTATCTAACGAGTAAAACACGGACAAAATAATAAAAATTTTATCGAAATGATTACAATCACAAGGGTTTTCCTGTAAACAAGTAGAAGAAGTTGCTGATGCCGACATAATTAAGACCTCGATAGAAATTGCCAGGGATACTAATAAGACTGTCATTGTTGTGGGTCAAGATATTGATTTTTTTTGTCCTTTTAAATCAATTACATTCAAATAATCTCAAACCAGGTTCTGGAAATGTAAAGGATCAATTTTCACGTCAATAGTTTCAAACATAAATCCTTCAAAAATATTGTTGAATTTCTGCATTGTTTTTTCGGTTGCGATACAACATCTGGATTTGCCGGAGAAGGAAAGAAAAGTATCGTAAATTCATTATTAGATGTTAGAAATTTGCCAAATTTGGCCAATATTTTTTAAGAAAGATGCAAGTAAGGAAGATATAAAAAAATGGATTTCAATCAATCAAATCTATTTATGAATGTAAAAATGAAAAAATAACACTGAATCAATTAGGATCTCAAAAATATCAATTGGCAAAAATTAAATCATCTTTCATTTTGCAAACCTCCCACCCACAGAAGGAGCAGCAGAGCAACATTGTTACAGGGCATATTATCAGCCTCAAATTTGGTTGGGTAACGAAATTGTTCCGATACGGAAAAAAAACGTACGATAAAGTTAATGATACAGATGAAATTGTAAATGAAGAATCAATGCAGACTGTATGTGGTATTGGAGACGAAGAAGGTGATGGTCTTGAAGATTTCGAAGATCAACTAGAATTGGAAAGGTTTGTCGAATCTAACGATGAAAAAATGCCATCAAAGAGATAAAAAGTAATGGACAAGTGATTTGAATTTAAGTTAAGGTATTTATAAATAACAAGAATAACGTTTTCAAATATATTATAATCAATAACGTAATCAGAATGAAGTATCTTAATTTAATTGTACGATATACATGTATATTTATATTTTATGAGATTTTTTTAACTGTATAAAATTTCAGCAATCACATTTTTTTTATGAAATTGTACGTAATTGTATTAAAAAAATTCGAATTCCCGTTTTTTTTGATTTTTTGCATTTTCTGAGAAAATTTACTTTAGTAATGTATGCACAAAAGGTACACCGACTTTTTGAAAAAAGCTGATATTTTGACGCGAGAATTTTCTATTGAAAATTATGGTGCTTTTATGATATTGAGTCAAAATAAGGTCAAAAGATAAATATTTTGAATAATATAAATCACAGTGTATTTAGGACAGAAAAATGTGAGTGTTCACCAAATTTCGTAGGACTTTTTTTTTGAAAAAGATAAAAGTAAAAAATAAAAAACTTGGGTATTTGAATTTTGGGGTTATGTGAAGAGTTTGTGCCTACAAAAGTTGTAGATCTTTTCATCACCTACAACTTTGCAATTCAACTTTTTCCATATGATTTTTTACCCTTTTATATTTTCCTTTTTCCATAGGACTTGTAGTTTTATCGAAAATCGAGATAAACAATCTTTTACCCTTGAAAACTCACCCCCTCCCACTTCTCCAACTCAGATCGCCCTTAATTTATTTTTCCTTTCATTTTTATCATATGGGTTATAATGAGTTTAATTCTACTATTCTTTTTTTCATTTATTACTATTTTTGAAGGCTTCAGCCCTGATCTAATTATCGACATATACTCTGATTTCATCGTCCATCTTCGGTTACCCCTTTGTTATTATACTAGTAATACTATACACATATATATTTGGTAACAATTTCCACTCCCTAATCCCTAATGACATTATAACAATCCTGTGAAATGTATTTTTAATAATAACTCTCAAGTGTTCGATAAAAATAACGAATGTCTGTTCTATGATTGGTGCGTTGTTAATTCATGGACGCAAGACTATAGGGCCGTACCTTAAACTTTGGTTTGAGGTAAATGTAGTTGTTCACAACAATGATGGAGGGCAATTTGAATTTCACGTCGTTTCAATGTGGAATAATCGTGGTTAATAACAATAACTCAATATTAAAAATTGGAGTCATCCGCTGTGTCTGTTTGTGTGTCTGAAAGCACTTTAGAAATAGCATCATGGACTTTTGTGAAACTATACAAACTATATAACTATTAGAAACAGTTCAGACGTTTTGTAAATATTACACGGTTCATGAAATTGAGCAGAGTCATATTCACAAGAGGTGGACATTTTCAACATCTGATTTAATTTTCATTTCTACGTTCAGCATAATTTTGGCTTGATATTCTGAAAAGTAATTAGATAATATCGATTCCATAATTTAACCGTAACCTATGGAAACAGGTACCTATAACATAATGGGGAATGTTCCTCCTGACGAAAATCAAGTAGTTTTCATAAAAGAGCTCTAAAACAACGCATTTTAAACTTATCATTTCAACCTTTTTCTTTGAAAAAATATTTAAATACCTAAAAAAGAGGTATGAAATAGTGCATTTAACATTTAAAGGGATTCGTTTCTATTTCACCATTTGGCAACATCGGTTATACATAATAAAGGACAATGAATCTGTTAACTGTATGAGACAAACAAAGATGACATATTTCAGAGGCGTGCTGTTCTGTTTACTTATGTTCCAAGTTCCGAGACATTCTGTGATATGTGACATTTTGTGCACCTAACCTCTTTTCCTTTATATAAATAAATGACAAAACAAGTGTTGTTTATGTGGCTCGTGGAGGTGGTATTGAACTATAATTTATATTTTGCTTTAATTGTTGATTGCACTTCATTTCAAAATAATCTCTTGATGAAGGTATGTTGATCATGCATATAGTCTAATCAACAAGTTCAAAAACATGAAAAATAGAGATAAAGGTCCTAAAAATATGAACGATAGCTCATTCGATTCAGAATCACCTCTAGAAAAATGTTTTTGAAGGATTTTGGTGCAGGTAAAAAATTGCAATTGTTATTAACAAAATAAAATTTAAAAAAAAATCAAAAGGAATAATTTTTTTTAACATAAAATTTTGAAAATTTGAAAAAAATCTATTATCGTCTTAATACTAGAATGAATCGAGTCCCGTAGAAAAAAAAGTTTTATCACCATTTTTCAAAAAGTTATTCAATTGTTAACTAACAAATTTTTTCCCAATCTCCATTGGCATAAATAATGGGATAAAAGGTATAAATAATTGGCCTATAAATTTTAAACTTCGTGGAGCCCTTTTGATATATATACTCCATACGATCATGAGATAAAAGCTCATGAAAATTTATTAATTTGTTAATTATGATTTTTTATTTTTCATGATTTTGAACTTGTTCATTAGACTATATGCATGATCAACATACCTTCATCAAGAGATTATTTTAAAATAAAGTGCATTCTTCCATTTGTCCGTAAAGTTACCACAATTATTGTGCATTAAGATAGAGAAGTAGTAGTAGTTTTTTGCCAAAAACTTTTCTCCCCTCAAAAATATTCCCCTTTCAAAATTTCAAACCTTCAGAAAATATGCTCAAACTAGACACCAAAATGTTGAGATACATCTTCTACAACTACATTTTCAATTCATTGTTTTTCTGTATCGTTCATTTTTCATTTGGGCTAAATTCGGATCTGTTGCTCGATGCACGTAGTTGCTAGGATCACGCAGCCCAAACGAGACTTTAATGTACCTAGATTATGCTAATTCCGCATATACATAAACATCCACTTAATGTGGATCGTCCGAATGAAGAATTGGATGCCATGTTGTGACATCGCATTACTTTTCTTGACAAAATTTAATACCAGTCCTCTGGTCCGGTAATTGAATTTATTCATATTCGTACAGGTGGAATGTATTCTAAATTTAAATAAGGTTTTATCTCTCATTCGAAACAGTGGCTATACAGTGAACCTGCTGGGTAGTACAACGTTATTTTTCACATGAGCAGTATGAATTATCTCACTGATCCCCGTTTGATTAGGGATAACTGAAAAAATTCACATTGATCATGAAGTCGATCAACTTCAAACAACATCATAACAATGCAGATGAAGCTGCAGATAATAACAGAGAGCGATTCTCATTCGGCCGTTGGTGTCGAAGGTTTTTCAGACCTAAGAAGGGCTTTTCATGATGAGTGTTAATTAGCCGTTTCTTGCAAACTATTCAACGGATCAACCTGAAAATTCCACAGTATGCATAAGTCAATATGACCTACACGCCTAAAATATTATAGACGAAGCGGCGTTGTCGCTTCTACTATAAAGTAGCGGCTTCTTTGATTTTTCAAATGGATCACCCCGTATATAATATCATATTATGATTCATTACCACTTTATCAACAAATTCATATACTATTTCCTTATACCTATCTATTACCGTTTAGAAGTTATAAATTAATTTCGATATTTTTTTTACCAAACATGAACTTTTATAAATGCTGATAATCTTGAACTCTCTTGCACTAAAACGATCAAATTCGAAATGGAGTGGAGTGATACTATGAGGATCGTCACTCCTAGTCATATTTTTATTTGCCTCATACAGGGTCTTCAAAAAATGCAGATACTTTGATCTCATGAAAAAATGAGTGGAACTCAATTTTTTCAAATGGAACACCCTGTAAAACATTTTTGAGCTCTACATCCAATATTAGATTAACTTTGTTCAGATAATACTATTTCTATTTTGAACCGTTTTCGAGATAAACTGTTTCAAACGTAAATTGACATGGTTTCCTTGTTCATCACTCATTTTTGTAAAACAAATTTCGTTTGATGTTTCTCAATCAGTCACAGATAATACAATGAAAAGATAATTATTAAAATACTTCTCAACCATCGAATGAAACTTATCTTCAAACAATTGTTTTATTAACGCTGAAACACGAACTGAAAATAATAAACCCATAAATTAATGAGATAATTTAATCGTCAGTGTATTTCAGAATATGTTCAAACACATCTCCACCTCTACTTAAACAAACATGTAATCTCTTCAAAAGATTGTCATGTGTAGAGCTTCTGATCAAGTTTGGAGTCAAACTATTGAAAGCAGTTGTAACTCTCGATTTCATATCTTCCATTGTTGTTATTGGAGTAGAGTAAACCATATTTTTAATGAAACCCCACACGAAATAATCTAATGGATTGCCATCTGGTGTTCTAGGAGGCCAACGAACAGGTCCATTATTACCAATCCATCTGTCTTCGAAGATTTCGGTTAAAGCTTCGCTGACTGAATGAGAATCATGGGGTGGAGCACCATCCATTTGGTACCATACACGTTCCCTTCCTGGTCTATTATTTAAAATCACTTGAATTCCATTCCTCAGTAAATCTTCATATTTTGATGCATTCAAATTATCATCATAAAACTCGATATAAAAAATTGACTCATTCTTTATGGCACAAAATACATTGAATTGCCATCTTTCTTGAAAACCCCTTTGGCGGACAACATGGGGATTTTCTGGCGCCCAATAATGACTGTTGTGTCTATTGAAAACTCCATTTTTTGTGAACTTGGCCTTATCTGTCCATATGATATTGTCAAGGAAATGTTCATCCTCTTGAGTCTTGATAAGTAACCATTCAAAGAATTCCACTCTGCGAGGTAAATCAGTCTCTTTCAAATGTTGGACACAGTAGAACTTATAGGGATGCCAATTATGCTTACTAAGAATTCGACAAATTGTCACGTAGGGTATACCTATCTTCCTTTTCAGCCCCGTGCAGAGAAGCATTTGGAAATGCATGAAAGTAAAAACTGTTATACCATTGTCATCATCATCCACTTTAGTCTTCTTACGAATGATTTTTGGACGGAAGGTTCCATTCAACCTACAGTTTTTGAGTAGTAGATTTATCACATTATTATTCGGCTTCGGAAGTTGTGGATATCTATTGCACTCACCATAAATTATTAATAAATTCAAGAAATCTTCATTACTGTAACCTAATCTTGATATTATTCTATTATAATTGGTAGCTATCACAATCAGTCAAAACCACCAACGAAAGTCTGACGTTAAATAATTGGTTTATTTATTTTTCCAAAGCACACTATTACAAAATATTAATGTGTACCGTTGTACGTTAGAGACCAATACCTCAATGTATACAAATTGTAACTTTTTCTAAGGTAGGTACATACCAATTTCGAATTGAATGATCTGAGACAGTTAAAAAACTGGATCAAAAAGAAATATTACTAAATATAAAAAAAATGTTGAATATCCAAAATAAGTGATGAATTCAAAAAAACGAGCAAGAAAACCACGTCAGTTTCCGTTTGAAACAGTTTATCTCGAAAACGGTTCAAAATAGAAATAGTATTATCTGAACAAAGTTAATCTAAAATTGGATGTAGAGCTCAACAATGTTGAAATATACATGGTGTTCCATTTGAAAAAATTGAGTTCCACTCATTTTTTCATGAGATCAAAGTATCTGCTTTTTTTGAAGACCATGTATGAGGCAAATGAAAATATGACATGTAGTGAAGATCCTCATAGTATCACTCCACTCCATTTCAAATTTGATCGTTTTAGTGCAAGAGAGTTCAAGATTATCAGCATTTATAAAAGTTCATGTTTGGTAAAAAAAATATCGAAATTAATTTATATCTTCTAAACGGTAATAGATAGGTATAGGGAAATAGTATATGAATTTGTTGACAAAGTGATAATGAATTATAATATGATATTATATACGGGGTTTTCCATTTGAAAAATCAAAGAAGCCGCTACTTTATAGTAGAAGCGACAACGCCGCTTCATCTGAAATATTTCAGGCGTGTAGGTCATATTGATGAAAAAACCCCACTAAAATTATGTTTTGAGGGGAGGTACTTCACTAATGGAATGTTATTGAACATTTCTTTTGTGTGTCTCTTATGGCATTGAGAAGTACCTACTTTTGTATTTTTTAAGATGTTTTCTAGAAAAATTATGTGAAAAAATATTGGCCGTTTCATTTTCAATAATAGAGAAATAAATAGAAGATTTAAGATATAACGACAGAACCAGAATACTGTTTCATCAATAAATGTTCAACACACGATGCCTCTGAAGTTTCCCAAACATCAAATATCTCTTGATCGCTTCTGCCATAATTCATAACCGAACAACATCAAGAATATCGCCGCTAACAGAAACATCCGATCCACTTTCAAAAACATGCATTGAGCCTTGTATCGAACTCTCTTGCATTTCCTTCTCAATATATCTGTCGGCACTCCACAAATCTCAGTCAAAACAAGTATTCCATCCCCGTTGCCGTACTCAGTACACCCATAACTTAGACATTAATCAGTCGGGAGTACCCCAAGGCTCACAGCGAGAGCGCCATATATCAATTCACCATTGTTGAATACCCCACATAAACAAATTGTATGATATATTCCCGTTGAACGGGGAATATGAGCGAGAATAAGTGATTGCCACTTAAGTAAATTATGAATAAATATAAAATAATTAAGCAAGAAGAATGAAAGGATGAATGATTGTCGGTTAACGATAAGTTAATACTGACCTTTTATTCTATTGAGATACATATTGTGATATATATCATTCCCATATAATATATATATATATATATATATATATATATATATATATATATATATAATATGTATATATATTGTATATATATATATATATATATATATATATATATATATATATATATATATATATATATATATATATATATATATATAGTTTGATTTTGACTCGGCTAGAGTCAAATCCTTTACTTTCCTTAGTTACTAAGCATCAATTTCTGTAACTTTAATATATTAAAAACTATTTCCTATACAAGTTTGCTACTCATTTCTAAATTTAGAAAAATATTTCCTCAATATTTGTGTAAATACATATTTAACCTCACTTATGTTTGAGTTAGCATCATTTCAAACTCGTAACTAGGGAAACGGTTTATAACAATAATTTTCAAACTTTTCATTATTTCTAAACATTTACTACAATTTTATGATGTTTCTTTCAATTTCATTCAACAGATATCTTATTATGTCCATTCGACATTGAATTTTATTTTCTGCCGGGTGTCTATTTTATTGGGTGATCAGTAGAACGGAAGGGTACTCTTATAACACAATTTATTTGAATATTTTGATAAGATTCATCATCATCTTCAAGAAAGAGCTACAAAATTTGTATGATGATAGTACAATATGAAATTAATAGAAAGGGCTCAAACGTTCTGTTACTGAGGATGACCGTGTCGAAAAGAATGTTTCATTTAAACAATTGAAACATGTCAATACAATAAAACATATCACTGCATTGAAAGAGGTTGTCTGCTTACTGATATAAGGAAGATTATTTGAATTTACTTATCAAAAATCATTATTCGTTTTAAAACTATGGATTACCGGTAAGAGCCATGTGGTTGAAGAACAAAGAGAGACAACAAACACTTGACATTGACAGCTGTCATGTGATTAAGTTTGAAAAAAGTGTATTTGTTTGGTCTATGTTAAAACTATGGAACAAATAAGAACTGTTATGGTGCAAATGTGATTAGAGACATCTGCTGTCATACACGCAAATCAATGGGAAAACCCAAAATGAATATCTAGTAGGAAGGCATAGATTCCACTGAGGTGATCAATGTCTGATCTTCTGTGAAGGCAATTATTTGATTGTAAAATAAATGACATTTCCAAAAACAATCGTTCAGATTCATATCTTTCAATTGATAAGATTTTTGTTGAATTATAGTCTACTAATCATGTTTTGGAAAAAGGTCATATTTGTCTTTTGATTTTCATGGTTTTATTTTCCAGCAGCTTACTGCATTAACATTTCTCAATTTTATATATATTTATTCTGTATTCTGTGTTTTTTATCCTCATAAGGATTATTATCACAACGTTTCGGCAAAGACCATCTTCAGATGATGTGTGGAGTTTTACAACCAGATTAGTCTAGTTGTAGAACGATGAAAGTAAGGCAATACCTTGAAAATATAAATATGAAAGGTTAATCCATAGACATTCCGATATTTTTGACCAGCTAGGTCGCTAGATTCAACCCCATTTGAATTTTTCACCTGGGTTTACTCAAATGAAAAGGTATATCAACAAAGGCCATTCTCAAACGCAGAAAGTTTCTGATACTTTTAAAAATAAATTTGTCCACTCTTGGACAAAATGAATATTTTCTGACAAACTTTGTATATGACTCAAAAATTGCATTTTAGATGAAAAATTTTAGATTTGAGACCATACAGAACTTTTTGTGAAGAATAACTTTTTTCATAAAATGAAAGTTTTCAATATGGTGCGAATTTAAGCAGACTCACTGTTAATTCATTCATCGGTGAGGAAACTGTTGGCTTTCTACTTCTAGAGCGTCCAGTGCATCTCAAAAAAGTCACGACCTTGGCCAGGCCATAACCTTTCGTATAATTCAATGTTTATATGAAAGTAGCTGTTTCAGGAGGACTTTCTTTCAGTTTTTGTCTGAAAGTTACTTCTTTGCATGATCTACACATCCATGTATAGAGTTACTTCCTTCCTTTCTTTGGAAGACTCCCTCATCCTTCTTTTTTTGTATCAAGATGGAGTAGTAGAAAGCCAAAAACTTTCTTTCTCAAAAATTTATCACTCCTAAAAAATATAAACCCTTCAATTCACATTCATTGACTTACTTGATTCAATACCATTCAAAGATGGAGGAGTTGAAAGCCAAAAACCATAGTTTCTCAACAATTATTCTCTTCTAAAAATATACCTCTTTCAATTTAAATTAAATTTCATTTCTGAGCAAAGTTTTTTTATGTTTTTCAGTTAATTAGCTCAGTACGCCCCAATTGAGATTGTTTCATTTTTTTCCCTGCTATTGAGTTATAATACACACTACATGCAAGAAAGTGCTTGCCAGGTGATGATCAATTTCCTCATTTTTTATGCATCCCGAAGAAAATGAGCGGCTTTTTTAAGTAAATAATAACTTCATCCACTTCAACAGGCCCTTGCCAATTTTTCGAAAAAAAATTTGAATAATGGCTCATTTTACTCTGCGAAAAATGAAACTTGGCAAAGTGGAATATTAAAAGCTCCTCTCGGCACATAATCATGCTAAATTGCTATAAGTAAATTATCCAAGATGGATATTATTATATCGGAAACCACGTACATAAACATACTATGGTGTGGTGAAGAAACCGGTCTTAATGATGAGAAATTATCAGGCTACATCATTATAGGGCTCACTTCATCATGATGACTATATAATCGCCGGTACCACGGGTTTTGATGGCGGAACTGAGCCTTTGACACTACGAAAATGAAAATTTCATTCACTTTCTTAATTACGTTTTCAGGGCAATGACTCCGGTTTACGTGTGTTGAATAATTTTTCTACAAAAGTAAGTATCAGCGCCCTCTCCAAATAAATTTAGGTTTCGAAACAAAAGAATATACATAATTCCTTGGAACACAACTTGACAATGAATTGTCTTTTAATAATCACATCGGATACTTGTGCACTTCTCTGAAAATAACGTATTTTGCCTTCTTAACAATCAAATCAAATCTTTTGAGACATAATCTCTTGGATATATACTATGGTCTAGTGTATTCTAAGCTTAATATAAATATTACCATTTGGGGACACTCATCAAAAATAAATAGAAGATTTATAATGCAAAAACGTTTCATTAGACTAATTTTTGATATGAAATACAGAGAATCTTGTAAGCAAACATTCCAAGAAAAAAAAATTTCACATTACCATGCATTTATCTTTACAAAATATTAAGCTACGTTTATGTACATTCCCATTTGCTAACAAGAAATGAGGAAATTCACTCTCATCAAACGAGACGGAAAAACGACTTTCATCAGGAAAAAATAAACCGTAATGAGTACAAAGGTTCGCCACTTTATGGCGAGGCAAAATATTTTAACTTATCACCATACAGCATCAGAAGTGAAACAAATTTTCTCAAATTCAAGAAAAAAGTCAAAGACTTTTTGGTAACAAGTTGGTTTTATTCCCTGAAAGAGTATGATAATAATATTTTTGTGTAACATGTGTTGTTATTGATATAAATATTAGATAAAATATCTTTTGTAAAATGTGACGTGTCATATATACATTCTTGTATCAAAAATGATGAATAGATTTGATTTGATTTGATTTGAGTGGGACGAGTATTTTTATTTCGTCTAAAGTTCATTTGGGAGGTACTCATTCTCGATATTTATGGATTTTCACTCCGCTAAAATCAAAAAATATTTTTTGAATCATTGGAATACGCCGAGCAAAATTCAATTTTCTACCTTTCGCAATCTGAGAAATTACTGCGTAATACAAACCACTGGTAAGTCTAATTGTTCCATTTTCCTGAAATTTTCCTATTGAATAAGATATATGAATGGAAAACTGATTTATACATTCAAATTTTCCCAACAGATAGCTATTATTCCAGAAAGCTGCCTCTTTCTTTTATCAAAACGCAAAATTCTTCACGAAAATGCACTTCGTGTTTTGGTTGGCTTCCGGGTGAAAGTCTACATTCCTATAAAAAACACTTCTGAAAGTTTATTGCATTGTTTCGTATTGTATTTAAATAGTTTACTGTATTAGTTTGAAAATGTCCTTTTAGGACAAAACTGCAGTAACGTTAGTTACAAATACAAGTGGTATTAAAACATACGAAGTTTCAATTCTCAATGATGATCACCAACCTAGAAACAGCTACATCCATCAACTTATAGGAAAAGGAAGGCTCCTTCAAGGAAAAATGTCATTCGTGTGCCCTTAAATGTTACTGAGTTTTGAATAAATTCTATCTTGGGATCTATCCATCTTGTTGGTATCTTTTTCCATCAAGAATTTTAAATATATATTTCTGAACACGATAAAAAACAGAATTGGTGATGAGAATATCGTCAGAAGTTCATTTATGGGTCATATATGTGGATTAAAGAAGCCTGTGGAAAGTATGCAAAGCATAGTAAAAAGATGCAATAGAAAAAATGGAAGATACAAACGACGAAAGAACAAATGAAGAAGAATGCAAGAAATGCTATTGAAAGTAACACAAAAAATTTGCTCGTAGATATCTATTTTGATTGGATTATTGGTTTTCAAATTAGAATGAGATTGAAACAACTGATCCATCTGTTGTTTCTAGAAATACCTTGAAAATAGCATAGACCTGGACAAACGTTTGATAGATTGAAAAACAACTGTTGAAAGTATTGCAAAGCATGGGAGTACAAAATAGAAGTAAAGAAACATATGAACAAGGCATCTTACAGAAGAGTTAAGAAAGAGGATTGCAAGATGTATGTTATGAGGCCTGACATCATTGTTGCTTGCAAATACCTTTTTTTTTAACAAATTAATGAATTTCATATACAGGGTACTTCCTCTTTTCCTCTCGGGAATGTATAGATGGGGTCAAAATATCACCAGTACTTCATATAACTTTTTTTCCTAAATTCCTTCGTTACCAAGTAACGGGCCCTCGAAGTTACAAAATGAAAAATGTTTTTCTTTGATAACTTTTCAAGTGAATATTCAAAATCATTCAAATTTTGGTAATTGACTAAACAAATGAATTCCTTCGATGAGCTTTCATGCAGGAGTCAGTTGTTTTGCTACAAAGTCAGGAACGGACTACCCCCGATGGTCCACACCCCAAAACTTTGAAATGACAGATATTTTTCAATATTTTTCAACAAATCAAGGTTACTTGGACAATTTTATGAATAAAAGTACTCGTGTGGAAAGTCGATCGGAGCAACGAGTCTTGATAAAAATGTAGTTTCACTCGACGACATCAAACCCGCTCGTCCACCATTATTTGAAATTAATAATTATCAAAGCAGAAATAATAATGATAACGTTAATTCAACAACATTTATCCTGAGATGTCTACCATTATTCGAAAATATTAGTTTTTAAGGAAAATGGAAATGATAGGTAAAATGTTCATAACGAATTTTTATAATGCAAACACGTTTAACTAACGAAACTCAAGAGCCTCAAGAGCAAACAGAAATGAAAAATCCGCTACAGAAACTGCTCGATATGACCACCTTCTCTCTCTATACATTTTCTTAGTCTGCGAAGACACCCTCTCTGTACTTGAAATAGCATTCCAGGGTCGTTTCGTATGGCTTCACAATGTAATGTTATTCTATTCAACAATGCATCTCTTGTGTGAATAGGTGTAGCGTAAACAAGGCTTTTTAGATGCCCCCACAGAAAGAAATCCAATGGATTTAAATCCGGAGACCGCGATGGCCATGAATATGGCCCACCTCTACCAATCCATCTATTGTGGAAAATATGGTTCAGATGGTCACGCACAATCAAACTGAAATGAGGAGGAGCGCCATCATGCATACACCACATATCTATCGGGTTTGCAATGGAACATGTTCCAAAAGTCCATTCAAATCGTTCTGAATGAACTCCAAATAACGTTCTCCATTCAATCGGTCCTGTAGAACGAATGGTCCTATAAGATGGTTTCCTATGATACCAGCCCAAACATTCACGTTGAATTTCCGTTGGTGTTTGGTTTGCAATATCCCATGGGGATTTTCTTCAGCCCATATATGGAGATTATGAGAGTTGATAACTCCATCTCTACTGAAACCTGCTTCATCAGTGAATAAAACTCGATTAATAAAAGTCATATCCTCTCTTTGCCTATCCATGAACCAATTGGCATATTCCAGTCGTGCTGGAAAATCTTGAGGTGTCATGGCATGTACCTTCTGGATGTGAAATGGGTGGAGCAGTTGTTCCCTAATTATTCTATGAATAGTGGACTTGGATGTATGGAACTGTTCTGATAGATTTCTGATGCTCATTGAAGGATCATCAGCGACGGCTTCCAAAATATTTTCCTCCAATACAACGGTACGTACAGTCCTAGGAGCGCCCTCACCACCTCGTTTTGGCAAAACTATACCTACAATAATATCGAAAAAAAACAACGTGCTCAAATTAATTATCAATTATTACATACCTGTCTCCCTCAAGCTGCGATCGACACGCTCGAATGTTTCTCTTGACGGTACCGTTCGATTGGGAAAATGCTCGGAATACAGACGACGAGCTTCTGCAGCATTACAAAATGCTCGTCCATAAAATACATGCATTTCTGCATATTCATTGAATGTAAACTGTTCGGCCATATCAAAAAAATTCAAAATATCCTATAGAATATTGACAATACAATGATAGTCATATGACAACGCACCACTCAACAAAACAAAATCGCATTCCAGTTTCTCATTTTTTATCAAAACTTTCTTAAAGGTTTTTTTGTCAACATCTGTGAAAGAAATGGAACATAATTATTCCCTGGATATTTTTCACCTGATCATGTGCAGCCGTTTTTGTAGTTCATTCGTTTGCTTTTTATTAGTATAGTAAATATTTTTTCCGATGTGCGTTTTTTCAGCTAAATTTAGATTCGTGTTAGAGAATTTCTCCCATAAAATTATAATTATCAGTGAAACTCCTCAACAGTTTAGCTGTGAAGAAGAATTTGAAACATTCGAATGTTGAGTTTCATGAGATTCAGATAACTGATCAACACGAAACGTGATTATTCCACACGTATTATGTACATAGAAAATATGAAATGAATTCGATATTTCATAGTAGAGTAGCTTGTTAGTTTAAAAACACCACGAATCTACAGAACTTGATATTTCTTTTGAAAAAATATCTGCTATCACAATTGTGACTTAAACTTCCATATAGGTACTGTACTTTTTGTTTACGACTTCATTTTAGCATACTTTGTATTATTCCTGTTATAAATGTTGTTGAATTATTTCTGCTCTGATAATTATTCATTTCAAATAATGGTGGACGAGCGGGTTTGATGTCGTCGAGTAGAACTACATTTTTATCAAGACTCGTTGCTCCGATCGACTTTCCACACGAGTACTTTTATTCATAAAATTGTCCAAGTAACCTTATTTTGTTGAAAAATATTGAAAAATATCTGTCATTTCAAAGTTTTGGGGTGTGGACCATCGGGGGTAGTCCGTTCCTGACTTTGTAGCAAAACAACTGACTCCTGCATGAAAGCTCATCGACGGAATTCATTTGTTTAGTCAATTACCTAAATTTGGATGATTTTGAATATTCACTTGAAAAGTTATCAAAGAAAAACATTTTTCATTTTGTAACTTCGAGGGCCCGTAACTTGGTTACGAAGACTTTTAGGAAAGAAGTACTGGTGATATTTTGACCCCATCTATACATTCCCGAGAGGAAAAGAGGAAGTCCAGGGACACCCTGTATAGATAGGAAGGTGAATGACATATAAGCAATTGATTCAAATTTTGTTTCAATTGGGAAGAAAACCTCTGAAATAATCCTTGGAAAAATATTGCGAAATCAATCACAGTAACATTATGAAAAAGTCATGAAATAACAATAGACCAAAAAGAAATGGAGTACTCTAGTTTTTGAATATGCTGGAACAAATGTAGTTCATCTCATATGATAAATCTATCCCTAGCTGATTCGACCAAGTGTTTTCCTTGCTCTCGCTATATGAATTTTGACTATTTTCGATTATTTTGGTATTGTCCATAGTCTACGATGGTTTTGATGATTGATTGAAAGAAATAAAATACAAGTGAATCAAATCTACTGAAAATTATGAATAGAATTCAAGTGTAATCAAAACCTTTTATAATCGTTATTGAAATGATTTGTGATAATATATCAAAACAATAAAGAAATGATCGCAAAATATATTTGTTAACGTTTCAACTGAAGTAAATCAGTGCAAGTAAGAGGAAAGCCTACATCAGTAACAGGGTAACGGCCTCAGGGTTCATTTTTATTATTTCATTTCGATATACTGGGAACATTAGTCACCGCGAAAACCATGTTAAACACTGTTAAACTTGGGACAGATGAAAAATGCTTCGTTGAGTTCCTGAAGAATAATACAAAGTAGATAAAGCTCAGGAGTGGAAATCAGGTTAAATATTGGATCAACGTTTCAACTGTTAGTCCAAGAAGAAAGTCTATATCAGTTACAAAGGGAAGTTGATGGTCCTCAGTCTCATGCTATCTATCCAACTTTCTCCCAATTTTGAAACTCATTAAATTTTTATGAATGTTTCCTTCAAACTCACAAAGACAGCTTATCTTGTCTTGCAAATAGGAAATTTTGAGATAATTTGCGATGATGATTTGATACAATAGAGGAATGATTGCGAAAAATATTTGTCAAAGTGAATTAGTTCCCGAAGAAATTATATGTCAGTAAGAGAGTGAAATTGTCAGTGAAATTGTGCAACCAAACCGATCTACAACAACCGGAGAAGTTCAGGACTGTGGTTGGACATCTATGATATATCCAGGTACTTTCCAAAGGTAAAAACCCAACAAAGAAGACCATGGTCACTGTATGGTGGTCACCCGCTAGTGTCATTCACTATAACTTCCAGGAACTGGACCAGACCATCATAGCAGAGTTATATTTTGTGGAAATCGACGAAATGTACCACTGCTTCAGCAACAGAAAAGGTCAGATCCAGGTCCACAACAACGCTCGTCCGCACGTTTCACAAATTACTTGTTAAAAATGGAGCGTCAAAGTTCTGCTTCACTACCATACTACCATCTTTTCAAGCGTTTTGATATCTTTCTCATCGGTAAAACCTTCGCCAATCAGGACCAGGCAAAATCGGCCATCGTCGACGTCATCGAATCCCGAGGACATAATTTTAATGCTAGCGGAATCCATCGACTAATGCTACGTTCACAAAAGTACACTGAGATATTACAGTTCGGAGAAGATTCACAAAATCGAACAAAACTTTTGGAGTAACCTTCTATAAGTCAAAATTTGTAGTATGGAACCTCATTTGAAACAAATCTCTGCACCTTAAAAGATATAAAGGCACATTTTTTAGGGCTGCAAGAGCAACAATTAGGCCATTCAGCAGTTCAACTATGAAGATTTCATCGAAGTTTTTTATTTTTTACTTGATAGATTTAAATCGAGGATTACAGAAATGTTGGTATAATGATGGTCAATGATAGGTTTAATTATCTTATAACCACAACATTTTTAGAATTGTACTAAGATTAAATTGAGGCGTAGACTTCTCTTTCTGTTCAATTTACTTCCAATTTTGAAATTCCCTAAATTTTCACAAATGTTTTCTTTAAACTCAAAAAAGGAGATATGCCCTGCAAAAGCGAAATTGTGCGAAACATCTGAAGACTTGGTTCAAACACCTCTGAAAGTTTTCATTGTTCCTAACTGAATAAAAGTAGAGATTTGCTCTGCTGTCTTAAGTGCAATAAAGACCATTTATCATTTCAAGGATATATGTCGCCAAGTAACTATAACATACAGGGATAAACTAAAGCAGAATAATCGAAGATGCATTGAGCATAAGATAAATAGTTCTCACAATAAATCAAAAACCATGTGGCAAACTATAAATAATGTTCAGAAAAAAACTATAAGCCCAAAGATATTTCCATTTTTAGTGGAGAACATAAAGTGTCATGTGTTGACATGGCTGACAATTTTAATGCTCATTTCACGAAAGCGGAAGAACAAAGAGAATATGATCTCAATTTTATGGAAAATACAGTCGCACTCTGCCCAAACTCCATATTTCTCCACCCAATCAAGGAATATGCGGTCTTTGATTAAATAAATGAATTAAAGAATTCTAATGCTAGTGGATATGATCAGGTCTCAAACAATGCATGGAAGAAATAGTCTACCCCCTGACCTATCTGATAAATCTTTCCATGGAACGGGGAATGTTTCCTGGGAAATTAAAAGTGGCAATCGTTACCCCGATCTTTAAAAAAGGAGACTCAAATAGCTATGAGAACTATAGAGGGATAAGTCTTCTCTCTAGTATATCCAAGGTATACGAAATGAATATTAAAAATCAGTTACACCTCAAAAATGAATTACTTTCGACAAACCAGCATGGTTTCATGCAAAATAAAAGCACGGAAACAGCTTTATATGATTTCATAGAACATGTAGTAACAGCATTGGATAACAAACTGCAAATTTGTGGTTTGTTTATCGATTTGTCTAGAGCATTTGACTATGTGGATCACTATGTACTAATACAGAAAATGCATCGCTATGGGGTTCGTGGAGTTGCCCAAGATTGGATGAGGTCATATCTAGAGAACAGGTCACAAACAGTGAGAATTCAAGGTGTTCACAGTCAGTCCTTGGCCTGCAAGCAAGGAGTTCCTAAATAGTATTTGAAAGGTACATATAGTTGCATATGCAGACGATACAAATGTTCTGGTCACTGATTGTAATACATTAGCACTTGCACAAACAACAGAATCCATAAATGAGAAAATAATGAAATGGGCTGAAAAAAATAATCTAGCACTAAATGCATTAGTCAAATTCACAATGCAGAACACCACCGAAACTCTCAAAATATATGAAGATAGCCAACTAGAGGTGACCTCCAAATCAGAAATAAAAATGCTAGGTCTAATTCTAGATCATAAGCTGGATTGGGGTCCTCATACATATAGATTCACTATGTGATAAACTACGAAAGAACTGTTATGCACTGAGATTTATGTCGAATCATTGTGGAAGAGAGGTGCTCCTAAATCTGTACTATGCAACTATTGGCTGTCACTTGCGCTTTGGAATTTTGAATTGGGATATGAGCTCCTCTGCTCAAAGAGTATTTATATTACAAAAGCGCGCGGTCAGAATAATTGCTAGTTTAGGATGGCGACACTCATGTAGAAGCTCATTCAAAAAGCTGGAAATACTCACAGTTGCTGGTCTGTGCTGAGATGTGTCTCTACGTTCATAAGAATAAAGAGAAATTTAGCGCAAACCGGCTACTAGAACGAGAGGGTTGTTAATAGCGAATCCTCATCGAACCTCCCTCTATCAGAAGAGTCACCTATACCTTGGACCCAAACTGTATAACAAGCTAGATGTTTCTATAAGGGACTCAATGAACATCTGCATTTTCAAAAAGCAATTGAAAAAATATCTTATCGAAAGAAACTGCTACACCGTTGACGAGTTTTATTAGTTACTGTCGCTAAAAAAACTGTTAATTACCTTCATATGTACAGTTTAGTATCTGTCGTGTTTTGTAGTTTTATATTTATATATTGTTATGATAAGTTTTTTATAAGATTATTCTGTTTTCAAAGTTAAAGATTTTCATATTTTAATTAGTTAAAAGTTTGCATTTATTTTAGTAGTTGAAAGTTAAAAGTTTGTATTTATTTTGATAGTTCGATGTTAAAAGTTTTTCATATTATTATTAATTTGATGTTAAAAGTTCACATATTTTGTTAGTTCAGTGTTGAAAGTTTGTGAAAATCAAAGTTATTCTTAGATGTTTAATTTTATTAGAAAGCCAGATACTTTACCTTTATTCAAATTCTTATCTGTATAATTTGGAGTAATGTTCATGCCCAGATCAGGCAAAGTTGTGACTTATCACTATTAGAGTATTTCAGATCATTTCCAAACAGCACAACTAACCAGAAACCATCAATCATCGGGATAAATACACTGAAAACAGTAAAGACATTAATACAACATAATAATATACAATAAAACAGATTTACACTACAAATTAATAACAAAAATTCAATTAACACTGACATTAGGAATTTTATCTGAAAAATGGTAAGAACACTCAGTACATGATTTGGATGCAACTAAAGAGTAGCCAATCAGATTGATAAATTGAAAAGGAGGTGTTAACTTCTGAAAAATGATGAATTTTGGATTCAAAATTAGAAAAATTCAAAACAAAATGTGATGAAATGTAATCAAAATTAATCATTATTAGTATTAGTGAAAATTGGGTAACAGAAATTGTAGATATAATATGTGTGAACAGTGAAAAGTGTCAAAATTGAAGAAATTTCTAAATTATTGTCATGAAGAGTAGCAGGCAGGAAAATTTTGTCTGGTTGCCAGGGGTGAATCAATAATCAGGGAGGAGAGAAGCTTTTGAATTGTTCAGACGCGAATTTTTTGAAGAGCTGTTAGAAATAAAAAGGGAAAAGAAAGAGAAAAGGCCGTTTTGCATGTTCTTATCAATATAAAACCACCAATAGGAGCCAGAGTATAAATAATAATAACGAGAAAGGATACTTACTGGAGATTTTAGAGTGTCTGGAAGAATTCAAAATTCCAATCAGGGGAAAACCAATTCAGGGAAGCTGTACCAGTTTTGAAGTATTACAATATCATTTATAATTCTCAATCCATAAGAAGAATACATTTTTTGAAAATCTTGAACAATTCATAACCTCCAAATCGAATCAAAAGTTTTCCAGTCACAAGGAACTTCCAGTGTGAAAATCACAACTTCTGAACTTTTATTTATCAACGAACTTCATCATTTTATTTACAAGAACTATTATTGGATTTAATATTAGGAAAATTTGAAAAATTCACTGACATTTAGCACAGATATTTTTGGAATCGTTTCCCACGCACGAATCACAGACATCTTAAGTTTTCAAGTAACTAATTTGCCGTTACACGTAAATTTAACTGTACGGAACACAATTCTAAGAATATTTTTGTTTCAAATTTAACATTTACTGGAACATTTCTTAGCATAAGGTATTTTGGCGCAGTTTTAGGGTAATTTAAGTTTGGTTTGACAAAACATTTACAAAATTTTACATTCATTATATTTTTTTTTTAACTTTGAGACAAAGTTTTATTTTCAAAAACACAGACATACAAAATTTTATTCATAACACCTTTCCAAGCAACCTTGAAGAATAGAGGTAAGATTTACAGGTAAGGACAGGTATCTGCTGGAGCACTAAGAATTTTGATATCACAGAAAATTTTCAAATTATTTGAACTATCAGAATAACAATCAAGAATCAAATTAATTAAATTATAAATACTCTTCTAATTTTATATTTATTATAACAATTTATATATATATATATATATATATATATATATATATATATATATATATATATATTTGTTTTTAGTTATACTGGACGTCTTCCTTGTTACGGTATGTAAATGTTTATTGTAATGCTTTCATACTGTTCAACAAGTTAAATAAATATTATCATTATTATTATTGCTTTTGAATTGATTCAAGATAGTATATCAGAACACTAGAGAAATGATCGCGATAAATATTTGTCAACGTTTCAACTGGAGTGAATCGATCCACGAATAAATGTTCCATCAGTAACATAGTGAAGTTGTCAGCAAGTAGCTAACGGTCTTCAGACTCATTTTCATTTCTTCATTTCGATATACTCGGGACATTAGTCACCCCTAATACCTGACATATGTCACTGTTAAAACTAGAAAAGATGAAAAATGCTCCTGTAAGACGCTGGGGAAAAATACAAAGTAGAAAAAGCTCGGAAGTGGGGATCACAACTCACAAACAGCTAAAGTTTTTGGGTCTCCTGTGGGAAGCAACGCATTGATACTCGCAGTGATGGATGCCGGTGATAATGCCCTCTCGTCAATTCCCGTCCGCAACACCGGCCGAACAATGCCGCTTTCCTGGTAATTCACTGCTACCCCTATCTATTCATTTCTACCATTTCAACCCCGCGGGCGAGCTCCTTTCTCTTCCACGTCTTTAACAAATGCTCGGGAATTATTGCACAATAACATTTCATTTTTCACGTTCGCCGACCCGCCTTGATTATTCATCGATTCATATTCGAAAAACTTGCGTCGCTCAAGGTCCTTTCAAAGGGGTATTGTTGCTGGGGGTACTTAAGGATTTAATGAGTTGACAGAGTCCATTTTTCAGCGTTATACAAGAAATGAGTGATTGATGAGTTACTCTGAATTTGTTTCATCTCAGACTTGAATGGAAACTGGTGTTTGAGATTGTTACAAATAGATGGTGATGTGATGTGTTTGATTACAAGTCACCCTTTGGTTTTGATATTTTTCCAGGAGGAAAACATTACAGTTATCATTTCAGAGGCAGTGTCGGATGGAGTAAATTCGGTAAATGAATAAATTATATCAAAAACAATATCCTATACCTGCTTTCAATCGTTTTGAAATATTGAATATACTCAAATTCATTGAATAATTGAAATTGAAAAAACAATTAATACGTATTCTTTATTATTGTCCTAATAATCAGAAATTAAACGATAGATGCGTGATCAAAGCATGATTACCACGCACATTTGCATCTGTTAGGTAAAATAAACAAGGCTTCTTTCGCTGGTCTACCAAATTCAACTGCAATCGGCTGGCGGAATTCATTGTTTCAGGTATATCACTAAATAGATCAGGGCTGAAGCCTTCAAAAATGGTAAAAAGAGAAAAAAAATAATAGTAGGATAAAACCCATCAGAAAAGGAGGGGAATATGATAAAAATGAAAGGAAAAATAAATAACGGACGATCTAAGTTCGGAAAGTGGTGAGTTTTTGAGGGTAAAAAATGGTTTATCTCGATTTCCGACAAAACTACAAGTCCTATGGAAAAAGGAAAATAGAAAAGTTGTAGGTAATAGAGAGATCTACAACTTTTGTATTTACATTTTTCTCACATAACCTCAAAATTAATGTGAAATTTTCAAATAACCAAATTTTTTTTTACGAAATTTGGTGAAAACTCACCTTTTCATGTCCCAACCAAATACACTGTAATCAATTTGTTTCGAAATAATTATATTTTCACCTTATTTTGACTTGATATCCAATTTTCTTGATTATTATGTGGAATTGGCCGCGGTGGTAATGCGCCCAACTCACGATCGGAAGACCGTGGGTTCTATTCCTGCCTCGACCAGATATTTTTCTCGATAGAATTTATCTGGTTGAAGTTGGGACGATTCTGCAACCGTGTTAGGAATTACACGTTGAAAGGTAAGACCTCGTTAGTCCTTAGCTCGCACAAGTTTCTCAACTTCTGAGAGTTGTCGTTCGTATGGGGGCGACAGCTGATTTACGGAAAAACAGAACAGATTATGTGTAATTTTGAGCTATTTATTAAAATCAACACTTTAATTACTCAAAAAACGTAAGATTCCATGTTACATTGATGAATGGAAAAATCGCAAGTAGAAATACACTAATATAATCAACAAACAAATAAGTTAATGAAGTTTCAATTTCAATCTTCCGTTAAAGTGAACGGAGATTTGAATTGAAGGGTTTATATTTTTAAGAGTGATACATCTTGATACAAAAAACAAGGATGAGGAAATCTTCCAAGGAAAGGAAGGAAGTAATCAATTTTAAAATAAGTAACTCTATATATGAATGTGTAGATCATGCAAAGAAGTAACTTTCAGACACAAACTGAAAGAAAGTCCTCCTGAAACAGCTACTTTCATATAAACATTGAATTACACGAAAGAAAATATTCTTTCGAAACAAATACTTCTATATGAACACTGAATTATACAGAAGATACTTTTCTCTACTCAGTTTGTATTTCAAACATTCATTGTGGAATAAAAATCAGATATCATTCACATGAGTTCTACTTTAAATGAATGGTAATAAATTGCATTTACATGGAACACTGTCACCCTCACTGGTATACACCGATGTTTCGCCTTAAGACACTTGCCCCAAGGCTAAAATATTAATCTTTTGGTCCTTATAAATAAATTAATTTCAAATAATCCTGACGTTTATTTTCTGAAACCAGGTTCTGTAAATGTAAAAGATCTATTTTTCACGTTTAATAGTTTCAAACAAAATGAAAAAATGACAATGGATAAATTAGGATTTCAAAAATATCAATTGGCGAAAATTAGATCATTTTTCATTTTGGCTAACCTCCCACCTACAGAAGGAGCAGTAGAATAACATTGTTACAGGGCATATTATCAGCTTCAAACTTGGTTGGGTAACGAACTGACAGCAACAGATTGGGGCTGTAAACAACATCAACGTGTCAATATGACCAAATTTACAGAAAAAGAGTTAATTCCGGTAGTTATGAACATTTACTAAAGTCAAATTGAAGCAAATCCTTCATTTTCCATCTATGAAATCGTGAGAAAAGTAAGAAAACTTTGGTGGAGTGCCTCCTTCAAGTATGTATGGAGTTATGAGTGGATATAAACTACTAGAAGGAAATACATCATTTCTTGTTTCGAAACGAAATGCCAACAATAGACTTAGTTCTAAAAGTTGTAAATGATTATCCTGATCTACCAAATTTCAAAAGGTCGACATTCCACAAATCACTTAAAAAATTGAGTTTGAAATTTGAAAAAAGAAGGAGAAATAGTTTGTTGCTCAAGAAACCAGAAATAGACAATATGTAATGAAGAGAAGAGAAAATAGAAAAATCTATTACCTGGATGGAACGTGGGTAAACGCAGGACACACTAAATCCAAAATTTGGGTTGATAGAGGCTGTCATAAGAAAATGGATGGCATATCTTTTGAGAATCGGTTTAGGAATATAGATTAGAAACTAATTGTTTCAGACAACGCTCCATACCATTTCAGGAAAGCTGAAAAAATTCCTACTACAGCCACAAAAAAAGCTACAAGTCAATACTGGATACGTTTGAAAAGTATATCATTCGAAGATAACATGGTAAAAGCAGAAGTTTCAGGATAGTGAATGAACATAAAACCAAATATAAATACGTTGTTGACGAAATTGCTAAAGCATATAATGGAATAGAATAACGTCTTCCCCCTTACCACTACGAGGTCAACCCAGTAGAGCTTATTTGGGCGGACATAAAAAACTATGTTGACAAAAAAAATACTACTTTTTTATTTTGTGATCTCAATAATATTTTTAGTGAAGCTGTTCCGTCTATTACCGCTGAAAAATGAAATAAATGCGTAGGGCATGTGAAAGATAAAGTAGAAATAAGTAATCTTTAAGAATGGACCATTTAATGGATGCTTTCACTTCAATTCAAAATATACTTTATTGTCTGAAGAATGAATTCTTATCGACAAAGCCTTCTGCGAAATATAAATAACATAAAAATGCAAATAACCGAAGTATCACAAAAATAAAATCCCTAAAAGTAAGTGATAACATGAATTGAAAAGGGACATGTAAATAACAATAACCTAATTCGAACATTCAGGATATAAAAACATGGTCAATGAAATGAATCAATTTTAACTGAATTGAAACAAATCAATAAAATACTGTAGATATTACAGTTAGTCATACTAAATTAAAATTATCATCGTAGAATTCTGCTAAGCTATAATAAGATCTCACAGAAAGCGAGTCTTTCAACATTTTCTTAAGAACGCTGAGGTCATTAATGGTTCTTATATCTTGAGAAAGGTGATTGATCATTTTGAGACCCTTGTAAATAATGGAATCAGTAATACTGATTGAAGGTTTGTGGTAGAACACACACCCCAAAAGCAATTACCATAACGAAGATGGGATTCAAAAAGGGACTGATAAACCATTTTAGCTACTGCATATCCGAGCTCAAATGCGGTTACTCGTATTACATAACATCCAGAGGATAGCTTGGATTTCAAACTATCTACATGTTTGTTGAATTTTGAATTATTTTCAATGAACAAGCCAAGAAATTTTGAAGTTGGTACATTGTCAATTTGAATATTCAGATGTCCGGCATGAATCTGGCAAAGATAGGACACTACATTTGTCTTTGATGAATTCAAGCTCAAGAGATTTGAGTCAAACGAGTCTTTCACTTTCGTGATGTCATTCTCAATAACTTCATACAACGTATGATTGTTAGGAGCATGCCATAAAACTGTGGTATCATCAGCAAATAAAGTTAATTTTTCTTGGTCATCAATGTAAATTAAGAATAAAAGTGGGCCCTGTACCGAACCTTGTGGGACGCCGAAGGGCAAGGCTCCAGCCTGAAAGAGATCAAGATGACGAACAGGTTGGGTGCAATCTGCTAAGTATGACTCAAACCACTCAAGATTTATTTCAGTTATACCGTATCTACTGAGTTTTCGTAAAATAATTTTATGATTGACGCAATCAAATGCTTTGGCTATATCACAGAAGACCGCAGCCACTCTTTTTAGTTGACAGAAATCCGTTGATGATTAATCTTAATGATGATTCTTCTAGTAGCGGTTCTTCTGAGTGATCGGTCTAAAATAACAAAAGAATTTATTATTTTATCATTATTTTTTTAATTTATATGCTTAAACGTCATCATCAAATCAAAACTGTTTCCTATACCCAGCCGCATGAAAAATATAATAAGATTTCGGGTCGTTCCTTTGTGCAACTCTGTACAAGCAGCCTTGCCTGGTAGATCACGAGCACTATACATTATAATGTTTTGGAGCACTCTGTTGTTGGGATGGACGAGCTGGTCATGTATGGCAGATAGAAAAGGCAGCTGCCAATGCAATGAGAGATGATACAATTTAGAGAAAGATTATCCCTACAAGTGTTTTGTACAAACCGAGCCACTGTAAATATTTGGTTAAAAATTATTGGAGATCATCATAGGTCCATTTTTTGTTGATGACAATTTGAATGAGAATCATTAGTGAGCACTGATTCAACATGATTTCGTGTCAACTTTGACGAAGCAATCCTACAGGTTTCAGGAAATATGATGCGCTTTCAGAAAAATGGAGCACCTTTAAATCACCAAATAAATGTCAAGCAGTACCTTAGCAAGATATTTCCAAAACGGTTGACAGGAAGGCATGGATAGATGAAATGTCCAGAACAACGTCATTCGAATTCTTCTGATGGGAAAATGCCAAAATATTTCGTGAAAAATTGAACCCCTTAGCTCAGATGAGTTAACAAGGCGTTCGAAACATGACTGAGATGATGAGGCATCACCATTCGTATTAATTAACAGTTTTTGAGTGTTTGAAACTGAAACTTTTAATTTTAAACACTGAATTACACATTTTTTTCAAGGACAAATCACAGGCACAATAGGAAATAGGCGCTCTTGGAGGATGCCTGTGCGAAAGTAGCGATTCAGGTTTGTTTTGAATCGCTGGAGATTAAATTAATTTGGAAAAACGTTCTCAGGAAGTTTATTCTACATAAACGCAGTTCTCCAAATGAACGAGTTCTGAAACAGTGAAGTTCGAGGTGTAATGAGTTGAACCTCAAAACGATTAGCAGCTCAGTTCATCGCATATTTCTGATATACCGCTCTCAGTGGAATCAGATGTGCCAAGTCACTTGAACACCTCCCGTGAAGAAAGTATCTATGAAAGAATGACAGATCTCCAACCTTTCTTCGACGTTCAAGGTTGCAAGTAATGTTCCTGTCTTCAATCGGAGAGATGGCTGATTTCTGGATGGAATCCAGCAGCTTCAGGGTATGCTCAGGGGCGGAGCTCCATACATGAGAACAATACACCAAAAAACTTCACGTCGTCTTGGTTTTGTTCAGGTGGGAGCCCAGCTCCTTTACCCTTTTGGCTGATTTTTGTTGAAGAAGGACAAATGAGTTCATGACTGAGGGGATGACGACATGTCATCAGTGCCGCCCTTCACGGGGTACCCCTACCTGGCTGGGGTGGGATGGATGAAAAAGCTATTCGCCCGTTAACGGGGGACATGAGGTCCTCATTCGACAGTGTCGGGGCCTTCTGTATCGGGAGGGGTCGTCTACTGCATAGTCTATAGCTTCCCTAACTATCAGATTTTCGTAAGTTTTCGCACCTTCAAAAACTCGCCGATCCCTCGACTGAATGGACTGCCGAATGGAAGTCAGCTGCAAATCTCTGCGGATGGCTTCGTTCCGCACGAACCAAGGAGCATTCACAATCTTCCTCATTAGCTTGTTTTGCAATACCTCCAGAATGGAGATATTATATTTTGCCGCTTGTCCCCAGACGCCTGATGACAGGCTTGAAAATCGTGTTGTAGATGGTAATCTTGTTTTTCAAACTTATTTTTGATTTTCTGTTGATCAGAGGGTACAGACTTGCAATCCGATCCTCGATCTTTGATTTGACGTACATAATGTGCGGGTTCCAAGTGAGCCTACGGTCTATTAGAAGGCCAAGGTACTTTACCCGCGCTTGCTAGTCAATCTCCCTTCCAGAGATTCTCACTTTTCTGGCCGGAGAAGATTTTAATCTTCCCATGGTTATCGCCTGAGTCTTATTCGAGTTCACTCGGATCTTCCAATCGAGGTACCAGCGCTCGAGGTCGTCCAATGCACGTTGCATGTAGAAGACGCCGAGCTCTCGACCCATGGAAAACGAGAGAAGAGCCGTGTCATCGGATTATAGGGATATCTTCACACGCTCGGACTTTGGGAGATCACTGGTGTAAATAGAATACAGCGTCGGTGAGAGCAGAGCCCCTTGTGGCACTCCAGCACTGTTGTCAGACAGAGAGGCCTCTACTCTAACCGGAAATGTTCTGTCTTTCAGGGAAGACCCAATGCACCGGATCAGACCCCAAGGCAGGTCGAACGCGTCTAATTTGTACAGAAGGCCTTCGTGCCATACTCGGTCGAAGGCCTTCGAGATGTCTAATAGTACAATGTGTACTTTTTTATTTGTATTTAGCTCATGGATGGTGTTTTCGACCAGCCTTAGAGCCTGTAACTCAGTGGAGTGTTCTCTCCTGAAGCCAAATTTTTCATCAGGCAGAACATTTCGGTCCTCAACTTCTTCGTTGAGCCTTTGAAGAACAACTCTTTCAGCCAGCTTAGCCGCCGACGAGAGTAGACTGATCGGGCGATGGTTCTGTGGGAACAGCGGGTTCTGACCCTGTTTTGGGATCCTTCTGGGAAAGTATCTGAGGGCCAACGAACTGTTTATAATGAATAGTGAATTCTCGACACAATTTTCCGGGAGCCTCTTCAATAACTTATTGGTTATTGAGTCGACGCCCGGAGCTCTCTTGACCTTTGCAGCCCTGATGTATCCCTTCATCTCTTCCACAGAAGCTAGACGGATGTCAAATACTCCAAAGAAGGTCTGATCTGAGCTTTATAAAGCATCAAAAGTTGCTGAGGTGTGTATAGTTTTTTCGTTCGGAACAGTGTTCCAAGCTTTTGAAAAGCAGCCTTTGCAATTCCAGCGACTTTGGGGGTCCTTTTCAACCCCCAACAAACTTATCGAAGCAGGAAGCGTAATTGTCTGTCCTGACGTTATATAACATAGTAAATGCGATGGTATTGATTTTTATCATAATTTCACTCAGTGAAACTTTCAATTTTCTAAGCCCTTTTAGCTACCTATGTCGAATCCAATCCTTCACAAATGACCATCGATGGGTTCTCTTCAATACCTTTAATCACCACCAATACAGAAGTTCCTCAGGGTTTCGTACATGTTCTCTCTTTTGTACACCAACAACCTAGGAGGGTTTATAGAAGAAAATAATTGTGTCAGAAACGGACATTGAAATATCAGACAGTTTTAAAATTATTTCGGAATCTGTAAGGTGTAGATTAATTGGAGGAAAAATATCATACTTCAATGCCCGGACGAAGTATTGTTTAGCTTTTCTGTATGTCCTAAACCTTCCGAATTATTTCAATTCAATTGGCATTGATATTTTAAGATTCCAAATGAATTTCAGTTATGTAAAATGATTTTCACAATTGATTAATAAAAAAAATTATTTGTATTTTTCTTGTCAATGATATAGGCATCGTTTTTGCTTCAAAATGAAATATAAAACAGGTATTCAAATACATTTGTAGTAACTGATTCGAATTGTTCAGATATGTAGATTTATTGAAAACTAACAATTTCTACTTCAATGCAAACTACCTATAAACGTTCATGAAAGGCGGGAATCTATAAAGAAGTTTCAAAATACACGAAACCTTCTTGAATTTATCAAAACGTCATATTGGTAATTGAATGCGATGCAAGTTTTTTCAATTTACCTGGAATTATTTTTGAATGAAAATGTCAAGGGAGCAATTATCAATATTCACTCCATAATAATCCATGGTAATCCAGAAAATATATAATGCAATATTATCTGGCAAAACAATATATAACATACATTACAATGATTTTCTATTATTTGATTTACTGTGTCATCACAAAATGCGAATTAGTATGGTAGTGTTAATGATATCAAACAAGAAACTAAATATATGTTGCACAACATAAAAATCCACAATCCGCACAAGCAGCAAAAGAAATAATCGCAAAAGGGGTAATTATAGTTTGTTGCGGAAATGCGGAGGTATCACTACGATTTAATGAGCAGTTGACAGAATAATTGCTGTCATACGAGCCCTATTATATGAACATCATCACAGTGGTCTGTCAAAAGCTGCGAAACATTGTTTTTATTCATGCATGGAATGATTTTTGCATCCAATGTGGTCACACGTGTAATTTTATACGCATTAGGGTGTCTGTAGCTTAAGGGATATTTTATGGTCTGATGCAATTTTTGTTTGTTCAGAGCAAGATTGACTCGATGAAGGGAGTGGAGAGGAAAGTAAACTGTTTCAGATGAATGGATTTCTGTTTTTGTTGTCATTGAAATAAATTACTAGGAATACCTAAAAAATATTTTGTTAAAACAGATATTTTAGTTTAGGTTAGGTTAGGTCCTAAGTGAGTGGATGTATTCGACCCTCCACCGCAACACACAAGGGTTTATTGTGGTTCACACCTAATCACTCGACCAAATGAGCCCAGTTTCTTAACGTAGCCGATTAATAAACTATCTAAATAAACACAAAATTATTTCTCCTAAACAGTATGGATTCAGAGAAAATATATCAAACCAGGATGCCATAGATGATGTTATAAGTAGGATATACGAAAATGTATATAAGAAAAAAGCATGTCTTGGAGTTTCTGTGGATCTAACAAAGGCCTTTGACACTTTGAGTCGTGAGCTTTTGTTGGAAAAGTTGGAAAAAATAGGCATAAGAGGAGTTGCCCTTGATCTTTTCAGAGATTACTTGAGTAACAGAAAATATAGAGTAAAAATTAGCGATGTAGTTAGTGATGAATAAAGAATAATTTGCGGTTTCCCACAGGGTACCGTACTTGGACCGATACTTTTCAATTTTTATATAAATGAGCTCCTCAGCCTAAATACTGTTGGTTCTATAATATCGTTCTCTGATGATACTATCATCATATATGAGGACAAAAACTGGTATCTGAAACAGATAATAGAGTCGTTTGAAGAGAACTTGCTTACAGTAAATCTCAGTAAAACCAATGTAATTTGTTTTCCACCATATGAGAAGTACTTACCCCAATTAATTAATTTATTAATGGGGTGGAGCAAACAAAACAATTGTCAAAACCCTTGAAAATGTGCAGAAACGAATCTTGAAAATAATATATAAATCATTTCGATTTTCTTCTGATTCATTATATATCGAGTTACAAATTCTTGAAATCAGACAGTTGTTTTCCAAAACGGCAATATTTTTTATCCTTCAGCGTGAACAGTATACAAGTAAATTAAGTCATCCATTCAATACAAGGGCCTTAATATCGGCCGATTTTGCTATACAAAGGGCAAATAAAGCAGTAGGCCAGAAATGTTTTACATACTTAGGACCAAAATTGTACAACATAATGTCAAATTATCTTAAAGCGATCCATTACAAATACAGTTTGAAGAGGGAACTCAAAAAATGGATAGTTTCAGAAAATAGACATATTTTCCATGAACTGATTGATACTCTTAAATGATTCATCCCATTTTTTACAATTACATTTTTTTCCCTTTGCTATAGATAGTTGATGTTTAATGTCTATGTTTTTTCGAGTAGATTGGAAATTAAGGAACCATTACTATAGTTATTCGTTTTTCTTTTCTTTGTGTGTGCTTGTTATTATTAGGAATATTTCTACTTTTCAAAAATTCGAAAAATTATACTGGAATATGAGCAGTATGTATCTTTTTAGGTAGTATTCATTATTCATTGTTGCGTATATGTGTGATTAAGTATACCCATGGGCAGGGTCTTCAAGAGCCTCTATGGGAAAATATACTTCTGAAATATTTGTTTACAATGTAATACTTTCTAGATTCTATAATCATGTAAAAATTGTTCTTTGGTAAATAAATATTATTATTATTATAATGGAGATCCACAGATCTCTATTTTGGGTCCTGTAGTTGAATCCTCTGTTAACATGTACAATTATTTATTTTTTGCGAAAGTAAGATATCTTATCACAGAGATATTGTCTTTCATCTGATTCTATAAAGGTTGAAAACTATACTGAAAATGAAGAACATTCAATATTCAGATGGATATACAGGTGATTTTATACAAACTGCTTACATTGCGAAAAATCTAAAAAAGGAAGTCAATGGATTATTGAACGAGTGTTCTGAAAGAACACAAAAACTAAAATGGTGCGATTTTAAATCCAGTATGGTGGATCATCCAAAATGTCAGACCAACCACTTTTCATGCACTTACATGATTTGGGTATTAAATGAAAGGGTATGCTGAAAATAATGTTAAAAACAATATGACGGAATGTTAAAGATGGTGGACTACAATTTTTATGCACCCATACGATATGGATATTACATGAAGGAACTACTATTTAGAAAAAATTCAATCTCTAGGGAACATGTTCAAAATGGTGGAAAACACGATGACCGCCCTATAAATTTCAAAGAGTTATAACTTATCAAAGGTTGAAAATAATCGGGGGATGTTCACAAAAATATTAACATACAAAAATGACGCATTAAATGGATTGAACAGGTAAAGGAACAAGTCCAGCGATAATGGAGAGAAAATTCATATGAAAAACTTATAAAAAACAAACTTTTGTTTTTATATCATATGAACTGTGTAATGTAATAAATTGATTTGATTTGAATTTAATTTATTTTTAAAGCAAGTGAATGTATCTCAAAAAAAAGCAACTCCGGACATATGTTCAAAGGAGTTTTTTTTCTTAAAACGACCTAACAATTCACTCTCTGAACTTTTGCACCGTAGTTGGGAAACAGCCTGTATACTATGATCACGCTTTTTGCTTTATTTGTTTTTTTTTTCTGTGGGAACTGTCCACATTCATTCAATGGAAATCAAGAATAGAAGCTAGAGCTTTCATTGAAAATTTACTGAATAATCCTGCTAAGAAAAAATTCCACATGCAGTAACCATAAAATTTCATTCTAACATTCTTTTCAGCAGTGACTGTATATCAACCCTCATCCCCAAGGAAAAAACATGATGTATATTGTGTTCGTATTGATTTTCTCACCCACTTGTCACTCCATAGTAATAACAGAAATCGATCAGCAATAACAATCTGACAACCGCCATCAATCAAGCTGCAAGGGATGCTGTTCATGGGGTAGCCGATTGCTATGATATCAAATAAGGGTGGATTATTTCTGAAGGAAACTTCCATTATTGTACATAATCCGTGTAGAATAAATTAGGTGGATGTTTGTAGAAGTTTGAAGTTAGAAACTCAATATTTCTTCAGTTTGGGAAGACAAACGACATTTCTGATCATATCTTTGAGCTGATTAGAGAAAATTTGTCAATTAATTGATAAAATAGACAACGGAAGTTGGACATTTTTTGTGGTTTGACTTTCAATGAATATAGAAGTATTTATTTATTCATGTATACGGGTAATCTCCATGAGAAAAAAGTTCAGTAATACCTCCAAAACTAACTAAAACTTGATGAACGTTTAAATGTAGATATATATCAATATAAATATATAAAATTTAAATAATATAAACTTGAAATTAACATCCTAGCTGGTTAACCATTGAATTTTATTGCTATACTGTTTTTTAAAATTATTCAGTGAAATTTCTGTAATATCACAATCAAGATGGTTGGTTTCTCGCATAAACCTAGACATGGGTGAGAGGTATCCATAGTATGGTGATTGAGGATGGTAAAAAGATCATTGTTCCTAGTTGAATGAACAGGTAATGATATCGTTGTTGGTTCTACAAGGAAAAGAATCTGAGAAATCTATTTTGCACTGCTTCAATATACTTTATAATGAACTCTATAATGAGGAGACTAGACTGGTGACGCATACTCCAAAACAGATCTTATAAACGTTAGGTAAACACTTCTGGTGGCATTCACTCTTAGATACTTACAATTTCGGAAGACAAAACCAAGAAGTTTACGAGCTTCATTGATGGTGGTGTTGATGTGGGTGGTGAATGTATGGTTCACATCAAAAATTATACCCAAATCTCTTGTTCCATTGAGCCAATTCAGATTGACATAGTCGAAAACATAATTGAGAAATATTTTGTTATCCATTCTCGCAAACGTTATACAGAAGCATTTTCCCTAATTCAACAACATCCCATTGTTTTCAGACCAAACATATAGATAAATGATCTTGTATCTTATGACAATCTTCAATACCTTCGATAGGCGAATATGGCTTTAGGTCATCTGCAAATATCAAGACCAAGATTCGTTTTGATTCAAATATTTTAATTTTGAATTCCTTTGACCTGTTCTTGTGATAATTGCTTTACCATTGAGTAATAAAACTGGAAATACCTATCAAGATCAACTCATGTACCAGTAGCTTATGGTTAACTCGATCAAACGCTTTACTAAAATCAGAATACATTTGTAGGCCTCATTTGAAACTTTTGATATTTCATTTTGATATACTGGGAGGTTGGTGACTGTAGATTTTCCAGCTGTGAAACCATGTGGTTGATCAATGACTAGATCTCTACAATGCAAAGTAAGAATGGGTGTTGGAAACAATTCAAAAAGTTTGGAAATCAGTAAGAGCATACTTATTGGTTTATAATTTTGAATGTTTTTTTTGCGCCAGTTTTGAAAATACGCAATACTTTGCTGCTTTTCCAAATTTTAGGAAAATACTCTGTTCTCAACGACAAGTTGAATGAAAGTTGAACTGTATGATGACAGATCAAGATTTTTCCGAATTACACAGACCCTATCCAGACCATTTTGTTAAAATAATTGTTCTGATCGTCGGAGTCATTGATGAAATCATGCCCTATTTACTTTAGAATTTCAAGGTCAAGCAGGAGACCGTCATTTTTGGATTAATGGGTCAACTCAGGACACACGATTCTTGGATCCAATGATCTCTCTCCTCACGATGTGGGTTATGGATTGGCATTAATGGCGTGTAGGGTCCGACCAGTCCAACTTTCAGGGTAACATGATGATGATAATGATAATAGTTATCAAATCCCTTTAGGTCACCACGACACAATAGGATAAATATATATTGAGAAACAACCTAATACATGCTAAAAAGATAATTCCATCTTCAATCAAATATTTTTTGTAAGACTTCTGATGATTCAATTCGATATTAAAAGTATAACCCTTTTCTTAGACACAAAAATTTCATGAGGTTTGAACAAACAGTCCCACAGCGATATTGCAAGAGAAGTTTATAAGAACAATATAAATATTCAGGAGCTGTTCTGTTGGATATATATCCCAATTATACGATAGAATATTACTCAGTATTAACCCTTTCATTTACTGTTACGTCATTTTGTTATATATGCACGTACAAAACAATTTGGTATCACCAGATAATGCAAACACGAGCTTGTTGATTCTCTAAAATGAAATTACTTTAAATCTTTCTTACTTGAATATAGCACTAATGACTTCTTTCTAAACCAATTGTGAATAGTGTTAATGCTAGAGTTGATAATCAACCTCATCAACCTAATACATAGTAAACAGATAATTTCATCTTGATTCAAATATTTTTTGTGATTCAATTTATGTATAAAAAAAAATAACCCTTTTCTTAGACACAAATATTTCATGAAGTTTTTAAGAACAATATAAACATTCAGGAGCTGTTTTCTGTTAAATATATTCCCCAAATATCTGATGGAATATTACTCAATATTAACACTTTCATTTACTGTTACGTCATTTTGTTATCTATGCACGTACAAAACAATTTGTTATCACCAGATGATGTAGACATGAGCTTGTTCATTCTCTAAAATAAAATTACTTTAAATCTTTCTTACTTGAATATAGCATTAATGACTTCTTTCTAAACCTATTGTGAATTGTGTTAATGCAATAAAATTTGTGTTTATATATTCTGGCATGCAGTTGATATAAATAAGAAGATCATAGGTCCCAAAGTAGATCTTTGAGGAGTTCCCAAATCCATGCCACATGGTGAATTGTGTTAATGCTAGTGTTGAATCATCCGCATATGAAACAATACAATTCGTGCTTATATATTTCGGCATGCCATTGATATAAATAAAAAGAACAGAGGTCCCAAAATACAGCCTTGAGAAACTCCTAAATCCATGACATGTGAATAGTATTGAAAATCTCAGTGTCATTTTTCTCATCAAAAATTCATCAAGTACGAGTTGAGACACAATAGAAAGATGTCTTTTCGGGTGAATAATATCATTTTAATAACTGTAGGAAAAGTTACAAGTCTATGGTTCTCAATCAGAGTTAACGAGATAAAAAACAACCAGTCTTCATCCACCACTTCCAGACACTAAAAAAGTGTGTTATTATTCTGATTAAACAAAGCGCTTCATGGTTGAGTCAACAGAAGCTGATTCTTTTATATTTTAAATCTACGCTCATGAATCAAAATATTCCGAGTCTTAAATCCGAGATCGAATCATTTAATCAAAGTCGCGGTGTTGTCGACTCCTGGAGTGAGAACCCACGGAATATCATACCGGAGCTTAACCGTTATACTTTTTTTCTATTCTCATACTGTTCAAACAATGTGAGCTATTCCTGTGAAGGTTGGAAGATGAATCGCCTATCAAACTATTACTGGTATCAAATTCATTTGATTTGGCCTATATTCTTAGAATGTACAAGGTGATTCAGTGCAGAGTTGAATGTTTTTACGTCACGAAAGTCCATATTGAGGAGTCATTCTTATTTTCAGTGAAAAATATGTTTCAGATAATTCATGGTTTATGCGGAGGAATAGTCACCAATATTCTCTAGATATTTATTATAATTTTTTATATTATTTCATCTCCTTTGGAAATTTATGATTTTGAATTTATTAAGTTGTTTCACAGGTGATTCAATTTCATGTGTATTTGTAGCTCCATATATCAATAAATTTCAATACCACTGTTGTAGAACGATTTATTTTTTGTCTCAAAATGTCGCTCGTTCGAGCGACATATTTTGCCGGTGAACATTTTTTTGAGGTCTGCTAACAGCTAGTACAGCAACAAGCAACAGCTAACAGCGAATCTGGCGAATACAGCGGATAAGGGAGCAATTCGAAGTTAAATTCAGTTTTTTTCATAAATGCAGATGTGGATCCAGTATAGAAGAAAGTGGTTATCATGGCCTGAGTTGTAAATTTAGTTCTGGCAGATTTTCAAGACATCTTTTCATCAATGATCTTATAAAAAGAGCTCTAGCCACCGCAGAGGTTCCTTCAGTTCTTGAACCCCTTGGTGTTAGTGTGATGGTAAGCGTCCAGACGGAATGAGTCTAAGTCCTTGGAAATTTGGAAAAGCTCTGGTTTGGGACTTCACCTGCGTGGATACAGTTGCAGCTCCACATTTTACCGCTACGTCTAATTCCACTGGTGGAATAGCAGCTATGATTTGTTTGAAGGTGATTGACAATGTTTCATGATGAATTTCACTAGTTCGGACTTCCATTGTCTACTATATAAAATGATTTGAAATCCCTGAAACAAAGAATAATTAAAAATGAATAGCTGAAAGTAACAATTATATTAAGCAAAAATAAACCTGAAATGAAATAATAGTGAAATAACCTACAAGTAAAAATATACCAATTGAATAAATAAAATGAAGGAATGAAAAAAGAAAATAATAGAAAGTGTAGAGATTCCAAGTCACGTTAGTTCACGACGTTTCGATTGTTAGTATCTACAATCGTCTTCGGGTGATGACTGTGTTTGAAAAAACACCAAGTCTATTTTTCGGACAAGGAAAGATCATGGCTAACACCGCACCACAGTAAGCCCCCTCACTTGTATGGACTACCCAAAATCCACTAGAAGGACGTTCCGCTTAGACCGATCATCAGCTCCAGAGATTCGGCTACTCAAAATTTGTCTAGATTTTTACTTCCCTTAATACAACCATTACAAGGAAAAACATCGTCTTTTGTGAAGAATTCAAGGCATTCTGTCGAACTACTAGGGTCAATTGAGGTTACACTAAGATCAACTAATTAGTTTCGACGTGGAAAGCCTTTACACCAACGTTCCGGTCGAAGATGCACTCCAAATCATACAGAGAAAGCTATCCGAAGACGGAAACCTGAAAGAGAGAACGAATCTACCTATAGAAGTAATTATGGAATTACTAGGATGCTGTGTACGAAACTGTTATTTCCAACTAAAGGACGAATTCTTTCCCAAGATGAGGGACTGCCAATGGGATCGCCACTTTCACCAGTCATAGCCAACATATATATGAAGTGGTTTGAAACTCTGGCCATTGAAGAAGCCCACAAGAAACCTCGAGTCTGGTTGAGATATGTTGACGACACCTTCATAATATGGAACCATGGGAATACTGAACTAGACGCCTTCTTGAAACAAATCAACAGCGTGAGACCTTCCATCACTTTCTTAATGGAGAAGGAAATCCACAAGGAATTGCCATTCTTAGACGTTTTGGTGAAGAGGACCGACACTAATTGGGAAACATCTGTATACCGAAAATCCACTCATACGGGACAGTATCTGAACCACGAATCCAACCACCATCAATCGACAAAAAGAGGAATCATCAAGACTCTATCAGACCGTGCTTTTGGGCTCTGTAATACAAAGGAAAGTCTCGAGAAGGAACTAGACATCAAAAATGATCTTCAGCGGAATGGCTACTACAAAGCGATGGTAGAAAAGACTTTGGCTAAAAGACAGCAGGAGCCTTGCAAGGAAGAGAAGCCGTCCCAACCAGTGCTTGCACTTCCCTACATCAGAGGATTATCGGAGAGGATAAAAAGAATTGATTCCAAGTACAACATCAGAACCTGTTTCAGATCCGGTAACACTGTCCGTAGCAGCCTCACGAAAACCAGGCCCCCGAACGCGGACTGCGATTCCAAGAATTGCATTTACCGGATACCCTGTGAGTGCGGAAAATCCTATATTGTTAAAACTAAGAGGCCATTGAATGTTTGCATTGCCGAGCACAAGAAGCACACACAGCGAGGGGAAACCAGCAAATCAGGAATAGCAGACCATGTTTGGACCCATCAACACAACATCGAGTGGTCCCAAGCTGAGATCTTGCACAGAGAGGAACATTGGCTTAGGAGAAAATTCAAGGAAGCCGCATACATGTTGTCCAACAACATATTCAGCCAGGCCAGCGTAGAAATACGCAACATATGGAAACCCATCATCAAACGAAAAATGGCCAACTCCCGCCAAAACGGTCATCTCTCACGGTATCAGTGAAGCGGAAAATGGAAAGCAGGTATAAGTGAAAGTAATTCAACGACCTATAAATAGTCATCTCTCGGAGGAATCAGTCCAGTCATCACCCGAAGACGATTGTAGATACCCCAGTCATCACCCGAAGACGATTGTAGATACTAACAATCGAAACGTCGTGAACTAACGTGACTTGGAATCTCTACACTTTTTATTATTTTCTTTTTTCATTCCTTTATTTTATTTATTCAATTGTTATATTTTTACTTGTAGATTATTTCACTATTATTTCATTTCAGGTTTATTTTTGCTTAATATAATTGTTTCATTTTTAATTATTCTTTGTTTCAGGGATTTCAAATCATTTTATATGGTAGACAATGGAAGTCCGAACTAGTGAAAAGCAGCTATGATTGCAGAAAAATAAAAATTTCGGAAATACTCCACTTTGCTAGATTCCTACTGTTTATTTCTTGTTGCTATTGAAACCTTTGGTGTTTTTGGATTTCATGCTTCTGAATTGTTGAAAGAAATTGGTAGAGAATGATGAATTCTACCAATGACAACCGAGCTCATTCATTTTTAATTCATAGGATCAGTATCGCCATTCAAAGGGGTAATGCCACATCGATATATGGTACTCTTCTGTCTACTGAAAATTTGGATGAAATATTCCTGAACCCACAAATCACATCAAAATTTTCTATGAACATCGCAAAATGAAATAATGAGATTGATCATTTCCTAATTTTTTCAGAAGATGCAGAGGATAATAAATAAGTTATGGATTTATCTTCTCAAAAATTCGAAAAAACCACCATGTGTATATCTGATTCAGTTTCAAGAAATGTAACTTCCAATTTCTCAATCAGTTCGTACACTGATGGAAAGAATCATTGCATCCGTGGTTACTGGAAAGAAAACAGCGGTGGCGAACGTATCACCAGCAGCTACAACACAATTAGATCAGTGATACATTCCTTGTTCAAAATCCTTGGGTTTAATGGGTTGAAAAATATTGGCAACACCAGTTTCATGAACAGCGTAATCCAATGTTTATCAAATACGAGAAATGGTTACTGGAATATTTGAAAAAGGATGAGTACATGAAATATATCAATACTAATATTTCTAGTACGGAGGGTGCTTTGATCAAAGCTTTCGCAGAAGTTATCAAGGAATTGTGGTCAGAAAATTCATCTGATAGAGCAGTGAACACAGTCTCCTTGAAAAGTCAGGTTCAGAGTTTTGCCTCTCGATTCAAAGGTCATGCGCATCAAGACGCCCAGGAGTTCCTTCGTTATCTTTTAGAAGGTTTACATGATGACGTTAATAGAATTATTGAGAAAACCAAACCGACCTTAACGGAGATTAACGAAAAATTGAGCGACAGCGGAAAAGCGGAAAAGTCATGGCTGATTTATTTGAGTAAATATAACTCTAAGATTATAGATAATTTCGTTGGTCAATCAAAATCCATGATCCACGTTGTGGATACTCATCTGTAACCTTCGATCCTTTCTGGGATTTGTCACTCCCTATACCAGAAAGAACTAACCAATTGAGTTTATCACAGTTCTTGGATTTTTTCACAGAGGAAACTTTGGATAGACATAAAAAACCGACGTGTTCAAGTTGCAAGAAAAGAAGAAAATGCACAAGTTTTCCCGTATTTTAGTCATTCATTTCAAAAGATTTTCTCAGGAAAGATTTAGAGACAAGTTAAATGTTGCCATCGAATTTCTTCTAGATGGATCAGATATGAACAATCATGCAGCAGAAAATGTGACTCCTTGTCGTTATAATCTACATGCACTTTCGAATCACACTGGGTCTACCTACGTTGGACATTATATAGCATTCTGCAGACATCCTTATACTGACACGTGGCACGAATACAATAATTCACACGTGTCATTTAAAAAAAATAGGTCGTGATGTTTCAATTTTCCACATTTCTACGGATGTTTAGATTGTAGACACATGAAACAAAGCTTGCTGCTCACCGGGGTACTCCAACTGTATTTTTTCAATATTGGGAACATATTTGTCTTATGAGAAGTTTCATCACAATATTCCAGGTTTTGCTCATTTCCAATTATGTTTTTCGTACTTCTATCATTATACGAAAATTCCTTTTCCATCTCAACATTCACCGGATCGCTGTCGAAACGGCCCCAAAAATTACCAAGGCATTTGGCAATTATGGTGTTGATGAACGCTCTGTTCCACGTTAGTTTTCGAAATTTCGTTCCGGAGATTTTGACCTCATAGATGAGCCCCAAAGTGGTTGACTTACAGTACTCCATGGCAAAGATTTGAGGACCCTGGTGGAGACTGACTCTTCACAAACGGTGCGTGGGATGGCGGAAAAACTGGGCGTCAGCTCCCATACAGATTTTGATGCTTCAAAACGTATTGAAAAGGTCAAAATATTCAATAAGTGAGTGCTTCACAATTCATACGATCGACGTTTCGAGGTTTGTTCTTCTTTACTTTTGCGCAACCAAAACCAACCCCTTTTGGATCGGATCATCACGTGTGATGAAAAGTTGATCCTCTACCACAATAGGAGTCTGTCAGAACAATAGTTGCAGACCGATTAGCCACCCATGCAGCTCCCAAAGGCAAAAACCCACCAAAAGATGATCATGGTTACTGTAAGGCAGCCAGCGGCTGATGTGATTCAATATAGCTCGCTGCCACAGGGCCAAAAACTTTTAAAACAATCAAAATGATCCTTTTGTGATCGAGTCGTCACGTGTGATGAAAATTGAATCTTTTACGAAAACAAAAGACGTTTAGAACAGTGGTTGGACATCGGTGAGCCACCCATGTAGGCAAAGGCAAAAACCTACCAGAAGATGATCATGGTTGGTGGAAGGTGGCCATCGGCTGGAGTGATTAAATATAACTCGCTGCCACACGGTCAAAAACTTTTGAAACAACCAAAAAATCCTTTTGGGATCGAGTCGACACGTGTGATGAGAAGGAAATCTATTACGACAACAGAAAACATTCAGGACTGTGGTTGGTCACCGATGTGCCATCCAGGCAGTTACCAAAGGCGTAAACTCATCAAAAATAATCATGGTCATTGTAAGGTGGCCAGCGGCTTCGACTGGACCAACATCTTTTGAAACAAACTATGATAACGACTCTCGATCGCAATAAATTTCTATCAATGTAGATTCTATGAATAATACATTCATAGTCAAATTGAAAACAAACCACGAAAATCACATCGATTGGATTCCCCTAGTTGGAAACGAAGAAAGAAATCCAGCCGTTCCGCAAAGCATTTCCATCGCTTTTTACATCGGACATTTTAATTCATCTTGCAGCACGGGGAAAACATGAAAAAGCTCGTTTTTACCTTTTATGATTAACGGCTTTCCGCGAAAGAAAAATTCGAGAGTAAATGAGTCGTAAACAAAAAAGGCGGTCATCAAGAAAGCAGATTACGGTTCAGACCGCTTATTGATGACCTCCATGGCGAGAGACACGAAGGTCTTATCATTCGGAAAGGAACAAATCTCGCAAAGGAGTAAAAAATCATCGCCAATCTATATTTCCTCCCATCGTTCCAGTGACTGATTAACCTATAGATGACTGTTCTATGCTCGACACACTATTTTTTCTTGCGGGATCGTTTGATGCGAGCAGTTTGTCTTCTTTCATGTGCAGCTTTCCTGAAAAAGAAGAGTTATTGGATCCGATGTCATTTTTATACAGTGTAAAAGAGTTCCTCTTCTCTGTTCTGAACATGATTTGGATATTTTGTTCTGTTGTTATGGAGATCTTCTTGCACTGGAAATGAAATGTCATTAATAAGGTGCAAGGATTGCTGGTTTGAATTGTATGCAGTTATTTTGATTACTGTATTTTTCAAGTATTTCATTCAGGTTGATATCAGTATTACAAATTTCATTCAATTATATTATATACACAATATACCATAATTCCAAAATAGTGGGCATCACATTCTCGAATTTTACTGAAGTTTCTACCTTAATCTGTCTCTCGCATGGGCGTAAGGAAATTGTACTGAACAAATGATAAAATATATAGGGTGTTTCCTAAGTACGGTACAGAACTTCAGAGGGTGATTCGTTAGGTCGTTTTAAGGAATAAAGTTCCTATTTCCGAAGTTGCTTCTTTTCTGAGATACAGGGTGTTGAAGTTTGAAAAAAAATAATTTATAAATTTTCATGAATATAATTCCACCGATTTGGTTGAATTTTCCAACAGTTATTTGAAGTGATAATGCGCTTATTTAGCCCAAACTAGGTTGAAATTATTAGGTCCAGTAGCGTCTCAGTGGGCGTCTAAGTAGGAAAACAAAGCCACTGTTTTTTTTATAGTTTTTTTAAGTTGAGCAACTCTTTCGTCGCTTGTGTCTTCTTTCTATCGAAAGCTTGAAACACTGTTTCGAACCAGAAAACTGTACACATCCCAGCAACTTTGATACTTATAAAGCTCAGATTAGACTTTCTTTGGAGTACTGTTCTCATGTATGGAGCTACGCCCCTAAGCATACCCTTAAGCTGCTTTATTCCATCCAGAAAAAAGCCAGGCTTCTGATTGGAGACGCTTGCAACCTTGGTTGTCTGAAATATCGAAGAAAGATTGGAGATTTGTCTCTTTGTTATAGGTACTTTCACGGGAAGTGTTCGAGGGACTTGGCACATTTTCTTCTACCAAGAGCGTTACATATCAGAAATACGCGGCGGACTGAGGCTGCTCATCGTTTTTAGGTTGAACTCCGTACACCTTGAACTACATTGTTACAGAAATATTTCATTTGTAGAACTGCGTTTATGTAAAATAAACTTCCTAAAAACGGTTTTCCAGATAGAAATGATCTCCAACGTCTCAAATCCAATGTGAATCGCTACTTTCGCACAGGCACCGCTCACAAGGATTTTCTTGTAGCGCTTGTGTTTCGTCCATGAGAAGAATGATACGATCAGCAAGCAGTCTAATGTTTCCTGACCATCCGCGAAAAAGCTTGAGAGAAAAATCAGTTTCACTGCAAAGTTAAGAGTTTGGTTTTGTTTGGATTAGGGCTCAGTAGTATTTAGCCAGGAGTAGATTTGTTTCATGCCAGTTTCTGCCTTTTCGTATATTTCGTTTCACGTTTTTCCTACGAAAAAATCATCTATCACAAAAAAAGAACATATCCAACCGACACCTCCTACAAAGAAACAATGATTTTCGATATTAGACAATTATATTTCTTCAAAGCAACCACCAGGCAATATATCCACAGATGGGAACTCAAACAAATTGACCACAGCTACTCAACATGTAGCAAAAACAAAAATTATCATGTAATAAATTAAAAAACACTCTTCGAAGAGCTTATATTTATTTAGCTCCTAGACTTTATAATATTATTCCATCTGAAATCAAAAATAATCATAAAAAATGTCTATTACCCTACAGAAAACTAAATAAATAAATACTTCCTTGAATTATTACATTATTATCTCTAAGCAAGTTCAAATGTTTCTTTATTGTATTCTCTTATATCACCCTCTATGTGTATGTATATAGTCTTATTAATCATCCTTATATGAATCTGTATATTATATTCCTCAAATATTAATTACTTCTAATATGTATGTATATTATATGCTTTGGTGTGAATTGTACCTATCCCACGCACAGGCTTGACCTTCTGTGGGTTCCTATATTTATTTACCAAAGGTCTTTATAATATACATTTATACATTCTATTTCAGTAAATAAATATTATTTACTGAAATAGAATTAATATTAATATTATTATTATTAATGTTACAGCCCGATGATCAGAGTAAGGCGTCAAATTTCCTTAAAAATTTTCAATATTGAAAATATTATTGAAATACAGTAAAACTAGTATCTGTCTGTTTAAAATCTGTTTTTCCGTTAAACATCTGTCACACCCCTACAAACGACAACCCTCAAAAGTCGAAGTGTCATCTTTCAACGTGTGATTGGCCCCACGGTATGAGGCCAATGCCAGTTCCCTGCGGCACACCCTTGCAAACCTGTAGTGGATTATTATAGGGATTATTCATTTCCATTCTCTGAATTCTGTTTGAAAAGTAATCTATGAGTAAATGAAATCCTCCGCGTCTCACTGCTACGTCCTCCAATCGCTGAAAGGGTATGTCTTGATTGACAGTATCAAACGCCTTGACCAGGTCAATAATACTTTTTTAGATAAACGTAGTTGTTTAGTTCAAATACACAGGAAGCTGTATGCTGATTTTATGAAACATTTGGTAATTTTCCTTCCCTCTTAATTTGTAATCAAAACTACTGTCGCAGCTCAGTACTCGCTTGGCTTATTAACGAGAGGATTTTATTCGCTGTTTGACCCATTCATCATTCATCCAAATAATGAAAGAACTCATTAAAAAATTCAATTGTAACGAAACGGGGAAAATACATCAGGAATAAAATTACACTAAAATGTTAATAAAAAATACAACAAATCACCAAAAACTTACATTATAATGCCACCCCGCAGGGTTTTTCAAAGCAAAATTATTGCTTAACTAATTATTTAAATTAATTAGGAAAAAACTAATTTTTTTAAAATCATAATTACCTCTAGACAACGAAACAGCCAAAAAAATTTTTCAATAATATTGAATTTCTCTATTTGTTTAAAACAATTTAATAAACAAATTGCGTAAAAAATTCATATCCTATGTTGATAACTGCCATTGTTTAATGTGAAAACAGACAGCTAAATATCAATTGAAAAAAAAAATTTATCAACAATTTTCAGATATTTCATTTTGCAATAGTTATAAAAATCATAATTAACAAAGTTATAAATTTTTATGAACATTCATCGCAGGATCGTATGAAGTATATATATCAAAAGGGCTCCACGAAGTTTAATATTTATAGGCCAATTATTCATAACTTTTATCCCATTATTTATGCCAACGGAGGTTAGGAAAAAATTTGTTAGTTAACAATTGAATAACTTTTTGAAAAATAGTGATAAAACTTTTTTTTCTACGGGACTCGATTCATTCAAGTGTTAAGAAGATACTAGAATTTTTTCAAATTTTTAAAATGATATTTTATGTTATAAAAAAAATTATTTCTTATGATAAACTCTCTTTAACGGCAGGCCGCGCATGCCGTAATAGCCGCGCGGAACCCTATTTTCAACGTCAAATTGAAATTATAAATAATGGAGATAGAGTTTCGGGAGTCGGAACTTTTTTATCGGAAATGTCCTCCTCTTTGAGGAGCTTTTTTCAAAATTGCTTAAATATTAATAATACCAGTTTTTTTTATTCTTATTCTGTTAATAACAATTGCAATTTTTTACCTGCACCAAAATCCTTCAAAAACATTTTTCTAGAGGTGATTCCGAATCGAATGAGCTATCGCTCATACTTTTAGGACCTTCATCTCTATTTTTCATGTTTTTGAACTTATTGATCAGACTAATTCTGAAGATCAATAGATACTGAATGAATTTCTCAATACTGTCTGTTCATGATCTTGACCTCCCTCAATATTTATGAAGATTTATACGCTGACATTGCAACTTTGATCCGGTCACTGTACTATGGTAACATGCTCAGTATACAATCTATGAACTTGGAATATTAAAAGATGGAATTCTCGTGACTGAGTGTTTTTGTTTTGGAACCTTCTGATTTCGAAGTAGTCTTTCATTTTGAGTATCTAGGAAGCTCCTCGAACAGAAATTTTGGAAGTTGGGTTGCTGGACCAAGCAAAAACGGCCTTCGTCTACTTTATCGAATACTTAGCACCAAATTTGTATGCTGATGGAATCAATCGACTTGCGGTACTTTGGTAAAAGTGCATTGGTTCAAATGACGCTCATTTCGAATGAATTGAATAAGAAAGTATTCAGTTCAAAGTAGACTCATCAAAATGGACAAAGCTTTTGAAACAACCTTATATTAATTATGATGAAAATCGGCTCTCTTTAAACAAGTCGTCTAGGTTATATGGAAGATAATGGCAGTTATTGTTATCTCACGTAAAGTATAATCACACGTCCATACTTGTGTTTGATTTCGATAATCTTAATGCTAGAAATCGCAAGTTAAAATGTAAGACCTTGTTAATCCTTAGCTCGCACAAGCTTTTGATTTCGCAAGCGGGCTAACAGCTAATTGACAAAAAAACAAATTTTGAAAAGAACAGTTCATAAAAAATTGCATCAATTCTGAATAAATTACTTTGGATATAAACACAAAGAATCGAAATTGGTTCAAAGCAGAAACAAACTTTCAAAAATGCCAATAGATCATTCCGGCTCCTGAAGAAGAATTCCTCCAATTTGATTTATGCATTGTTTTGAAATTCTCCCCGAGTACATTCAATCTTCTCGAGCTCCATGAAAGTTTTTCGGAATAACAAAGAAGTTTTTATTTCAATTTAATTATCGATACTCTGGCATCTGAATTGGGCATCGATTCGAGTAAAAAAGTTTGATTTATTGTTTCGACCTGAAATTTATGTATGAATCTGTCCGCCAAACACATCTGAAGTCACTCATATTATCCCGGATGTGGGAGAAATTCGAATAGATACATCTTTTTTTTTTTGGTAGGAGTAAGAGAGGGGGTTGACTCAAACGCATAACGTTGAGAATATGTGCTAGTCTTCTAGATTTAGGATGGGCTTGGTCCGGATTGGCGAAAATTCTACCGGTAAGAAAGTTAGAGAAATGCTTGAGAGGATGGTAGACTGATGGCGAGAGGTCTGGCCAGTATGGTGGGTGAGACCGATCTTCAACGCTCAACTCGTTTGATTTTCAGACGGTGATTTGTGAAAGGTGCGGACGAGCGTTGTAGTGTTAACGCAATTTTCGGTGCATTTCGAAAATTTCCCCCCAATAGTAGTCTGGTATGACGATTTGGCCCGGTTGCAGAGATTTCAAATCGTGGGGCATCAACTTTTCAAGCTTTTCCATCTTTCTAATACGTTTTAAAACATCAACTACTGCCTGGAGCAGACGACTAAGTCCTTGGCCATCCAACGCACCGTTTGTGATATGTCCGTTTCCACCAGTTTCTAGGCTAAAATCTCCGGAAGGAAATTTAGCAAACTAGCGTCGAATAGTGCATTTATTAATTCTATCATTGCCGAATATCTGGTTAATTTTTTACGGGCTGTTTCAGCATCGCTTTGATTCTATTTGAATTCACAGAGAAAATCGCCCAAAATCGTTCAATAAATGACATCATACAGTGAGTAATAAGCTGAAAAGCAGCAAAAAATTGAAGTTGGGAAAATATTAACATTATCAATGTACAGAGTACAATTTTTTTAACGATATCATTATATACTTCTTCACAGTCGTAGGTGTCTTTAGGTGTACTCTTATAACATTATATTTCCAATATTTCGATAATGAATACTGTCATCTTCAGGGAGTTACAAGATGATAAATAGGATTATTTGAATGATAGAATAATTAATTAGTTAATATTTACAATATCAATTGAGATTGTCAGGCAAAATGTTGATAAAATATAAAATTGTTAAACGTCAAGTATTCGAAATATATTAATTGTTATTATGATTTGAAAGTAATAAAATGAAATGGGAGTGAGTGAAAAATATATAGTTAATCACAATATAAATAGATATTTGAATTTATTTTATGCATGAACCATGTGAAACTCAAACAGGTTAGAAAAAAACAACGGAAATGTCATTTTAATTATATGGCCTAAGCTTTTCTGTATATCTAAGCTAAGTTTTCCTGTATATCTCCAGAGCCAAAAGAGTTATATTCGATTTCTTCACATCATTGAATAGGTCACTAAAATACGCAACTTTGCTATAATTTTACCGACACTCTATCTCTTATCGTTTACGAGATCCGAATTTGATATATAAACAAATGTTATTTATTATTATCTGCCTCAGGAAGAACTGCAGAACTATTTCTGAGATAAAAATATGAGATTAAAAGAGAGCCCTAAAAATACCAACAGTGTGGATGACGATCTCAATATGAAAAGATTTATACAATCTATTTTTCTTAAGAAATTTGTTAGCTTGAACACATGTCACAATAATCATTATGTGATAATTTGTGAAAACTCAAAACCGTCAAATCATTGAAATTATATTCACCTCCCATAATCTGAAAAATATGAACTTTAACACGTATAAAATGGGCAAACTCAGATAACCTCGATAAGTTTCTGCGTAAATTCAAAGCCAGGAATAATACATATTCATCTTAAATTTTCGGAGGCCTAAATTGCCCCCGCTTTTAGAGTCTATAATCAATTTATTCTCCCCTAATTCTCTTCATTTTCAAACTTGCTTGATGGACGCGAAAGGAGTCTGGAAATGTGAAATATGCCAATGTTTGTGAAACAAAGGTGTTGGCTTTCTGCTTCTCCATCTTCATACAAAAACATAAAAAAAAATAATTTCATATGAAGATGTATAGATCATGCGAAGAAGTGACTTCCAGACACAAGTTGGAAGAAAAACTCCTCTCGAAACAACTACTTTCATATTAACATTGAATTACACGACAGAAAAATATTTTCGAAACAAATACTTTTATATGAAAGCTGAATTATACAAAAAACACTTTTCTCTATTCAGTTTATATTCCAAACATTCGTAATGGAATCGAATCAGATATTATTGACCGGATTCCTATGCAATATAATAAATGAAAGACACTTGCCTTATCGTCATTTTTTGTACCAATGCGAATAACATTATGAGAAAAAACACTCAATTCTTGTGCGTAAGCGTAATAGTATAATTTATGTAGCTCAAATGAAACATGCGTGAAACATACATGAAACATACCCACCCAGAGATTTATTGATTAGGAAAAGACACAATTCCAGCAGAAGTTTTCCTTAGCAAAGGAGACTTTCATGTGCAATTACTTTTTCATGTGAACTTTTGCCCACTCGCAACATTTATTGCAGACCTTGGAACTTGTATACCTAAAAAAAATTCAACTTATATTCCGGAATCTTCCCAATCGTCCCTTTTGGAAATTTCTTCCATCAATAAACGAAATCAGGTCCGCTTTTCTAGATATCGTAATCAGGGATGGAATCGCAGGAATTCTAATTGGTATGAGGGAGACGTGTGTCGCAGCGGAGTATTCCCCTTCCACCCCCCGAACGGGGTTGTAATCCATCAAGGCCGAACAACCCCCGGTCAAAGTGATCGTCGCTCTCCCCGCCATTCGTGCCATCTTTCTCCGTCCTGACACGATCATTTTTCTCCGGAGTTCGTTCCATCATCGCGTCACATGCGCCCCTCCCTCCTCGCGACGTTGCCAAATGGGATGTCGAATTTTATTTATGATCCTTCCGATCTGTTTCTGTAATTAATGACTGGATGGATATCATAGCAGCTTCTGGTTGCTGCTGCTTCGGTGATGGAATATTGGGCGACATTCTGAAAGGGGTGGCGGTGGAGTCTTGAAGATTTCTTTAAAATGATTTGCACTCGGGGCAATGAAAGACTACGCATGCAATTTTTATTAAAATATGCAATAATGCACATACTTTTATTGGGCAACTTTTTCTTCTATAGACTCTTTAAATTTGAATAAAACGAAGTGTGTGTGAGGCCATTTTTGTGGAATCAATGTGGGTGCAAACCTTGCTAATAAGATAATGGGAACAGGTCAATAATTCCACACAAACATAATTTCAAATATACTATACTTGGGTCCAACAGATAAGGGAGAAATAAAACAGGTTGTAAAAGAATTGAGATCAAAAAAGGCCCCAAGACTGGACTGAATAGGATAAGAGATCATTAAGAAATGCATTGACCTCTTAATTTATCCTATTGGTCTATGAAACTGGAGTATTTCCAGAAATATTGAAAATCGCTGTAGTGAAACATCTTTATAAGTCAGGAACTAAAAGTTCCCTTACAAATTATAGACCTATTTCAGTGATTTTGAATATCAGTAAAATAATAGAAAACATTATGAAAAAACGAGTCATCAGTTTTACACAAAAGTACAATTTAATTTCTGATAATCAATTTGGTTTTATGATCCAAAAGTTTGTGGAGATCAAATCGTGAGTTGTAGCTTATAAAATAACTATAGATCTTCGTCAAGTAACGGCCTAATCAATCAGAAAAATAAGTCTATTCACAAGGGTTTCCCAGGGGTCTATTTTGGGCCCATTATTTTTTATCATATATACACTGCAGGTGTTTGAAATGAAGTGGAACGTTGTAAAGTACAGGCTTATGCAGATGACACAAAGTTTCATCTGAATTTCATTATGGATAGCTCAGATGCAGCTATGGATATCATTAACAATGAACTCGAAAATGTTGAGAAATCAGCTGAAGAACACTGACTGAAGCTGAGTTTGGGTAAATCCAAAATAGTCCTCTTTGGTAATGAAAATAATAGAAATATTTTGAAAAATAACATGGTTATTCACATATGGCATAGCAACTGTTATTCAACGTCGGAAATTTACTTCTTCTTCTTTGAGTTTTTGATTAAAGATCGCTTGAGGGTATATTTGAGTTTTTTTTTATATTATTTTCAATTCTACTGGAAGTAGGTTGTAAAGTTTTGGACACGAATCATTCTGTGTGATTTTTCTCGTAGAGTAGCATTCTCAAATTTAAATTCTTGACTAATCTAGTTCCTACTGTTGTATGAGCTACATAGTTGTTGAAGTTTGAGAACATTCATACTAGTCACTGGTGAACCATATAATAATTATTAATAATAATTAATAAAAATATTTTTTTTTGATTTCGTTGTTAAAAAGTACATTATTAAACGTATAGTGACAAGGAAAAGTCTGAGGGTAGGACACGTTACAGAGTATAATGTTTGTAGTAATCAATAATCTAAAAATATGATACATATAGATATACATATAATTATTTGTTTGGCTTAGATTATGTAAAAAAATAACTATAAATAAATGAAAGGTTAATTTTATCACATAGTTGTGATATTTTGTCATTAAAATATAAAGAAACAGTTTAAAATTCGTCAAGTGTGTAGCAATTTTATTCAATAAGTGCCTTTTTCAGTCTTGATTTAAAAATGTTAAGATTTGGTGATGATTTCACGTTGAGTAAATAATTCTCTTGATATGAATGAGTCTTTGGTAAACGTCCTTTTTTTCGAATATCATTGTCAAAATTCAGTTATGCGCTATTTTTAGGCTATTAATGTGGTTGTTGAAAATGCCATCCCATGCTATTATACCATATCTCATTATAGAATCTGTCAAAGGCTGATATATTGAAAATAAGTTTTTTTTTGAAAAAATATCTCTCAGAGTATAAAATTTGCGCATTAATAATCTCATCCTTTATGTTACATATGATACTTGTTTGTTTCCTTTCATATGTTGGCCAGTAACAATACAGGACAACAGAACAAACTCTCAAACCATTCTTCCTTCTTTTTCAAATTCTTCTTATTAGTAAGCACTCTCAATTACCCATATCTCAAATCAAATAATTTTTCATATCAATGTAATCTCTCTGATAATGAAGCAATTAACCATCAATAATATTAATATCCATCGACATAACGGTATTAACGAGACACCGGTGTTGCCCTACGCTCCGGAGGATATTGAATCCGTTGTGGGGAACGAGAAGTGCCGAATTCATTGGAACTATTTATTCCCCACCATCAGGCTCATACAAGATGAGCCTCATGTAGTCCTTCTCTACCACCAGAGCAAGACGATATTTGTCGTGGAGTGTTCAGCCCCTGGCAAGACCAATATCGTCCGAAAAGAAGACGAAACACGGATAAATTATCGAGATTTTCTCTTCGAACTCCGCAGACTCTATCCAGATCACTCTGTCAAGATAGTTGTTCTTATTGGAGTCCTTGGTGGAATGATGCCCTCTCTACTCTCGAATCTTGAAATCATACCTACCGGCTTGCCGCACTAAGGCAGAAATCTTAGCCGGACAGATGCAGAAGGCTGTCATTCTTGACTCGCTGTGTCTGCTCAGGGCACAAGATTCTCGGACCCAATGGGTGTGAGGAGTGGTCGTTGGTTGATAACGCTGGTGCGCATACTGCGGCAAAAAAAATAATAATAACGTTTATTTGAAAAGTAACACGTCAGCCAAATATACATATAAAATCTAACACTAGGGTATGTTTATAAATATATCATAATCGGATATTTCACAAAAAGATGTGTGTTGAAATAGCAAATTAGAACCTACAGGGTAGAAGAATATACCTAGTAACAAAAATATCAAAAACAGGCATATTATAGTACAACAGATGAAAATAGTATTAGCAAATGGAAATATCAACAAAAAATTAATGAATATCAAAATATCTTATTATTAGATTCACTATAATCAATCTCTTTTGCAGCGTTAGACCCTCTGATGGTCAAGTAGGATAAGCCTTAGCTATTGTTTGACTGCATTTCATTGGTATTTTTTTTCTAGATGTGTTCATTGTAAAATATGTTATTTTCCTTATTTTATTATACTTTATAGTTAGCTATAGTCCCTGTTGATATTACTTAGTTTGAATAGGTTACTAAGAGACCAATTTGCAGTATATATCAACAAACCACTATAACTTGTTTTACTAGCAAATAATTTTATTCAACAGGGCACCTTTATACACATTCCAATGTGTAATGTATATCATATACTCAAATTCCTGAAAAGAACGCAAATAAGAAAGTGATCAATTTAAAACAAACATTATTCAACTTACGATTCAAACAAATCTCAAAAGAGGATTTTAATATTAATCTCTTTCAATTTGACGTATTTTTCCTTAACAACTTTCTCCTGTTGGATGAGATTTTTATACATATAGGATGAATAATAACATTGAACGATAAAAATTGAAATACTCAAATTAGGTTCTACAAACGGTTAAAAAAAGATATGAATAATTATTGAAAAATTAACAAATTTTAATGGTTATTTCTAACAGTTCCTAATTATATTCATTCATTTTTTCTTGGGACAATGAACCGAATTGAGTTGACTTCAACTTTAGTGTCATAATTTATGTATTATTTGTTATTCATCCTCAGTAAAAGTCGAGTTATTATTATTATTATACTCGTACCTGAATAACACCCCAGACCTTGATTTTTCAAGGTATCTCCAGTTACCATTTTGCTAACAAATACCTTGCCAATTTCACGAAACGACGGTAAAATTGCGCATTTAAAAAGGACATGAAGGATTGCGTTTAAGGTGCGACAAGGTCACTTAGACAAAACTTTCAACTAGAGCACAAAAGGAATCTTTTGAGTCTATCACAAGGTCCTTTTTGTCATTTATTAAATAGCTTAACTCGATTTCCGTAAACTGAAGGTGTGTTACCCTAGTATAAAAGGTGGAGGTAGTAGCTTTTGCGAAAAGTGAAACAGATTAATGACGTGAAATTAGTCAAATGTCCAAAAATCTTCGCTTATCTGCCTCACGCACGTGTAGACTCTGTATTGAACGCTTGGAATTATTTTCGATAAGTTGAAGAATTCAGTGGCGTACTTTTATTTGACAGAACAATATTTCACTCTAAAGTATATGATTCGTAGGTAAGGAAAAATTTAATGGAAGAGCTGAAAAAGACATTAATATATCATCGAAATTAAAATATACCACAAAACCTAAAAATTGAAATGGGCATACCTAAAATGATAATTTTTTTATTCGAAAAAAAATTTGACGTGATACTCACAAATTTTCAAAATGCTGATGAGTCATTTACCAGAATATAATAAGCTTACACTCTTGCATAATACTTCCCAAGTTGAAATTTCGTCTACCCAAAGTGCTAAATATTCAGGAGTATTTTTAGATAGTCACTCGAAATGATAAACGCATGTAATATCATAAAAAAACTGAGATACTTACTGTATAAGTTCAAATATTGATCAAATATTCTGAAAGTGGAAAAAATGATAATAATTTACCTACCATGCATTAGCGGAATCGCATTTATTATATAGAATCGTAGTCTGGGGAAGAGCAAAGAAGCAGATAAAAGTTTGATACGAAATCTTGAAACTATACAGACATTTCTTTTGAAAATTACATTCAACAAAACAAGACGATTCTCATCTGACTTGTTATACACCGAGATGAAAGTACTTGATATTCGCCAATTATTCTGTCACGTCTTATCGTGTATCAACATTAGAACAAGAAAGTTTCGATTCGAATATCACATATACATAACACAAGACACAAAACAAACGCCCTTAAAATACCAAAACCAGAAAAAGCTATTGCGCAAAGATGTCGTACTTACCTAGGACCTAAATTTATATAACACATAGGACATTGAGATGAAAAAAATTGATTCCCTAGAAATGTTTAAAACTGATACAAAAAAATGGTTACTTAGTATACCTCGAGAAAACTTACACCGATTCATTGATATAAAAAATAATTACTACATTACAAAACTATGATGGGAGATGCTAAGAAGAAAAATAAAATGAAAATGAAAAAAATTAAATAAAGAAAAGGAAAAAAATGTGTTTTTTAAGAAGCTACCTTGACTTGTTTGAATCAACTCTAGTTCGTAGACCTTCTTCATCCTTTCTTCCTTCACGGTTTTTCTCATTCACGTTTTTTTTTTTATCTGCAACTACATCTGATTATTAAGACTATGGCTCATTGAATGATCATCAAACATATCACAATTGTGGAGTACTACTGAATGATAGAAGCCGGTTTATGTTCAAACCTGAGATTTTTTTAAGCCCATTCTATAATTGTCGATACATAAACATTAGTTATGATCACATGAGTGAAAAACTGATATGCATTGATATTGACTAAAGACTGTTAGTATATATCATTGATATATATATATATATATATATATATATATATATATATATATATATATATATATATTATTTTTGGCAAATAAATGTTATTGTTATAATTATATATAGAAATTTGAAATGAGAATGTTTATTAAGCACATACATAATAAGAATGAAAGGAAATAAGTGGAAGAAATAGTAAAAAAATAGGTTATTGAAAAGTTTGATTATAATCATTATCTATGTAATCTTTAAGCCACATGTTTGTGAATTTGAAGTATTGATAAGAGAAATTTCTAAATAAATGAAAGTTTGACTTCCTTCAGGTGAGTATATTACAATTCCAATTCTGGGAGCGAAAGTAATATAGAAAATCATCAAAATAATGAAATAGAAAACATACTTCAGAAATAATGAATAAAATTATTTCTTATGTGTATTTTCTATAATGTTATCCAATTTGGTACTGAAGAGCCTTGGGGCTAGTGTCTTAAGGCGAAACATCGATGTATACAAGTGAGGATGACAGTGTTCCATGTAAGTGCAATTTGTTACCATTCATTTAAAGTAGAACTCATGTGAATGATGTCTGATTTTTATTCCACAACGAATGTTTGAAATACAAACTGAGTAGAGAAAAGTCTCTTCAGTGTTCATATAGAAGTATTTATTTCGAAAGAATTTTTTTCTTTCGTGTAATTCAATGTATATATGATAGCAACTGTTTCAGGAGGACTTTCTTTCAATTTTTGTCTGAAAGTTACTTATTTGCATGATCTACACATCCATGTATAGAGTTACTTATTTTCAAATTGATTACTTCCTTCCTTTCTTTGGAAGATTCCCTCATTCTTTTTTTGTATCAAGATGGAGTAGTAGAAAGCCAAAAACTTTCTTTCCCAAAAATTAATCACTCCTAAAAATATAACCCGTTCAATTCTTATGGACGTTGTGATGTGACTTTAAAAGCATGATGCCTTGGAAAATTATTTAATGAATAACATCTTGTTAACATTCAAAAATAATCAAGAATATGATTATCAACGTTCATTATAATGAATTATGATTAGGTACTTGAAATCATTTCACTAATCCAAGAAGAATAACTATGGCTCAAACATATAAAAGAATGGATCAATGACTAATATCAACTAGGTGAGAGCCGTGGTTTTTCAATATTGCCATCAGTGACTTTCTCTGGTGTGAAAGGTTATTGAAAGAAAAAATATGTGGGTTATTAGATAATTCTGATCTATAGACAGATTTCCCCTAAAAACGATAGATTATAAATCAATTTCTCCAAATTAACCAAATATCAAGCTATCTCTCCTGAAAAGTTCTCATCTTCAATTCAATTTTCTCCAATCAACTGATTTTCAAAGCAATACTCGCAAATGGATTAATTTTAAAGTGATCTCATCTAGACAGTTCTTGAGAGATTTCTCCGAATCACCCAACTTTCAAGTTCACCTAGAAAATTATCTTTAGATTTATTTCCCCAAATCAAAGTGATTTTCCAACTATTTCACTCAGAAAATTCTCATCTTTAGCAGGTTTTTCCCAAATCAACTATATTCTAAATCAATTTCATCAAACTAATCAGCTGGAAAAATCTCATTATTTCGATTTATCTAACAGAACTAATCTAATACAACTCAAACGAAAGTTACAGTGTTGTATATATCTTGAAAGAAAATGGAGAAAGGAACAATCATATAATAATTAAGTATGGGGGTATGTAAGTGATGCATTTCAAATAAATTTTCAACGTAAACTCAGAATTATTAGTATTACATTTGAAATTATCCAATTCACTACAGCTCATGGAATTGTTAAGTAACAATAAATTTTATGATCATGAAATTATCAAGTAATTCGCGAAATAATATAGTACGAAAGACAATTGGAATTTCTTTATATGTTGAAACAATAAGTTGAACATTCATCAGATCAATATTTATGTTAAATATTTTATGAATAAAAAGTTATGTCGATATCGATATAATCAGTAATAAGTAAGTTCTATGATTTATATCGTACTGTTGTTCAAAATAATCTATAGTTTAGTGGCTTCAAATGAGAGTCCTGTGGCACACTTGACGTAATATTTCTTAAAGTTGACGAACAATTGTTCAGGGCTATATATTGATATTGATAGAGATCAACAATTTTGCAGTACATTCATCAGGATTTCAGTGATTTGTGGAAAAGTTGTGGTAAGTTGATTACCAAGAAATAATCCAAAGAAAATATATTTTTATCTCACTATAAATTGCACCATCCTTAGACCTCAACTGTACATAAATATCAATATGAATTTTTTTGTTGTATAAAAATGAAAACATAATACTTCCATCACTTACCTAACGAAGTTTATGAACACATCATCTTTTCCTCACGTGGGTTCCGCCACTGCTACTTTGAGGAGTGAAGAAGGAAGCCGTGTGAAATTTTCTGCTGGATAAATGGAAGTATAGAGAAGGCCTTGTTGGCTATATGTCAACGTCAGGTTTGAATTTGTGATTGATTTTGTCTGAGAGCTGTGAAAAAATATGAAAACAATTCTAGGTACTGAGAAGCTTTGAAAAAAATGTGAAACACCGGTTGGTCACATATATTCAAATAGAAATGTTTTGCTCGAACATACTATAAGATATGATAACTCTCTTTCCAAAATAGGTTTGTTTATTTGAATTTTTTTGAATATTTGACTAACTCCAAGAAAAAAGGAAATTCTTTTCTGTCAGAAAATATGAGATTACTAGTCTTGTAGTAGAAATAGCATAATCCAGTTTCTCAATGAAATAAAAAATATGATATGATCAATTGATACTTTTTATCCGAGAAGAGCAATGAGCTTTATTAAAATGTATAAAAAATATGTTTTCTATTTTTTAATGCTGTTAGTAACCTCAATTTTGATGGTTTTCTAGTTTGGTAGAGACCAGAGATGACGAATTTGTTTCATGTGAATCATTCCTATCAAAATTACTTTTGAACTAACACTATATTAATTCGAGCTCAATTTTTTAGCTCGTTCTGTGTAGTTCCTTGAGAGATTAATACTGTGTCATCAGCGATTATTCATTATTGTTGGGAATCACACGTTAGTCCTTAGCTCGCACAAGTTTTTCAACTTCTGAGAGTTGTCGTTTGTATGGGAGCGACAGCTGATTAATGGAAAAACAGATTTTAAACAGAACAGATTTTTTTTATCGCATTACTCACTGTTAACAAACACATTGAATGTATAGTAAAGCGTGGGACTCAAAACTGTTTCCTGTGGTATACCATAGAAAATCAGTTAACTTTTGGTCTCTATAGTGACTAGTTCATAGCAATTACCAATCTAAAATAATCAAACCAATAAGGTGCTTGTATTGTTAGACAGCCACTCGTCTCATATTTAAATTTCTCTGATAGAGATAGGCTTCAACCTTTAGATAGGGAGGTGTATGGTCCTTCCAAGAAATATTCCCATAATGCTCATGATCAGTGGATGACAACAATTCTGGCAAAAGGATGACTGTATACGATTCACCTTCAATTGTGAGAACTTGACTTCCTTCGGCCAGCCCCTACGCCTGCCAATATTCTTGCTGGTTTCTCCTGCACTGGTATTTGGCCTTTCAATCGAGAGATTTTCAGAGGTAGTGATTTTGATGCAGCAGCTGTAATCGCATATTGATGAAGGAGGCGTAGAAAATAATCAACCAGAATCTGCAGTTCAAGACAACCGTCACGTGGAAAGTCATCTGGGTCCATCCACTACCTTATCACCAAAAAGGCATACTACTCCACCACCCAAGCCTAATAATCCAGCAGCAGCAGAAGATATTGATTGAAGAGAATTCAAAGAAAAGGAACAGCGTCAAGCGTAAAATGCAGATTGACAGCAAAAATCGTTTCCATCGACAATATGTAATATGGAAAAGTGCAAAACAACTCTGAGAGTACCTGAAAATTATTCGTACGATTCTTCCGATTAGCATGTTTTGTGCTTGGTGTGTGGGTGGTCCATATTCATCGAACTCCGGAGATTGGTTACAATGTCGTGAATGTAAGCATTGGGCACATTCAAACTGTATAAACAAATGCCCATTCTATATTTGCTTCAATTCTGACTCTGACAGTGGTAAGTTGTTTTCCTCTGAAAAAATGTTATCAGAATTTGTTACTGCTTTTGTATGTTACTGCTTACGTAAATGTTCTATCATCGTCCTATGTAATATATGTTTCTCTACATGCTACTTGATTTATTTACTTTATAGTTTGATATCTATTACAATCAACACCAGCTCTGTTACACCAGTAAGGTGTCAACTCTAATACATTAGGAAGTTGCACAAAGGGTCATTTCTGTAATATATAGTCAGCTTTTGTGCTGAAGATATTCTGTAATAGAGTGCCTAGTATAGGTTAGAGTAAATTGAAAATTTCAAAAAGTTCAACTGGTTTGAAAAAATATTATTTGTGAAAATTGTTACAACCCACACCAGTCTCCCCCATAGAGTACCAAATTTCGATCAGTAGAGCAAATGTTTATTGAGTGTACAAAACAACTCATTAATAACCATAGTTATTAATGAGTTGTTAGTTAGTTATAGTTAGTCATAGTTTTGTTATTTGTGAAAATTGTTACAACCCACACCAGTCTCCCCCATAGAGTACCAAATTTCGATCAGTAGAGTAAATGTTTATTGAGTGTACAAAACAACTCATTAATAACCATAGTTATTAATGAGTTGTTAGTTAGTTATAGTTAGTCATAGTTTTGTTATTCGATTGAGGGAAATAGTATCATAATATGATATTTTCCAGAAAGATGCATTCGAAATAATCTACGGTTTTGGCTAATATTGTTTTCGGCGTTCTGAAATATTCTACTATGTAGGTCATTATGTAGCTCATTGAAGGTAGAATATTTGCACTGTTAATCAAAGGAGAACAAGAAGCACGATTTCAACACATTTCCAATAGGAATCTCTCTATAGTTACTCAAATAGAAAACAACTAAACAACTAAAAAACAACTAGTTTGCAATTTTAAATAAGAACAGAACATCTGTGTACTCAAAAAACTTGAGAAGAAATTCGTGTTGAAACACCTTTATAGAAACTCATCACTCAAAAGACTTCATGCAAAATTGAATATAATCTCTTAGGATACCTGTGCAGTGCGTCATATCAAAACCTGAAAATTAAAAACATGTAAATGTAAATTAACCCGAAAATATAAACGAGCTGCTCCAACAGTAGCAGGTTCGGAGAAATAACTGGATAACTAACCATCCAGAGCGACAAGACACACGCATTAGTCTCGGTCCACACAACGGTGTCATCTTCATCAATCTCCGCCTTAATTTATTGTCTTATTTCCCTTTGTCATTTTTCATTTCGCTTCAAACTACATCTTCATTTAGAATTGAACAAGAGAGTATGAAATTACCTTGACTGGTCGAAAAACGACGGGATTAATAGGTGTACAGGATGTTCGTGTATTGGGAGTTATTAATTATTTGTTTTCATTTTGTTTTTGTTGCGGAATTAAACAAGTTGTTCGCCGTGCGAGCCGGTGTATGTAGTGCTGAAAATTATTAATAGTTGTACATTATAATAATCGAGTAACAACCATACGTTTCCTGTTCGTATTTATAGAAACGCCCCAGAAATGCTTCGTTTCTCATTTATCACATATTATGAAATATTTCAATGGGATTATGATCTATGGACTGCTCCTACCAGTTATGTGACAGATCACTGCCGTCATTGGTGGAAAAATTATGGCAGGTTGGGTTTTCTATAGAGTTTTATGCACAACTCAAAATCTGAAAATAACTTAAATAATAGTATTTCACGTCACCCGGTTGACGACTTATCGCAGTACGAGTTCCATGGAATATAAAAGAACATGTATCGTATGATATTTTATTTCCTTCTATCTCTATTATTATTTATCCGTGATAGTGAATAAACAATCTTCACAAACATTTTTTGATTCTGGACAGGTTTCATCAACACCGTAGTTTCATCTGTATTAATAAATAGTACACAATGGACTAGAATTCTCATATGTACAACAGTATTGTTACGATTTCTCCGTGGGTTTGACAATAATTGACTACACTGTACAATTAAACTCAACTTCATTTCGCTGCTACACTGACAATACAACAAAAACATTTTAATTGAAACTTCAAATGCCTATCTCCTTATCACTCCGTACCGTACTTTCAAGTAGACTTCTTTCGATCTAAAAGTGTCCTGAGATCTTTCGATATGCGTATTGGTAGTGTTTATATATGGCAATGGAAGTCTCTCGAAGCCGACAGGAAAGCTGCTAGAAGTATTTCGAAGCGACGCGATATCTAGAACAATCGCTAAGCGCAAGTCGACTTGAGCGCGATCTTGGCCAAGTCATGATCGATTCACGACAACCAGTAGCGGCGGCGTTAGTTGGTTGATAGTTGATGAGATAACAGGTAGTAGGTGAGTTCTGAATATGAATGAGATTGTTGACCTCATGAACAAATAATGAGTGGTGAACCTCTTGTTGGTCGTTCTATAGGGAATTAGTATGTTTATTCTTATTGATTTCCAGAGACTCCAGCAGGTTCAATTTCTGTCACTTTCTATGTGTAGTATGTCATGGATTGTGCTAAAATGGTGATTGTTCTCCAAAAGGTGGCACGCATGGGTGTAATTGGTCTTCTTCAGTGAAAAACTTCTTTCATGTTTCAAGATTCCCGTTTTGAAACTTCCTGAAGTCCTTTCTACATACATTTTTGGGCATTATCCGCATTTTAGTTTGTAGACACCTGATCTGTTATCTTGGTCTATGTGTAACTTGTTCTATATATGTCTGCCTAAAGAGTTACCAGTCTCATACGCTATATTCATTTCGTTTATCTTATAACCTCTTAATTTTATCTGTATATTGTAATGTCTTGAAAGTGCCAGTTTTATTTTTGATGTGAGAGTATACTCGGGTAATAACTTGTTTGAAAAGTGTTTTAACAAAGATATGATGAATTGCATTCGGGTCGGCATTATTATCCACGGCAATTTATCAAATTCAATCCCTTATTAAAATTCTCTGTGGACATTGTTTTATTGAACAGTCTGTGGATCATACTGTAGTGAGCTGGTAAGTTATGTGGCTGTGACTAGTGTAATGAACAAGTTTGTCTTGATGCTTTACCATATCAGAACGATGTCAATAAAGACAGAACCCTCGATCTCGAAATCATGAAAGCCCTGGTGACAAATGTTGACGATAAAGGAATACTACTGTGGTCGGAAGACGACGATGAAGAAGAAGAAGATAATTGAAATAACAAGTTGTAGTTCTTGTAATTTTATAATTTTTTTTTGTAAAATCAGCAATAAAGAATTTCTTTCTTCCAACTTAAGTATTTTCCTTAATAATTTTATAACTATATGGGCAGGTAAGTGTTACTAAATAAATTGATACTTAATTAAAAATAGAAACGCGAGCAAAATAATTTTTAAATATATTGTAATAGTTGATAAGAAATGAAAATTATAAATAATTATGTATTTATCAATAATCAATGAACTTTATTACATGACGAGTTTCTGACCGGGACTACCGGTTGACCTTCAATGATGACATCCATGAAATAAAACCTGTAGGGAATTCAATTTTCTGCAATATCTATAATGAATACAAATAGCGAAAAATCTATAGAAAACGAGATATTTGCGAAAAATTTTCAAAAAATCGATTTTCGTTACCTTGTTTGTTTTAATAGTAGTCTACAACCTACTACAACTACTAAAAACCTACTACGTAGGTTTTGAGACAATTTTGAGGATGTCAAAATACAAGTTCATACGAGTTTGTGGATGAGTGTCCCAAATTCCGTATTTCGTATTTCAATATTTGTTTCATTTTATGGCATGTATATTAATTTTGGTAATAAAGGCCTTCATCATTATTATTATGTTTCCCAAAGAATGGAAATGAAACCGAAAGCATAAGTACAATTCAACTTAATAATATTGTTATGTCACTGAAAATTAGAATAATTATTCCTAAGTATCTCTCCCTCATTTTCTGTATAACGATTGAGATCCGAAAGCCAAAATAGCTATTAATGATATGAGTGTTGAAAGTAAGGTGAAAAGGTCACGACAAAATGAAACTTACTTTCAACACAAATATCATACATAGTGTTTTGTACAACTGATCTCGTTTCATAATAAAATAGATAAATTTAATATTTCTATAAAAACAAATTTTGATATCTCTTGTCAGTTAACTATTTTCATGTTATCGCATTTGCTGCAAAGTAGCCGTGTCAGGTGACGCCGAATCACCTGGTTACCAACAAACAGTATTGTTTACAGCTCACACAGTTTATTTAAAGTTCTTGCTGGTGATTAATGTCTTGCATAATGAAGAACAATAGTGAGAAATTGGGTGTTCCTGACGATATTGAAGAGGCTGCAAAAAGAGCTTCAACTGAAATTTATGGATCTGAATTATATGGAACTCTTCAACTTTGCGAAGCAAGTTTTCAATGAAGAAGTCGAGTGCGATCGTTGAAAATGGTGTTAATACAAGCAAATATTTCAAGGTAATAGCATTCTTTAAGCGAAAAAATGAAAGTTATAGGCCCGAAAAATTAAAAAGTCTTACGTTTGAACAAGTCCAGAGTTTTATAAAAGAGGCACCAGATATTTGATGATAAAAGTTGCTCCTATTTTCGGAAAATATGGAGCCTGCCGGCGTGAAGAGTTGTGCCATTTATCAATAGAAAACATTGAATTAATGAATAAATCATTGATTGTTCAAACTGCAAACACAAAAACGAAGGAAGGTCGTTTTTTTTGCATTGTTGGAAAAAACAATGACTATTTCAATAAATACGTTGCATTACGCCCTTCGTTTATCAATCATCAACGTTTTTCATGAAATATCCAAATTATAAATGCAGTGCCAACCCAGTTGGTATAAACACATTTGGAAAAATACCCCCTACCATTGCTGAGTTCCTGAACCTCCCGGAACCAAAGGAATATATAGGTCACTGTTTCAGAAGGTGTTCTGCTTCTTTGCTAGCAAAATCAGGAGCAAATATAACGAATATTCAGAAGCACGGAGGATGGAAGTCTACAACAGTAGCTGAGGGTCACATCGATCAATTCATTTTTTATAAAAAGGCTATTGCTGGAAGAATAGTCCCAATAGCTAGCTCCAGCGTTATAGCATCGTCCTCACTTTAAGAATAAAATGCTAATGCCCATGAGATTGTCGACTCAGATAGTCCAAATATATTACAAGGGTCTTCAAGGTATTAATGTCAGCAGTTATTCTAATTGTACTTTTCATGATAATGTTCATAAATAATAATAATAAAATAATTATGTATATGATACATTTGTAACAGGATTTAATAGTATCTATATCTATTGTTCATAATAAAATTTCCTTGAAAATTGAATGATTATGTTTTGTTTATTGCTGTCTGGTCGAAAAAAGTCGTTGTAAACATCATCTTTTAATTTTCTTGACAACTATTAAAAATGTCACTTTTAATGACAGTTGTACAAAAACGTTGTGTTCCAAAAGGTTGTTCTACTTTCATAGTAACACCAACTATTCATTAAACACACTTTACATTTAATGTGATATTAATCCTACTCGAATTTGGTTCATCTCATTATAACTCATCCGGTACATACTCAAATTCATGACAAATGCGTGACTGCATTTACATGAACCTCTTAACGGGAGGTAAAGTTTGTAGTTCACTTCCATCGGAGCAAGAAAAAACACTGAGAAATATTTTTAATGCGTCGAAGACGGGTCCATTTATCCTCGCCGAACACACTTTGAAAAGATGGTGTTGAATTGGCGCAGCGCTTATTCTCCCTTGTATTTTTCGGTCAGTTTTCGACGATGACTAAGTGGACTTTGTTGTTCGGGAGACTGAGAAAAATGATGATTCCGCATTGAGAAGTTCCCTGGGTCTCTAGGCAATCCCTCTCGCTCCCTGCTGAAACCGGGAATTCTTTCACTTTGCCATTATTCCATTCTTTTGTGTCGAATGTCGCCTTGGAAATGAATACGAATAACAATCGGTCCAATTTTTAGGAGGTATCGGGCGAAGAGAGCGTTAATCAAAACCACTAAGAGAGTTTCCTTTAAAAAAACATTGAATTTTTTATGCAAACAGTACTGGAGTTGATTGAAAACTGAACATTTAGTATTTTTACAGTATAATAAACCTATTGAAGAGTTGAAGGTTTTTTTTGACCATTTAGTATTACAAACTAATATAATGGAAGTGTAGTCGATACCATTATTATTCAAAGAGAAACTCAACAAAATCAAAAAATAATAAAATAATGAATGAACATTGAAGTCTCTCTGAGGAAAGCTGGTACATTCATTGGTAGAACTGAAATCCGTACAAGGGTTAAAATATCAGACCACCAAGCCTACTTCCAAAAAGTTATTGATCGGTGAAAAACTGTTATTCTATACTTAATAATTCTCTACTTGAATCGGTAGTCGATTCTGTCATCAATCTATCTGTATTTGTAGAGTAGGCAGACCCACAGCACTTAGGCCACATCCTTCCTCCCGAGGAGTTATCCTCTTAGGTCATCGTCCATCCTGTCCTGGAAGGTGGACAGGTCACTGGGAGGCATCTCTTTTATATTGGCAGGTATAGGCCAAGACTCGCCGAACACACACTCTCTTTGGAAACCTTGAGCTGTCTCACGGTGGCCTCCGCGAAGGTTCTGGAAGGTGCAGCGACATTACCGTCGTTGTGCGGCTTCTTCAACCTTCTTGGGGTTCCCTCCATGGAGGTGCACAAGTGAGGGAGCTTTCCTGCAGAGGCAGCCGGTTCCTTATCTTTATTCAAGGCGGAGCACTTGGCGCCTGCCGCAGGAAGTGTCCTTGCTGTTGGAGGTGGTGTGGGAGAGGAGGAGGGTGCACTTAATTGCTGCCATTCCTGCCTCCTTTGCTCTCTTTCTCCTTTTGTCCTCGGTGCCGCAAATGCGCTTACGCCTTGGCCTTTGTATTACATCACAAGGTGATCTGCTATGTCCAGCCTCATTCCAAGCGGTAGATTGGGGTGGACACTTCTGTTCATTCACAGCCACCGCCTTAGATTGAGGTGAGCACTCCTGTTCAGCCTCGGGATTGGTTTTTGTTGTTTCCGTTTTTGTGATTGTTTCATTACTGTGTGTTCCCACGAGTAGCAAGGAAATAGTTGGCAGAGCCCCGCATTACCAGAGGTAAGCTGATTACAATGAGGTTTCACCCAGTTCCCCAAGGGGATAGTTCGTAACCCCGTCCGTAAGGCCACATTGGCTTCCCGGACAGGGCCTCCAGTCCCCTGGCCTTAGATTGAGGCGGTGGCTGAGGCAACAAAAACCAAGCTGGAGTCCTGTCCAGTTTCGGGATTGCTTTTGTGTTTGTTTCATTACTGTGTATTCCCACCAGTAGCAGGGTAAGAGTTGGTCACCTCTGGCAGAGCCCCGCAATACCAGAGGTAGGCTGATTACAGAAAGGTTTCGCCCAGTTTCCCAAGGGGATCGTTTGTAGGACTGTAGCGCATAATCAGGCTGAATTTGATCGATGACATGGGTTATGTTGGCTTTGAGGACCGATGTGGTTTGTGGATTATTCGCATATATCTGCTCCTCAAGGTAACCTCACAAGAAAAAATCTAATGTGGTCAAATCGCACGATTTCGGTGGCACATCATCTCCACGTGGAATGAACATGCCCTCAAATTGTTCGTGTAGAATATCCAATGTAGCATGAGTTTTGTGGCAACTAGCGCCGCCCTGTTGAAACCACATGTCATTGATGTCCAGATTATCCAATTGAGACCAAAAGAAGTTGATAATCATCGACCTTTAGTACTTGCCATTGACAGTGACTTTTTCGAAATGCATTGATGGCTATTGGATCTTATGTGGATTGTTTTAGTACCAAGTTCGACAATTTTGTTTGTTCACATAACCAGGAACATTCATGCAGTAGGGGGCCCCATAGCTGAAGATGATTTTTCGATGAAAGTTAGGATCAGTTGCCAATTGCTCCAGTGCTCATTCAGCGAACACACGTCGTTTTCTATGGTCGTTCACTTTCAGTTCCTGGGTCCTGGTTACATTTTGTATGGGTGCAGGCCCAAGTCATGACGCTAAATTCGCCAATTTGTGATTTCCAAGAGACCGAGTCTTTGTAAGCGATGCAAAATCGACTGCCTCGAATTCTCCTGCACACTATCACAAACAGCGGCGATGATTTCAGCAGATCTTGCGTTTCTTCTTCGTACGTATGTTGGTCGATCGTTTACTGAACCTGAGTACTTAACTTAATCCACCAAACCTCAAGTAGTTTCATGAAACCTGTCAAAGTCATTACTTGGAAAATTTCAATTTATTCACCCACAACTCTGCAGACAAGAAACAATATTACCCGAAGCCCAAAAGAGATATATACCTTATCACTAGTCGGGAGAACATCGCAATTAAATTCACTTTATTAATTACAGCGTCAAAATCGCGTATAAATGATAAAACAAGGCTTTATTCAAACGGCATGCGGCATCTCTGTGAGACAATAAAATATAATTACTTTTCACTTATCACTCACTCACTGTCGGTACAGAACTGTGGCGAATAAAGCGTTTCACTGTTTAACCGTTTCCTATTCATTACCATTTGTTTTGTTGGCCTTTTCTCATTTGAAAAACATTTATCTTTTGTTTTTTGACGCGGTCCACAGGTCAGGACCGTCTCTTCACAGATAAGGATACTGTGTAAAAGCTTTTTTCCGAGTTTTTTTCCTGTGGTTTGCAGGTTCTTATGCCTGAAGTTTCGTCTACTACTGCGGTAGACATTATCAAAGTCGATGAGGTAACGGTAGCAGTGCTCGAGTTGTTGTTCCCGTGTTACCAAAGCAGAAAGTACAATGCTGATGTTTCATTCCAGTTTTGTATTGTTAGTGATGGACGTGGCTTCGTTTTTCTTAATTGGATAACCTGACCTTACCTGTGTAAGACAGGTAACAAAATTTTATTAGTGTGCTTTGTGTCTTCTCCTATACTGAAATTATCCCTGTGTTTTTCAATTTCTTACGATATTTAGCTATGGTGAAGAAATAAATGTTTTTAATAAATTCGAAACAATCATCTTTCTCAGCTTTCTTACTCGTATTGGCATGTGCCTGGCGAGAAATATCAACTTTCTAGAAAATACTGCAACAAAATACATTCTTCAAATATGTGTGCACCTTTTTTTTCTCAGAAACATCGACTTCTAGATTATTCCTTTCTCCAATTGCAGGCACTTGCTAAGAGATCATCTGCAGATCGGTATTGGATTGTTTCTCAGGTTATGTCCAAAGTGATGGGGTTTATTCAATCCTCCACAGCAACTCGCAAACTTTTATAGATTGAGACAATTGATCGCCACAAATTACTAAATAAACTGCAAAGTATTGGTATCAGGGAAACTGTTTTGTTATGGCTGACTGATTATTTATGACAACGCAAACAGGTAACCAAAATGAAGGATTCAGTGTCATCATCGCGCGATGTCATTTTCGGAGTACCTCAGGGGAGTGTTTTGGGACCTATATTATTTTTAATCTATCTGAATGATATAGATATCATCCATGGTTGTGATTTTATGAACTTTTTTGCAGACGACACTTTGTCATCATTTCAGGAGATAATATAGAAACAGTAGCTGATCAAATGAATAGTGAACTAAGAAATGTTTTCAAGTACATGAATAACAATAAACTAAAACTCAATACCTCCAAAACAAAGTATATGACTTTATCAACTGGTTATGAGCTATCACTCATCAACAATCTCAACATAAGATTACAAATTGCAGGTGATATAATAGAGTTCGTAAGTGAATTCAAATACTGAGGTTTCATGGTGGATAATCGTTTATCTCTTCATGCTCATTTTGATTATATATATAGAAAAATCACTAAAAAAATATATTTTTTCTCGAAAATTTCATCTCTGCTTTCGATGTACTCAAAAATTACATTATATAATTATATAATCCAACCCCATTTTGATTATTGTGCTAGTCTTTTATATTCATTTGACCAAAATAAGGTATCGGCTTTACAAAAGTTACAGAATCGTGGAATGAGGATTATTTGACAAGTGAATAGGTATTTTAGTCAAGTACATTGCAGTGGCTGTCTGTTTCCCAGAGACTGTACGAGTTACCAATGATATTCATTTTCAAACTAACACATAACTTGCTTCCAACTTATTTTGAAGAATTCTGTATATATAAATCTCAAATCCATAACCACTTAACAAGAGCGAGTAGCTCCCAAAAATTCCACCTCCCTCGAACTAATTTGACTAGTACGATGAAGTCTTTATTTTACAAAGGTCTGAATGAGTATAACAAACTCCCACTTTCGTTGAAAGATTCAATAAATGTTTTCCAATTAAAAAAAAACTCATGAATTATATAAAATATCATACTTGATTTTCTTTTTTCTGTTTGGTTATTGATTTATTATGTATATCCTCATGTTGAAACCATTCTGGAATCGTTGAAAAATGGTTTTTATTTTTATTTTTTTTCTTCTATCATATCATAATTTTTGTTATTTATGTTATTTATTAATATATTTTTAAAATAATGTTTGAAATTACGATGTCCCAAAGGAATCAATAAATATTATTATTGTTATAGTGGCTCACACCTATTCAAACTCAGTCGAATGATTTCAGCCTTTTTACGAATCTGATAAGCTGCTTCAAACTCTCAGAACCTGATTCGGTCCCCAGCGGGGCAGGCACAAATTATGTTCTCTGATGTTTCATCATTTTCCAAACAACGTACAAGTCTATGCATATGATGATTGAAGCGATAATGACCTGAAAGTAGGCCCATTGAACTACGTAGTTCATCTCTTCCTGCTATTGTCTAATAATATCTAACATACTTCAAAGGATGTCCAAATGCCTTCAAATGTACAAATCCTGAAAGATTTTGCTAGAAATCTGAAACTATTTTGGCAATCAGTGTTTGGCAAGGTCTTGAGTGATGCCAGTGACAGGTTCTGGTTCGATGAAACCGCTTGCAGCTATCTCAAGAGAGGTTGGGTTGGGTTAGGCCCAAAGTGAGTAGGTCTATTCGACCCTTCACCGCAACGCGCAAGGGTTTATTGTGGCTCACACCTATTCACAATAGATCAAATAAACCCAGCTTCAGGTCAAATGGTAAGAGTACTGCTCTGCCGAACTGAAAACCTGATTCGGTCCCCAGCGGGGCAGGCACAAAGTATGTGCTCTGCTATGTCATCATTTTACAAATAGAGGCGACACACACTGTCTTCCGACAGTCCAAGTCTCTGCATATGATGATTCAAATGACAGTGATCTGTAAGAAGGCCTGTTAAACATCGTAGTTCATCCCTACTGTAGTCCAACAACTGTTTGGTATCAAGCTTCGAAGGGTAAATAACGCCTTGGAGTGAGCCAATCCTGGAAAATTCTGCCAGAAATCCATAAATCTTCTTGCCATCCAGGTGTTCAATCTTTGTTTGGCAAAACCTAAAACGATGCCAATGACAGTTTCTGGACCGATGAAGCTGCTTGCAGCGCCATCCTTTGCAAGGGAGTCAGCAGCTTCATTGCCTTCCAGGTCAGTATGGCCAGGAATCCAGACCAGAGACAATCTGTTGAGTTTTCCTATCGTGGAGAATAAATTTTGGCAATTTGCTATCAATTTAGACGTTGCTCGATAGAAGCCAAGAGCTTCCAACGCCGCTTGTCTCAAGAGAGACAGCAGGGTCAAGGTTACGCTAAAGGCCAGTATGGCCAGGAATGAAAATCAGGGACAATTTATTAAGTTTTTTTATTGACGAGAAAGCTTTCTGGCAGTTCACTATCAACTTGAAATTTTCTCGGTGAATGTCTATAGCTTCCAAGGCCACTTGGCTGACTAAAAATATTTTTGAATAGAACTGGTCGATACTTGATGAACATCCATATTAAAACTCTTTATACAGTTTATTGTATGATTTTCACTATAATATATTTATAGTGAAAATCATATAATAAACTGTATTAATTAGTTTTAAAAATATTTTTATTGATTTGTTTCAGTTGCTTTCTGCCAATCCCCTCCCCCAAAAATCAATAGCCGTCGATTTTCGCCCGAATTTCGATTGCATAGATCCCTAGATAGATTGATATTTCTGCCCATGATCAAACCTGTATCATAACCTGAAGATGTTTCCGATCCATCTGTAAACAATCAGTTATGTGCTCCTCATATTTCCACCTCTCGGATAATCTTATCTTCTTCACTTGGGATTGCGACTGTATGACACAATTTGTAATTGATACTTTCAGTCAGTCAGTAGTCTTCTCTGGATAAGCCTGTTTTGTGCAATTGGCAATGTGCTCAATTTCGTGAGCTATGCATCTAGTGTCTCTCCTGGAAGGTTTGGAGAGGTCTGGTTGGATTTCCATGGCCAGGCAACCAAAAAGCTTCGCCAAAACCGTTTGCTGTAACGCTTTCAGTCACTCGATAATTGCTTCCTACGCGATTGAATGAATCCTACAATATGTTCTCTCTCAAGGATAATACCTAGATTCCACCTTCATCGCTAAAGAAATAACCTCAAACTGAGTGGAGCTGAATCTTCTAAATTACTCATCCTGGTGAAAGAAATTATCACATTTTTGCTTGGACTTGCAGCCATCCTCGACGTGTTCAGTCAGGTTGTGCAGTCAACTGCACAACCCGAAGATGTACTACTGATTCTTCAAGACATTAGGCAGACTATCCATCAGGAGTGATTATAGATGAAACGATGGTACCCCACCATGAGACAGCTCTTGTTGGCCTTGAACCCACTGACCAGAGTCGTGCTTGCTATTTTATTTGTAAGCATGGCGAAGATTATAATCGATTCTATACCCTTTACAATCAAGGCTGATTCTATAGATTTTGACAGTTTTCAGTTGCATTTACAATTTGCAGTTTGAACAGTAACAGTATTGCAATCTGATAAAAGCAAGCTTTGTACAAAAGACTCAAACAGAAATCAAATCAGTCACACCAATATCTGCTGGACATGAGCAAGTAATCATATCTGACAGAAAACAAACAACTACGTGTCAAACTAGCACGAATGGAAATCAAAATGTACTGCTGAGAGACGGATATACCTAACTCTCTTCATCATCTGAATTCTCTATATGGACTATCACAGGTTTGTCCCTTATATTGAGTTGGAATCAGTACGAGTACCCCAAGTCATTGATATTCTTTTAATGCTAATAAATTTTTCTCGAATCCAATTTCTTCCTTCTGAGATTGCTGAAGACGAATATCATCTCCTATATTCATCTGGTGATACGCTCTTCGATATTTATTGAAGTGACCAGGTAACTTCAAGTTCTTATTTCATTAGTTGCAGCATTAGTATTAGCGGCAGCTTCTTGCAGGGTATTAACCTTAGATTATGTTATAAAGTATCCTTCATACATAACTTCAAACTACAACTAGATTTTTAACAAATTTTGAATTCGTGCTAGAGTATTTTCCATTTTCAAGAGTTTCCCTTTTTTGCTATCGAGATGTTCAGTAATTGAGAAACCTGCAGAGCCCAATGTCTTTTAGCATTTTTGATACTATTTGTCATTTGCATTGGAACCCTAAATTTGATTCTTCATGGTTGGTTCTGATATTCAGGAACAATTTTTCCATGTTTTCAGGTTTCCTCTTCTTCGTTTGATCCGTTTATTTCCTTTATGGTGTTGGGTATAATTAACAAAAGATAATTTCCAGTCATCGGGCTGTTTTGGCAACATTTTCGTTCCATTTGAATTCGTAGAGAAAAAATTGGCTGAAAATCGCTTAGCAACATCATATATATCATATATATATATATATATATATATATATAAAACCTGAAAAGATGCATGCAATTAAAATTTGCAAAAATTGATCATCAATGTATAGAGTACAGAGTTATCATCGATCAATAAGCTATATACCATGACTCAGCAGAATGAAAAATATAAATAGAGGTATGGATAAAAGATATGCGAAAGATTTTTCCACCATATGAGTAACATGATTCGAGAAGGTGAGGGAAACATTGATAAACAAGCTTAAATTTTTTTCGCAGTCCGATAATTTGATGGTTCATTCCGAATAAGAAGAAAACTAGGGGATTCGGATCTATTTTTGTCAATTTTCCTTCCAAAGAGTAAAGCTTTAGATTCAGAAGGGTAACAGATATGCAGAATTTCTCTGAGACATCAGCATGTCTTGTAGATCTTCTTGCAAACGGCGGCAGTAACTTTCTCGTCGGTATCAGTTTCGATGAATTATTAAACTGAGAAAATAGGAAAAATAGTGGTCCTTCTGAAGTAGGCCACGCTATTTCAATACTACTGAGAAACATTTAGGAATCATCAGTTTTACTTTTTCTTTGGAATACTAATAACCAATAATGATAACCGTCGATGAAAATGTTTCCGTTGAATCCTTCAGCAGACATTAGTTGTTGTTGACAATCTCATTAACCGATGAGGTGCCAAATCTAAGTGATGATTTCACAACCTCCACCTCCGTGTGAAAAGCATGTTTCCCATGTACATGAAAAATAATGACAATCATACAAATCACCTCCATGAAACAGCACTTAATGATTTCATCGTCAGCCCACTTCTGGCGTCCCTGTTGATTGGTACAGACGTGATGAGTGGCGTTGTTATTTTTACTTGCCGCCCTAAAAAGAAAAATGATGGCTTGTTGTTGAAATCCGGGACTGAACTTTCTAACATTCGATTAACGACAAGCGAAGCATGAACTTCAAGCGAGGAAACGGCAAAAGCAGTGGTGTTGTTTACAAAGAGATATTAATGAGAACAGTGCTGGGGTTGGGGTGATGATGCTTCCGGGGGGTGTCTCCATGTTATACAATGCAAAAATCTTCTATTTGGTCTGTGACGCTGTGCTTGTCCGAAGGTGGGATTACAAGATTACAAGCAGTGATCAATCATGTTGATGAGCATGTTATATCGCATTCTATGAACGTTACTACTTTCATCGACTCAAGAAATCTCTGAACAATAATTGAACGAGATACGAACTTGCTTGAATGAGTTTGGCAATGATTCTTAGTTTGGACTACCTTTTCTCAATACCTAGATTTCCTAAATAATGGTCCAAGGAACCCTGGGGTTCCGTAGAAGGGCCACAGGGGTTCTGCGCGCTCTGTCGGTAATCTAAATATCATACAAAGGTTGAAAGAGCTAGCTTAGTTTTTTTTTTTTTACTATACTTTATTCTCTGAAGAATAAATTCTTATTGACAAAGCCTTGTGCGAAATATAAATAACATATACATGAAATCACAAAAGTAAAATCACTAAAAGTAGGTTATAACCTGAACTGAAAAGAGACATGTAAATAATAACAAACGTTCAGGATATAAGAACATGGTCAACAAAATGTAAATAAATAAATTTAAACTAAATTGAATGAAATGAAATCAATAAAATACCGTAGATATTACAGTTAGTCTTCTCAATTAAAATTATCATCATAGAATTCTGCTAAGCTATAATAAGGTATCCCAGAGAGCAAGTCTTTCAACTCTTTCTTAAGAGCTCTAAGGTCATTTATGGTTCTTATAGCTTGAGGAAGGTGATTGAACATTTTAAGACCGTTGTAAATAATGGAATCTTTAACTAGCGACGAAGAAGGCAGCGGTAATTTAAAGCTGAATCTTTGCCTGGTTTGATACATTGGCGCGTCCAAGTTGTTAAACAATACCCTATTTTTGAAGACAAGGCAGATTGTCTCGTATATAAATAGGGAGACCACAGTTAGGATTTTGTTAGAGGCAAATAGAGGTCGACAAGAGTCCCTAGGCTTGGCTTTGCATATGCATCGTATTGCACGTTTTTGTATTAGTAATACTGATTGAAGGCATGTGGTAGAACACACACCCCAAAAGCAAATACCATAACGGAGGTGTGGTTCAAAAAGGGAATGATAAACCATTCTAGCTTCTGCAGATCCGAGCTCAAATGCAGTTACTCGTATGGCATAACATCCAGAGGAGAGCTTCGATTTCAAAGTATCTACATGATTGTTGAATTTTAAACTATTGTCAATGAACAAGCCAAGGAATTTAGAAGCTGGTACGTTATCTATTTGAATATTATTTAGATGTACGGCTGGAATCTGGCAACGATAGGACACTACTTTTGTTTTTGATAAATTCAAGCTCAAGAGATTTGAGTCAAACCAGTCCTTCACTATCGTGATGTCATTCTCAATAACTTCATACAACGTATGGTTGTTAGGAGCATGCCATAAAATTGTAGTATCATCAGCAAATAAAGTGAATTTTCCTTGGATGTTTATAGACGATAGGTCATTAATGTAAATTAAAAATAAAAGTGGGCCCAGTACCGAACCTTGTGGGGCGCCGCAAGTAATTTTACCTTCATTTGAGTATGAAGTGGTTTTGACCATTTGGGTGCGATCTGCTAAGTATGACTCAAACCATTTAAGACTTATTCCAGTTATACCGTATCTACTTCCATTAGTGACGGTATACCAATGCTAGACTGGATTTTCATCTTACTTTTACACAAAAAATTAATACAGAAACACACTAAGTTTAGTACTATTATATTTATTCTACTGTCATGATATATGGTCGGTTGCTAGCCAAGCGGTTCGGCGTGGGTGATTTGTTCACTCACTCGAATTGACTGCCGTGTTGGTCGGTGGTTCAAGCCCTAGTCTGAATGATCGATCTTCACTTGCTATCATCCAACCCGTGTTAGGAATTACACGTTAAAAGGTAAGACCTCGTTAATCCTTGGCTCGCACAAGTTTCGACTTCTGAGGGTTGTCGTTCGTAGGGGTGCGACAGCTGGTTAACGGGAAATAGACAGTAACAGATTTAATCAGACAGATAATAATATTGTATTAACAGCAATATAAGGATTCAGTAATACCACGGAAGCAGTACTGCTTGTGTGTGGATATACATACATATATGGGGCCAACATAAAGTAATATTACAATATAAACATTTATAGTGATATTAGAGGTCAAACTTCAAAAAGAAAAATCTGAAATCAATTTATACGTAAAATGTACAAACATGTATAAGTTACAATATGAAAAAAAGCTGCTTTGCCTTCCTAACACTGAAAAAATCTCTTCATGGATCATCTCCCCTGAAAGTATATTACCCCGTAGTCTACTCGACCTTATCATTCAACATAATCAGTTGGGGCCTTGCAACTGAGTGGACTAGAGTCTTCGTTTTCCAAAAACGCATGATAAGAATTAAATATAATATGAAACCTTTCGAGTCATGCCGAGAAGTATTTGAATAAAAGGGTACATTGACATTTCCCTGCATATACATTTTAAATATATTACTATATATACATAATAATAAAAATTGCTATGCTGAAAATGGTGACAGACACAGGTATGAAACAAGAAACAACGATAACCTTCGCATCGAAAAATTCAATCACACATATTATACAAAATCACCACAACATAATGAACTTACACTATACAATTATATATCAAATAACGTAAAAGAATTATTATCCCTCTCTTCAATAAAAAAATTAAAATAATGCTGAAAATGAATGCTTTCTACAACCTTGAAGAATATGTGAACTATTGCAAAAATACCTAAATTATTTTAATATTTGTATATAAGTGTGTCCCTGTATGAATAATTTATTGAATTTCAATTTTTTTAAATTATTTTACCTAACATTAATAATGTGCTACTAAGTGCAAGATGACTTGCCATATCCAAGCACAGCTTGGCTACAAATGGTTGATGAAGAATCTAAATCTGAATCTAATTGTTAAAATCCCATCAAAAAAATGTATATATATAAATTCAAGGAGTGGTAGAGAACTTTTCAATTATTGAAAGTGTTAGAAACATATTTGAAGTTGATAATAACAGATGGCTGGTGAAGAATGAAAAACGATGGGAAATTATGATGAATAATCAATATAGTAGTTGATAACATTATTGTTTTTCTATCTGATTTTTTCAATAATTTTATTTATTTTATTCTTTCAGTTTTGAATTAAGGCACGAGTCTCATATCGATCAGATTGTTTCGTGAAGAGTTTTATTCCTTTCTTGAATCTGAATTTGAAAGTCCCGTTTTTCAATTCTTTAGGAAGTATATTCAATGTCTTTGGAGCTAGGACTCTGTAACAGTTGTGATTAATTTGGATGTGAAGGTTATTGAGAAGTCATCAATTTGCCTCGCTGAATAAGCATGAGATGGTTTCTAGAGTTTATTTTTATTTAGGAACTGTGTTGTAGTTATGCTAGTGAAGAGAGTGTAGAAATAAGTGAACAAAATAATATTGTGAATAACGATGGTGGACCAATACCTACTAGGTTCACTATATAGTTTGTCGAAATAATTACTTTCAGTTATCAGATTTACCTGACTAGTAGATGAGGCAACATCGTAAAATTAATTTTAGGACATGACGCAAGTACCTATCAGAGGTATCTATGCTATAAATAAGGAATCACACGTGTTAGGAATCACACGTTAAAAGGTAAGACCTCGTTAGTCCTTAGCTCGCACAAGTTTCTCAACTTCTGAGAGTTGTCGGTCGTATGGGGGCGGCAGCTGATTAACGGAAAAACAGATTTTAAACAGAAAAACAAATTGTATGTAGATTTGATTTAATCTTCGTATTGAGGATGATCACTTGGAGATTGAAACACTTTTAGAGGTGCAAACAATCACAGCACAGTTCTATAGTGAAAACAATTGGGAAACTGTACCGGTATTTGCGTTAACAGCAGTCGGTACTGGTCAACTGAAGAGGGAGGTCCTATCCTGCTTCACGATAACGCCGGTCCGCATGTTTTACAAATTGATGTATTACAGTTCAAAGTAGACTCAAAAAACGGACAAAACTTTAAGAAAATACAGAAAAATATAACTTCTTCGTATGATACTTTTTTTATAATCATTGTTTGTGTTTGGAATGTTATTTCATTTTCAGTGTCGTATTTATTTCAAATACTGGACAAATCTTCTCTATATTCATGTTGAATCATCAGTATTGCAGGAAATAATAATGTAATGTCTATCAGATCCCTCTGTTTGTGAAGAAGATTACTGACTTTATTTTTTTCTTTCTATATATATTATTTTAATCAATCGTTTTTGAAGGATTTCCAATTACTCACAATGATTACTGTGAGCATCACCTCAAGCAATGTCTTGTCTTGAGTATTTTTAAGTTGTTTCTGATGATAAATGAAGAGAAACTCGAGCCAGATCCGATCAATCATCGGCCCATTTAAAAAACTTTTAAAAGACCATTTTCTCCATCATAATAATTAACATGTTTGGATATCGCTCCAGTAATGATGGACGCTTATGGCACTCATTAATAATTCAGTAATCATTCAGTAATGGAAAAATAAAACAACACCGGTAGCTGTAAAGTGGCTCGGAACAAATGGCAGACAACCCCCGCACTAAAAAAGATGAAACAAAAATTAATAGTGCCTTAGATAAATGGCACTCCTCTGTCGTATATGGTCCCTAAAAAGTGTGTGAACATTATTCAAAACCACACCTCTTCTAGTGGTTTCATGATAGGTGCGATACATTACTTTTGACTTTCATTGCGCACCAGTTAGGATAACATTGAAAATACATCCACAGTAACTCTGAAATGCCTACTGAATAAAAGTGAAATTGTTGAAAATCTGCAATTTTGCTGTAACAACAGGTTAGGATAATTTTCCAAACATTTTTATATGGTACTATAATTTTTCAGGGTAATACAATGAATTTTTTAGATGGTTGATTCAGTAAAACTGGAACCTCTGGCGTGAAATAAATCCAAAATAAGCACTTTTTCCAATCACCAGAAATGTCTTGGGTGTTTTGGATGTTAAATTTACCATTGAAGTCCTTATAATAGAACTATAGCTCTCATCAACATCACCCAAGATTTATTCAAAGCAACTGATAATAATGAAGTAACTGCCATGGTACTCTTAGAGACTACAGTAAAGTATTCAATATATTAGACCACAATATTCTGTGTAGGAAAATGTCATTTTTCGGATTCAGTGAAAGGACTGTAGATCTATTGAAAAATTACCTCAGAAATCAGTATGTCTGCATGAAAGTGCTCTGGGGCTTTACCTGTTGACTATGGAGTACCTCAGGGCTCTGTCCTTGGCCCCTGACTCCATTCTGTTCTCTCTCTATATATATCTGATTTCCATAAAATTATTGATCATTGCATATTTCATCATTATGCAGATGACACTCAGTTATATTATCGAATTCCTCCAAGTAACTGACAGGTGGCAATGGAAAAAATTTACTTACACCGATCTACAAAAGTTACTCGATCTATCTATAGCCCATAACCTGAAATTGAATTCCCACAAAAGGTGGGAAATTGAAGGAAGAAGTGAAATCAAACTTGGACAAGACTTACTACAAATAATTACAGAGAGCAAGAACTTCGTTTTGTGGCAAACATATAAATTCATTATGTTGTAGCTCGTACAGTATCATACGTCAACTCTATCAAAGTAGAGATAGTATGACTTCCAAATTGAAATTCAAACTTTGCGAAACCCTCATATTGTCTAGATTAGCAAATTGCGATATAATCTGATGTAAATCGCTTACAATTACAATATTGTGTATTAGTATTACCTATTTCAATAAATATATTCTTATTCTTCTTCTTCTCGTGGTATTCTTTAATTATTTACTGTATTACCCTATGCCTTTTTGTACAATATTCTAAAAAAGACAAAAAAATATTATCATTACTATTATTATCTTTCCAATTATGCAATTCAGAAACACGAAGAATGATATGTTTTTCGGTTATACATTTACTTTAGTCGAGTAAACTTCATAGGCTTCTCCTTATTGATTCAAATATTTTCTCAAGACTCGGGGAAAATACACTTGATGAATGTTTTCGATTTTCATAGAATATATGGGACTACTCACGGATGATTCCCATAGACTGCTGAAGAAACAATACAGATTCCCACTGAAATCTGTGGGAATTCAGTGAAACATATTCTCGAGATAACCATGTAAAAGCCCATTTTTCAGACGGGTCTTATGTTTTTTGCATTATTTCTCATTAAAATCCACATAAATGAATAATATTAAGGACCTCAAATTAATCTTCACGTGCACTCTCAAAGATTATAGTACCGCAGAACTGGTTAAAAATATTCGATCATTAATCAGTGGATAAACATGCGGTTCAGGTATTTCAAAACCAGGAGCGAGCGAATAGCGTTACAAAAGACAACAACAAAAATAAACTCGATGTGCTTTACAGAAAATCATTCATGTGCTCCGGGCAAGTTGGTAACGTTTCCTTTTCTATGTACGGGTTCATATAAGAAAAAAGAAACGAAAACTGAAGGCATAGAAGTAGTTGAAAGAGATCTCTGTTTTATTTCACTTCCGTGAAGATATATGTATATCATTCACAACTTTGAACGTTTGCGAAATCGGGTCTTGTGAGGTTACCGAAGTTTTATTACTGGCGAACCTTTGATATATTCTAAGAATAATCCTTGGGAATATTCTTAGAATAGTTACCAATTTACATCTATTCATTTTTTGATTTTCATGGAATTATTCTCCAGCAGCTTGACTGTGTTAACCTTTCTAGATTTCATATCATTTCTAGAAACATGTGGATTCGTTTTCCGATGGCATTTCAGGTTAGCTTCCCAAATTTCTGCTACCGCAGTTGTCGGTTGATTGGTCAAACCACCAACACTGACATAAAAACTTGGCAAGTTGACTTGGGTGTCACACCAATAGGTGGTTCCACTTATGTTTCGCTTGCGTTTACGCAGCTATTTTTATCAAGTACTTTCTTGGTTTTCTCATTTTGTCTTCAATCGAGGACCGCCTGCCCGGTACTGACGATGCCCAATAGGCTGAAATAGCTGTCTACCGGTGGCTCTTGAATTGAAATCAGTATGGGAGTGATCAAAAAGTACTTATCTATGTATTTTTTCATTTTCATGGAATTATTTTCCAGCAATTCGACTGCATTAACCTTTCTAGATTATATATATATATATATATATATATATATATATATATATATATATATATATATATATATATATATATATATATATATATATATATTACAATGTAGGTTTTCACGGATGGTAGAATATGATGTGTTGTTTTTCCGGGTGTTCATCCGTTGTGTACTATTCGATAGTCGACGTTTCGCCATCATCTCTCAGATGGCATTATCAAGACGAGTTACTGCTTACCTGCTTACGAGTTACACCTCTCGAAGCGAAGCAGTAACTCGTCTTGATAATGCCATCTGAGATGATGGCGAAACGTCGACTATCGAATAGTCGAATAGTACACAACGGATGAACACCCGGAAAAACAACACATTATATATATATATATATATATATATATATATATATATATATATATATATATATATATATATATATATATATAACAGAATAATTAGTGACTGGATTAACTATAAATCGATTTAATTCGTGAGGTTGCAGTCAATAGCTGGGCTGTTACAAAGAAAACTCTTTGTTATATGTCAAGCTTTCGGTATATTTCACACTTCCATCAGGACAACTACAATAATAAGATTATATATCTTGTAAAAAATATATAAATATGGAGAACTTACTAACGTTAGAATAAAATATAAAATGGTTCAAAAACAGATAGAAAAACATTAATAAATGACAGTTAATAAAAATTTTGGCTGACAATGTCAAGTGGGAAAATTCTGAATGATACTCGAATTACTAGATTTTTTATTTTCTTTATCATATTTCAGTAGGTACGTGTAAATTTTGCTGAGACTATCAATATCAGTTTATATATATATATATATATATATATATATATATATATATATATATATATATATATATATATATATATATATATTGCGCCTCCAGAGAAAGTGTTCCAGTTATGTGGTGAACATATTTTAATCAGACATATTCTTCATGCTTCTCGTTTTTCAACAATTTGAGAGTCATGAATAAATCTCCCCAGGCGACTATTATTAACCTCTTGAAAAATCCCCAAACACTCTTAATATTCCTAGACTTTCCGACATACCGTACAAACGTTCCTTCGACTAGGTACATTAGTCGAAGGCAATTATCATGTTTTTCAACACCATGGTAAAAAGGTGAAATATTAAACAAGAGATTAAAGGCGCCGGCATCATGTCCCCCGGCAACTTGAAAAATATCTCCTCCGAATATAAAAGCATCTAGGAAACAGCAGCTGACTTAATAGATGACGCTTTTTCCGTAACCAGTCTTTGTCGTGTTGGAAAGCGTGGGGAAGACCGCGGTTAATGATCATTTCCTGGTGATATCCTTTTAGGGACGATTATATCAAGTGAGTGTTTTCCTTTGTCATCGTTTTCCAGAACTTTGCTTTACTATTCAATCAATTATTATCTCTATCACTACATATTATGAAACAAAGTCCCTCCGCCGCGTCTGCCTGAGTGTATGTCTATATTGTCTAGTCATCTTAGTCAAAGTTAGATATGTATCTCAGAATTTGAGATACTCGGCTATAAACTTGTATTAACTTGTATTTTGACATCATAAAGCATCCTATAGACGTGCAATATTATTGCGCAATATTTTGGTTTGTGCAATTAAATTGTTCGTCTAGGGACCATATTGAAAGGTTATGCAATATATTGTGTGATTTTCAAAATCTTGAAAATATATGGCACAAACAGATGATGATGTTGGCAATATTGCGCAATATGAGATGGACCGGGGAGTTCCTCAGGGATCGGTCTTGGGGCCGCTTATTTTTTTGTTATTCATGAACTATCTACCTGACTATATCAGTTCAAACTCAGTAGTTCTCTATGCAGATGATACTACGTTGGCCATTGATGCAGGTAGTCCTGAAGACTTACTGAATAATTTAGCAGGAGAATTCATGAATTAGTATAAAGAAATTTTTTGAGAGTGAATGCATAGAAAACAGTTTGTATGCATTTCCATTCTAGGTGGAGATCTGTGACTCAAATTCAAGTGGTTGTCAAAAATAGCACTATTTATCTTTCTGAAGTTACGAAATTCCTTGGAACTTATAAATATAGTGGAATGAGTTGGGAAAATGATATTGATGCCATAAGCAAAAAAGTGAACACAGGTTACTATGCTATATTGCTATTGAAAAATATGTTCAATACCAATGAACTCATCAATGTATATTATGCTCCAATCTACTGCAACATATCCTATAACATCAACATCTGGGGAGGCTCCAGTAACTCAAACAGAATATTTGTTTCCCAAAAAAGAATTATTCGACTCATTTTCAATTTGAAACCAGATGAATCGTGTCGACCATATTTTCAAAAATATAAAGTTTTAACAGTTCCATCTATTTATGTTTTCAAATGTATAATGCCTTGGTTACCCAACTAGAAATGGAGACCTCATCAGAATTCCTGCACACAGCTCATCATTCTATGAAAAAAGCCCCTCATATAAAGGTATAAAGTTTTTCAATCATCTTCCCGCAAACCTGAGAGAGCAACGGAATAAAAATTTTTCCAAATCAAAATTGAAAGTATATTTGCAAGACAAATGTTACTACAGTATCAAAGAATTTTTTGATGCAAAATGAAAATGTGTTTCCTCATATGCATGAATATAAATGTTATACATATTTTCATGTATATGTGAACAAATCTATTGAATTGTGATATTTTAATATTGTTGATTGTAAATTTGTCTATCATCACACGGTTTTTTTATTTGTGACGTATTCTATATCATGCTGTATGTGATCTGTAAGGATTGTACAAAGTTTATTATTTTTTTTTTCCACCGTAGTGTGCGCTGGTCAGGCCCTATCCCCCGAAGCCCCGATACATTCGGGAGGGCGCGCCAGCATAATCAACCAATGACCACTCCCCACACCGTGGGGTAAGTGATCATTGGGTCCGAGAATCATGTGCCCTGAGCAAACGCAGTGAGCCAAGAATGACAGCCTTCTGCATCTGTGCGGCTAAGATTTCTGCCTTAGTGCGGCAAGCCGGTATGATTTTGAGATTCGAGAGTAGAGAAGACATCATTCCACCAAGGACTCCAATAATCAGAACAACCATCTTGACAGAGTGATCTGGATAGAGTCTGCGGAGTTCGAAGAGAAAATCTCGATATTTTATCCGTTTTTCCTCCTCTTTTCTGACGATATTCGTCTCGCCAGGAGCTGAAAACTCCACGACAAATATCGTTTTGGTCTGGTGGTCGAGAAGGACTACATCAGGCTTATTAGCTTGTATGAGCCTGAGGGTGGGGAACGAATAGTTCCAATAAATTCGGCACTTCTCGTTCCCCACAACGGATTCAATATCCCCCGGAGCGTAGGGCAACACCGGTGTCTCGTCAATACCATAAGAGTGCCGTAGATGGTAATATAGCACTCTTAGGGCCGCGTTATGTCGATGGATATAGGCCGAGACCGCATATGCTGGACATGCTGATAGCAAGTGCATTAGGGTCTCGGGCGCCTCGCGACAGGCCCTGCACCTTGTGTCAGGAACCTCTATACCCATCACGCGACTGCGGTAGACTAAGGTGTTGAAGACACCATCCTGGCAAGCCATGATGAACCCCTCAGTTTCCGACTTCAGCTCACTCGACCTGAGAAAAGCGAACGTCAGGCGCTTTGATAAGCCAAGGTCTCCAATGTTATTGAAGAAGACCCCATGCATTGGCTTATCCCTGTGTCTCCGCAGAAGTAAGGTGATCTCTGCGGCTTTTATCTGAGCTTTTTGCTGAACGGGTTCCAACTCGGTGACAGAGTTGTAGTCACCTCGTTCAGAGTCGAAAACTATACCGAGTTCATCAGCTGCTCGAGCAGCTGCCCTAAGGAGAAATGCTCCAATTCCTGCCTGGGGATCCGAACTCCTGACGACTTTACAAGCTGTATCCAGTACCGTTCTGTCATGTAGACACTCCAAACTCAAAAGTCCATTATTATTATTATTATTAACCTCTCAGTTGGTCTCTGGCGGTCGTCTGAACTAGTAATCTCAAAACAAATATGAGTGACAAGAAAGCCGAAAAACAATTTATTGTGAATTTATTGACGTGTATCGTGGTCTTCCGGCTATGTGGAATGTGAAGAGCAAAGATTTTAGTAATCGTGCGACTCAAGCTTAAGAAACACCTACTGATCAATCAGCACGATGGACATATCTGAGGATGTTAACGACTACGACGATGGTGACGATGCAAATAAAACCAGCGACCACACAGTAACCGTAAGTTATTTATTTTCTCTGTAAGTTAATCGTACATGAATATCAACTCATTATTAACATAATTATTTTACTGTCTTTTATTATCATTATTGTTTTTGTAATGTAATTATTGGTGGTAATCGCACCGACAATTTGGCCTTCATTGTTGAAGGAATCGGAATAGTTAGCTCTTACTGCTTTAGCACGATCCATTCGTGATAATACCAGCCTGACTCAAAATCTACATATGGTAGGGTATACGCGACTATAAAATCTAAGGTCAAAGGTAACAAAAATCGATTTTTTTGCACATTTTCTGCAAATAGCTTTTTTCTATCGGTTTTTCACCATTTGTATTCCTAACAATAAAATGACACTGCAGAAATGTGCCAAGTCAGTTGTAAACCTCCAACCAAAGTATCTATAGAAGGGAGACAAATCTCCAACCTTTTTTCGATGTTCCAGGCTATCAAAGTGGCAGGTGATATTCGCGTCTCTAATCAGGTGAATGGCTCTTTTCTGGATGGAATACAGCAAGTTCAGGGTATGTTTTTGAGCAGAGTTTCATACTTGAGAGCAATACTCCAAAGAAGGTCTGATCTGAACTTTATAAAGCATCAACAACGTTGCTGAGGTGTGTATAGTTTTCTGGTTCAGAACAGCGTTTCAAGTTTGTGAGAAGCAGCCTTTGCAATTCAAGCGACATGGTTGTGCCAAACCATATTGGTGTCCATTTTAATCCCCAACAAACTTATCGAAGCAGAAAGCGGAATTGTCTAACTGTACATAATCATATCCGGTTCGGAGACATTTATCTTCTTGGAGAAAATCGATGCATGGGTTTTTGAACATGGTTACTTTCAGTGAAAGTGAAAGTATTCGAGAAATATTCATCGACGACCACTTACAGGGAACTTTCTTTCACACCATGGAGAGCCATACACAGAAAGGATCTGACAAGCCATCCCATCGAAGTTTGGCCAGCAAACCCATACATGAAACCAAACACATGCCATACACGGTCAAAGACCTTAGAAATATCAATCGTAACAGCTGTTGATTCACCATGTTTCTCGATTGCGTTATTCCAAAAATGAGTGACATACGATAAAAGGTCGCATGTTGATCTTTGTTTCCGAAAGCCATATTGATGATCGCTCCAGATATTTGAGGACATGGTGGTTCACGACTTTCTCCATGATAGCACTCACTGATAGCACTGATAGTGAATGGACTGGTCAATAGTTAATTGGTAGATTTTGCTTGCTCTTTTTGGGAGTAGGCTGAATGCGAGCAATCTTCCAATTAAAAGGTAAAACCCTTTTCTTGTAAGACAGGTTGAAAAGTCTATAAATTATTGGTGTGAGTTCATTTGCGTACTTTTTAATTTTCTTGGCATTGCATATTGCATAATGCTTCAAAGACAGTTTCGATCACATTCGTTATGTCTAGTTGTCAAATATTGCACCAACAAGTGCAGCAGCTCACCAACAATTCAATCGTGTTTATTATCGAATTCAAACTTGATTAGAGCATGACTAGGATCCCCAGGAATGCAGTTGGACAATGCGTAACGAATCTCTGGAACCCATCACGATAATTTCAGCACCTTCAACTGCAAGAGTGGTTGTGATTCGCGATGTGGATGCAGGAAATCAGGGCTGTACTCTTCAGTACAGGACGGTACTCTTCAGCGTGTGTCCGGTGTAATGGGCAAGCTTGCCTCAATGCTTTAACATATCAGAGCGATGTCAATGAAGACAGAACTTTTGACTCCAAAATCATGGAAGAACTGAAGGCGAATGTCGTTGAAGACAATGAAGAAGAGGACTACTACAACTGTCAGAAAACGACGATGAAGAAGATAATTGAAATTGAAAGATGTAGCTCTTTATTCAATTTTTTAATTTTTGCAATCATGAATGTATGGAATATTTTTTAATGAAAACATTAATAGAGAATTTGAGCAGTTATTAATAATATAAATTACATTGGAATTGAAATATAATTTGAGTATTTTCCTTAACAATTCTATAACGACACGGAAAAGTGAGTGTTATTAAATAAGTTGAACAAACTGAATAGAGAAAGTATTTTTTATGTAATTCAATGTTTATATGAATGTACCTGTTTTGAGAGGGCTTTTTCTTCAAGATTGTGTTTGAAAGTTACTTCTTTGCATGATCTACACAACTTTGTATGGAGTTAATTATTGAAATTGATTGCTTTCTTACTTTCTTTGAAATATTCTCACATTTTTTCGTATGAAGATAAAGACGTACACAACCAAAACCTTTCTATCATAAAAGTAGTTGTTTCGAAAATTTTTTGTTTCGTGTAATTCAATGTTTATATAATAGTTATTGTTCGAAGAGAGCATTTTCCTCCAATTTGTGTCGACGAGTTTCTTCTTTGTATGATCTATAGATCTTTGTAATATATTTATTTCAAAATTAATTGCTTTTTTGGAAAATTTCCACCTTTTTATATAAAGATGGAGAAGTAGAAAGCCAAAACCTTCCTTTCCCAAAAATTAATGTCTTCTAAAAATATACTCCTTTCAATTTAGACGCAGAGTTATTATTATTACCCACGCGTTATGAATAATATCACCCGTTGCTCAACATAAAACATACAACCTATTTTTGTTAGAATGACAGATAGGGCACGTACACGAATAATTTTTATAACTCCTCTGTTGAACCACATTTAAGTGTCGCGGGTGCTAGATTTTATGTCCGAAAATCAATCAAATATTCAGGATGGATACGAAAAGTCTAAGACACGAAATTGTATGTTCAATTACATAATGATTCACGAATAGACTGATTTTGTGGAAATTTAATTTACCCGAAAGAATAGTTTCTTTTACTGTAAGGCACATATCAAAGCTCAAAAACGAAGCATTTTAGGAAGGACAGTAGCCTGGTAGGTTCTCGTGGGTGGTCAGCTCCACTCTGTCAATCGACCGATGTGCGAACCGGTGATTCGAACCGCACTGCCGGGCGATCTATTATCCCTCCCTATAGTCCAATCCGTGTTAGGATTCACACGTTAAAAGGTAAGATTTTGTTAGTCCTCAGCTCGCACAGGTTTCGATTTTTGAGAGTTGTCGGTCGTAGTGAAAAACAATATTTTCAACAGATCCAACAACAGTAGGTGCTGTTTCAACTTACTGATTAGAGGTTCTAGTCTGAACCACAAATGCACTGTTGGACTCAATTGTCTTTAAAGAACAATATGGAGTAGGAAACGGCTATGACATCTTCTCTAACGTAAACGCCATCTATGTGATCCCAAAGGCGAGCTGTTCTGTATTTGTATCTGTAGAGTAGGGAGGGTGAGTGTAGACCCACAGCACTTAGGCCACATGTGACCCATTGTACACTACAATCTTGATATTCCAGGACATCAAGGTTTTGTCTATCTTCTAAAGTACTTATTGAAACCATTTTTATTAATTCTCAGGTGTTTAACGGACTACTTGCACCAAGCAATAGCTGAGCGTTATTTCAAAATTTTCCAATTATAAAGCTGAAGATACATCTATCTGTATCTGTAGAGTAGGAAGGGTGAGAGTAGACTTACAGAACTTAGGCCACATGTGACCAATTGTACATCCTCCCGAGGAGTTGTCCTTCTAGGTCATCTTTCATTCTGTCCTTTCCAGGAAGGTAAACAGGCCACCAGGAGACATCTCCTTTATATTGGCAGGTGTAAGTCAAGATCCGCCGAACACACACTCTCTTTGGCAACCTTGAGGTGTCTCACGGTGGCTTCCGTGAAGGTTTTAGAAGGTGCAGCGACATTACCGTCGTTGCGCGTCTTCTTCAAACTTCCTGAAGTTCCCTCCGTGAGGGTGCACAAGTGAGAGAGCTTCACTGAAGGCGGAGTTCTTGGCGCCCGCCGTAGGAAGTGCCCTTGCTGTTGGAGGTGGAGTGGGGGAGAAGGAGGGAGCACTTATAGTTGCTGCCACTCCTGCCTCCTTCGCCCTCTTTCTCCTTTTGGCCTCGGCGCCGCAGATGCGCTCACACCTTGGCCTTTGTATTACATCACAAGGTGATCTGCTGTGTCCAGCCTCATTCCAAGCGGTAGATTGGGGTGGACATTCCTGTTAATCCACAGCCACCGCCTTAGATTGAGGTGAGCACTTCTGTCCAGTCTCGAGATTGGTTTTTGTTGTTTCTGTTTTTGTGTTTGTTTCATTCATGTGTATTCCCACGAGTAGCAAGGAAAGAGTTGCTCACCTCTGGAAGAGCTCCGCATTACCAGAGGTAGACTGATTAAAATGAGGTTTCCAAGGGGACCCTGCAGCCATTCATCTATCGGCACGATTCCTTACATCTTAGCTTGGGTACGCTGGTCCACGGTGGCATATTTTGCAAAGGCTTTTGGGGATGTTTAGTTCCCCCCACCCTACTTATTCATGCTACTGACAAGGAGTCCGGCAACCCCGTCCGTAAGGCTACATTGGCTTCTTGGACAGGGCCTCCAGGCCCCTGGCCGTTCCTCTATCTGACACCTGGGGACGCGCCCGATAGGTTGCCCAACCCACGGTAAGACAAGATGTTTATCAGCGCTTTGTTTTAGGGCTTCGGATTCAACTAGTTGCCTCACAGTGAAAGCTGCAGAGTTAAATAGGGGACGAATGTCATTCGCCTTGGAGAGTCCTGTTTAGCGTTTATATCCGTAGATTTTGAGTTTCCTATTGATCCCATGGAAAATTTTTCATAGATGGAGATGCCATGGTATTTTGATAATTTGGTGCTGCCAATATTCTTGTATCTTAATTTTTCGTTTTTAGTGTTGATATATATTTATTGTCTTGGAAATAATATTGAATTGAAAGATGTTTTAATTTATTTCTACACCTATGGTTCACTAATATTTCAATTTTCTTCAATTTTGTATTTGTAGAGTAGGGAGGGCGAGCACTTAGGCAACATGTGACCCATTGTACATCCTCCCGAGGAATTGTCCTCCTAGTTCATCATCCATTCTGTCCTTTTCAGGAAGGTGAACAGGTCACTAGGAGACATCTCCTTTATATTGGCAGGTGTAGGCCAAGACTCGCCCAACAAACACTCTCTTTGGCAACCTTAAGGTGTCTCACGGTTGCCTCTGTGAAAGTTTCGGAAGGTGCAGCGATATTATTGTCGTTGCGCGGTTTCTTCAACCTTCTTGGGGTTTCCTCCGAGCAGGTGCACAAGTGAGGAAGCTTTCCTGTAGGGGCAGCCGGTTTCTTGCCTTTATTCAAGGTGGAGCTCTTGCCGCCCGCCGCAGGAAGTGCCCTTGCTGTTAGAGGTGGAGTGGGGAAGGAGGAGGGTGCACTTATAGTTGCTGCCACTCCTGCCTCCTTCGCTCTCTTTCTCTTTTTGGCTTCGGCGCTGCAAATGCGCTTACGTCTTTGCCTTTGTATTACATCACGGGGTGATCTGCTGTGTCCAGCCTCATTCCAAGCGGTAGATTGGGGTGAACATTTCTGTTCATCCCCAGCCACCACCTTAGATTGAGGTGAGCACTTCTGTCCAGCCTCGGGATTGGTTTTTGTTTTTGTTGTTTCTGTTTTTGTGTTTGTTTCATTCATTTGTGTTCCCACGAGTAGCAAGGAATGAGTTGGTCACCTCTGGCAGAGCCCCGCATTACCAGAGATAGGCAGATTACAATGAAGTTTCGCCCAGTTCTCCAAGGGGGTCGTTCGTAACCGCATATCACCCTGCGGCCATTCAGCTATCGGCATTCCCTACACCGTAGCTTGGGTAGGCTGTTTCACGGTGGCATATTTTGCGAAGCCTTTTGGGAAGTTTTAGTTCCCCTCACCCTACTCATTTCTGCCACTGATCAGGAATCCGGCGACCCCGTCCGTAAGGCCACATTGGCTTTCCGGACAGAGCTTCCAGTCCCCTGGCCGTTCCCCTATCCGCCACCTGGACACGCGCCCGATAGGTTGCCCAACCCACGGGAAGGCGAGGCGAGCTGTTTATCAGCGCTTTGTTTTAGGGCTTTGAATTCAACTAGTTGCCTCTCAGTGAAAGCTGCAGAGTTAGATAAGGGACGATTGTCATTCGCCTTGGAGAGTCTTGTTTAGCGTTTATATCCATAGATTTTGAGTTTTCTATTGATCCCATGGAAAGTTTTGCTAGAAGAAGATTCTATCGTATTTCATCAATTTGGTGCTGTCAATATTTGTGTATCTTAATTTTTTGTTGTCAGTGTTGATTTATATTTGTTGTCTTGAAAATAATATTGAATAAAAAGATTTTAATATTTATTTCTACACCTGTGATTCACTAATATTTTTATTTTCTTCAATTTTGGAAGGAAAAATTTCCAGGTTAATGGAAAACTGATTCATATCACAAAAATTACATTTTTCAAGCAAATGACTTAAGTTTTAAGTTGTAACATAGGACTTTGCACGCTGAATCAATCCTCTTAATAATTGCGTAGTGAGAAATTTAAGAAATTTCTCGAGTAAAATTGTACACAACTTGCTGTAGATACACATACCTTAATTTCGAATAATATATTCAATTTCATCTAATGATACAAACTTAGGAAAAGAAGAAATTATTGAAAATTCTGAATATTGATTATAATTGCCTACATTTCTACAAATGAATTGAAACAATTATTATGAATAATATCTTAATTGTGGCACTCTTTAGTAGTACTCTGTAAATTTCAGATTTTGTAGAACTTTGTTTATGAATCAAAGTATAACAAATATTATTAACTGAATATTTTGCTAACGGAGTTTCTGAAAAATTATTGAAGATTCTGAATTTTGCTCATAACTAACTACGTTTCTACGAATAAAATGAAACCATTATTATGGATAATTGCTCGATGGGCTTGTTTAATTTTTTTTCGGTTTATTTGATAGAAATTACAAATTGAAAAACAGTGCACTTTGTTTCAGCTCTCTAAATACCGTAGTTTTTCCGTAATTGATTATTGAAAATCGAATGTGGTAGGGCGATGATGTCACGGCCTTATTCCCGCTTAATGTTCGATTGTCCAATAGGAACAATGAAAATAATCGACATTGCCAAATCGTAAAATTTACGAAGCCTATAACTATCAATTCAATTTTGGAAGTACATAGGAACCCGTTAACCTTTCAATTAATGAAAAATTTCCCACATGAATAAAATGTACACGAAAAATAATTATGTTTGGAAATGATTTCTATATCTAAAATCAGAACACAAAGTCGAAAGATAACTAAATATTTGCCTAAACTATGGTTTTATGCATTATTTAATAATATACCATTATGAAAATAAAAAAATATAGCAAACTGGATTAAAGAATCATTTCAAATATTCAATTTATTCTACAATCCTCAATCTTCACAACTTTTATTATTAAAAAAAAGATTCCTACATACATACATACCTCTTTCCAATATTGCTACTGAATTCAAGCATTATAGGTTCGCTTGGGTAATGTGTTGAATCTTCCAAAACTTTAGAGAAAGGTTAAATGAGGTCAAGCATAGACAGAATTGATTGTACTGGAACCGATCCAATAAAAGCTTCTGAGGTAATACCATCGATCAAATGATAAAATTTAATGAAGTAAAATGTATCATACTTTCAGCAACAGTATTAACTCCAGATAAAACTTTCTGTGGAGAATACTTGAAGTTGAAATAAAAAACTGTGTCATCAAATTCAATATTTTCGTCCTCCTTTCATTTATAGTCACTTTTTGTATGATTTCTATAAAGCCTTGGAAGAGCAGAAGGATTGTAGTTTTTCCTTTTCATACTTTCACTCATTTTTTTTCTCATCATTTCATCCTTTGGGAACCTACACTCATTTTATGAAATAACTCATCTATAAACCAATGAGCTTTCTGTTTTCTTGTGCCTTCCCGCACTCTTTTAAAACACACTCTTTTAAAACACACACAAACTGAACCCGATGAAAAAACGAATTGTTTCTACGCGAGCTGTCAGCGAAAAATTTGAAACTCAATGTTGCAAAAACAAGCAGAATGGATCCGATATGACATACATTTTTATTGCCGAATAAACCAATATATTGTGATATGGGTAATCCATTTTCCTGAGAAAATAAACGATCAAATAATATTTTTTGCAATTATTCATTCATTTTTTTCAAGAATAAAAGCAGCAAACTAATAAATATACAATAATAAGATCGCTCGAATCCACGAATTAAGCTTAAAAATGGACAATAATTTTTGCCTTGATAACTGATGTAGTACAAGTTATATCTAAGTATGATTCTAAATATAATTTAACGAGTTGTATTTTCAAATAGTTTTCGAATGTTCAAGAACCCTAATAAAATAAATCAATTATGCATTCATGCCACCCACCATAATGTCAGCCAGCTCCCTCTGTAGTGTATGCGAAAATGTTTTGTTTCTAATGTCAATGGTTTATACACATAATTTCGTATTTTTGTTAAAATAATTTCAAAGTGAATTTCGAGCCTAGTTTTGTTAAAGCTGACTCCGACAACTTACCAAGAGTCGATTTTGAAGTGATCGATGAATTTTACTTGAAAAATTTGCGATACTTTGGTACCGAAATGAAGAATGAGAAATTGAAACGGTAGGTGGTATATTTAGTAGGTCCCTTTTATTTATATGACATTCATTTCAGACTTTGTATTTTATAATATACCCCTAATTCGATCAGTCTATAAGCAAACCAGTATCATTTTCCATAGCATGAAACGAGCCCATTGTGACACTCTTCAGTAGTATATCAAGAAATTTTACATTTTGTAGTATTTTGGTTATCAATCAAAGAACATTGAATATTATCAACTGAATACGCTCCTAATGAAGTTTGTGGAAAACTATTCAATGTTCTGAATGTTGTTTATGATTATCTACTTTTCTACAAATGACTTGAAACAATCAGAAAATAATAAATATTAACTGAATACGCTGCTAACGTGGTTTCTGGAAAATAATTGAAACATCGAAATTCAGCTCCCAATTACCTACGTTTCTACGAATAAATTGAAACAATAATCATAGTTGAACTCTGTAAAACAATAAGTTCTTGGTTTCGGCATCGATTACTTCTAAAATTACAATTAAATTTGCTGAATGTCCTGTCTCTACGTCAGTCTTTCAAAGCCTAACAAATGTAGAGCTGTTATTAAAAATCCATTACAGACCTCGACCATTAGTAGAAACAAATCCAGTCCGCCATTGGGGATAAAGGGGGACTGGACATCTAATGACATTAGAGCACTCACAACGAATGACATTTTAATAGGTGTGGACTTTTTCGAGGGTGTTTTTCATACCATGAATTATATATCGAAATGTGTTTTCTATGACAAACATCATCAAAGACGCATCGAACTCCTAATAGTTGGACAAATAGGAAGAGCTATTTTCTTTAATGTTCACCTGACAATCAAGGAATGCCGGATTATTTATTCATTTGATGGATGTTTTCATTATTCATAAGGATTGTTTTGAAAAATGACCATAGATTAGGATATTTTGTATATATTACCTTCCATTTGTTCTAGAAAGTCGAGAAAATTACTATTTTTTTTATGTTCGGTTCATTTGTTGATTAAATTTTAATGGACATGTTCGATACTAGATGAAATTTCAGAAAAATGGAATAGAGTTGTAACTAGAATGATCAATTCATGAATGAGGCAAACTGTTTTTACAGTCACTGAAAATGAAAAATAAAATTTTACATTAACTGAATTACATTGGATTTGCTCCTAATGTAAAAAAAATCATGTATCATATTTTTATTTCATTTAATACAAACATTTAGGACAGAAATTATGCTGTTATGAAAACATTGAAGAAAATATTTGAGTTAAAATCAATAACAACTTTTATAATAAGAAAATATAAACATTCAAATGAATATAATTTGATGATCATTACTGAAAAAAAAATCTTTGTTGTTTTGGGAAAATGAATGAACTGTTTTTGTTCTTTTATTTTATCAAGCAATTTATTAAAAACATTCTCAAACAATTCATTATTAGATCATTATTTCCTTTGGTAGTGTGCCTTATATTAATTAATATACGAATTCAGCTTTTTCAAAGACTATTTGATGATTCTACGAGTAAGTCATACCTTTAGTCATTTTGTATATTTCCAAATATGGAGTGTCCTATGCTTTTTCAAATGTTACCTTTATAGCTTTATTCATTGAACAATAAAGCATATATTATGCCTTTGAGTGTGCAGGATGACCAAATTATGATGATTTACCTAATTCGAGAGGGAATATGAGCATTATAAATTAGAATTTGTATAGGATCATCTAAAAAATCACTCTTCTGATTGCTATCACCAGACGTGGTATAATCGATTCTTCGAATTCATTTATAGGACCTTCAAAATTCGAATATTCATCCCTTATTGAGCTTTTCAACTTGATTGAATAATTTTTTTGAGAATCAGTTTCATAGTGTTTTTTTTCTGTTTCAAGATCGTGAAAAATGTTTTTTATAGGTTGATTGTTGATTTAAGCATTTCTCAGTCTTTCATATGTCGTTATCTATATGAATTTTCAGTGAATTATCATTTTTTGTCGAGAAAACCGTGCAAGTTGTTCATGAAAAATATTCCAATCCTTCAATCTTCTGCCAGGAGTGCCTCAAAGTTCAACTCTGGGGACTCTATTATTCAGTGTACATTCTTCAAATATATCAAGTGATTTGAAAAAATGAGGTGAATTTACTTATGTCATCGATGGCATACGTGATGGCATTCATTTGCTCATTTGATTCAATTCCAGCCATAGGAATTTTTGGATTTAGGCCATCTTTCAATTTAGGCAAGATTTCTATAGCTAGAATTGAATGAAATAAGCGAATTAAAGTCAATAAATACTGTCATTGATGCCATGAGTAGAGTCAACTTATTCGTGACCAGATTGGTGCTGCAAAGGCAATAAGGCAAGTGTCTCATTCTTGAATTTGCAGACTTTTCAACCTGTCTTACGAGGAAGGGGTTTTTCCTTCTTGTTGGAAGAGTACTCGTGTTCAGCCTATTCCCAAAAAGGGCAAGATGAATCTTTCAAATATCTATAGACCAGTCTCTTTGCTGATGACAGCACAGTTGTCTCGTCATTCCACTTGGATTCCAGGACATTCGCTGCGATTGCATATCTTCACCAACAGCGGGAGGTTGCATATTTTAATGAAGATCTAGAAATGATGTCGGATTGGGGTGAAACTAACCAGGTTCAATTCACTGCCACAAAAATCCAGGCATCGGCTTTCTCCAAAAAGATGAATGTCTCTGAACCGGATATAATAGTGTCAGTACAGACCATTTCGCTTTCTGCTTAGATAAGTTTGTTGGGGTTCAAAATGGACACCACTATGTCTTGGTCCAATCATGTCGCTGGTATTGCAAAGGCTGCTTCTCAAAAGCTTGGAACACTGTTCCGAACCAGAAAAGTGTACACATCTCAGCAACTTTCGATGCTTCAAGAAGCTCAGATCAGATCTTCTTTGGAGTATTGTACTCATTGTATAAGATAAGATAATTTATTTCACCGCGTTACAAGGTTGACTTGTTACAAAATGTTTGTAAGAAGTCAAAAAATAGCATGAAAGTAATTTGTTAACAATGAAAATATTATAAAAACAAACAAAATGATTCACTTATTCTTCGACGGAATAGAACCAAAAACTCAAAAGATAATTTTTTATTGTTCTCTTGAATTTGGACATACTAAGAATTTTGAAACTATCGGGAAGATAGTGGTAGAGGTGTGTTCTTTTGTGATTTACTCAAACGATAGCGGTTTGTCCGAAATTTGTTACAATGTCTGGTGTCATAGTAATAAAGCTCTGATTGGTTGATTAATGAAGTTGATTTTTTATGAACATTGAGAACATTGTACAGAAATAATGTGGGTATCGGCATCGGATCCTTATAGCCAGAATTAGTAATTATTCTGAGAGCTTGTTTCTGAAATTCAAACATTATTACAGCACCAGTTGAGTTGCCCCAGAGTATAACACCATAGCTAATGTGAGAATGGAAGAGGGAGAAATATGTTATTTTCAGTGTATCGAAACTAGTTATATTTGTCAGTAACAATAGATAATTTTTTAATCAATTGGTCAATATGACAGGTCCAAGTGAGGGTACTATCGACAACTAACCCAAGTAATTTAACACTGTTTGTACTTGATGTAGCGACAGAGCTTGCTGAAAACTGTAACTGTTACGTTTTGTCTGTGTTCAGTTTGAGTCGATTTGTCACGAACCAACTTTCTGCCTTCTCATCGACATCCTTTGATATGCTAGATAGTTCAATAGAATTTGTATCAGAGTAAATAAACAAAACAGATTTATGTTGATGCATGAAGTTACTAATGTAATTCACGTGGTCCCAATACTGATCCTGAATAACGAGTTTTGAATTCGAAATGCAATAACTTCTACTCACTGCTAGATATCTATTCGACAAATATGATTTTATGAGGGATAAGCATAACCTGAAGCTGCTGGATTTCATCCAGAAAAGAGCCATTCACCTGATTGGAGACACGAATATCAATTGCAACCTTGGTAGCCTAGAACATCGAAGAAAGGTTGGAGATTTGTTTGTCTTTTGTAGATACTTTCAAAGGAGGTGAAGAATTTTCCTATAGTTTTTGTGTTTTGTCCTTATGAAAACATCGATGTTCACCATTGAGCATGACAGTGTTCCCCTGTAAGTGAAATATTACCTCTTTCATATGTGATATCGTTTGGCAATCCTGTGAATGATATCTGAATGAATTCCATAAAGAATGTTTCGACTACAAACGGAATAGGAAATGTTTTTTTGGTATAATTCAATGTTCATTTAACAGTAGTTGTTAAAAAAGTATTTTTTTTTTTCGTGTAATTCAAAGTTTCTATGAAAGTAGCTGTTTCAAGAAGGCTTTTTTACAGTTTGTGTCTGAAAGTTACTTCTTTGCATGATTTACACAACTTTGTGGAGAGTTTATTTTGAAATAGATTCTTTTCTTTCTTTCTTTGGACGATTTCCACATTTTTTTAAAAAGATAGAGAAGTAGAAAGCCTAACCTTTCCCAGAAAGTACAAATTAAGTTACGAAAAACTGTTAGTACTCAATAATATGATTTCCTCTGTGAAAAAACTTTACCAACTGTCTGGTGGATGTAATCCAATATTCGTCCTGGTATAAACCAGAAAAGTAGTAGTTGCTTTCTGGCAGGCAATCAGCATATTACATAATAAAACACGTGTTGCGTCTCTTTCACCTTTTCATTGAATATCTCAAAATAAGGTGTTACTTGAATCAATTTGAATCACCAAACAAGCTTCTAAAAGTCTGAAAAACAACTCCATTGTTTTTCTTGGCACCACATACATCACGTTCAATAATTATAGCTTCTCCATTGTTCACTAAAAAAGTTTGATTGATATAGACACATTCTCAAAACAAACATGTAATATGCTGCATGTTTTTATCCAGTGTTCAATTTATATTGTAATCCTGTACGCAGTTACAGAAGATAAAAATCTTCACATCTTAATCAGAAGACTAAGTAAAGCCTCTCATATTAATTTCTCGTTTCTAATATATCTTGTGAGTTCGTAGATGCGGTTTTCTCTCACTTTGACTCATACGTTCAGGTACTAGCTCATATAAACATCGAGTAAGAACCAAACATCGCTTGTTGAGGGGTATAGGTAGGGTGGATTGGGGTAAGTTTACAACGGTTTGTGAATTTTTAATTTGGAGATATATTTTCGAAAGTTCAAAATTCAAAATGAAGCAATTGAATAGAACTGGCCAATGCTTGATGATAATCCATATTAAAATTAATTGATACAGTTCATTGTATGATTTTCACTATAAAGGGATTTACAAAAACCGCGACATATGTTCTGCTATACAAGCTCAAGCTTAAACTAGTTTACGCATCGGTCCCAAAACGGTCCCTTGTGGTGTAACAATTTGTACAGTCAGTTCGCTACTTATTTCATTTCTAATTTCCATTCGTTGGATTCGATTTGATAGGTAGTTCTTCATCAAAGCCAAAGCATTGCCTCGAATACCATAGTTGTTCAATTCTGTTCAATAGTTCATGGTCAACTGTATCGAAGGCCTTGGCCAGGTCCAGGAAAACGGCCAAGCTTTTGGTTGACCTGACCATGGCCTTCACAGTGGTTTCGAGAAAATCCATTATGGCATTCCCCGTGTTTGAGTTGTTCACGAATCCAAATTGCCTGTCAGTTATTATATGATGTTTATCCAAAATACTAAGTAGTCTTTTTTTGACACATTGTTCAAAAATTTTGACTAGCGTATTTATGATAGATATAGGTCTATAGTTTCCAATTTGGGATTTTTCCTGCTTTGAAAATTGGTGTTACATTGCTGATTTTCCATTGCCATGATGAATATATATTAATGGAGTTTTATTTCAACACCTCGACACGTGTTTCGATCACCAAGTGGTCATCTTCAAAAGGAAGATTGAAACTCCAGTAATATTCCCCTCTTTTATAATCAAAATTATTTGAATATAAAATTTGAATATAAAAATATGAATATGAATAAGCACATAAAATAAGAATATAAAACTGAACTGACAAAAACTAGGGAAAGTTGGCGAATTTTGCGTTGTAACTTGGGCCTAAACTCTTAAAAATTCAACTGCCCGAGAAACTTACCATGGACAACGAGGTGTGTTCGCAGAATGGACTCTGGAGCAGTTGGCAACTGACCCAAATTTCTATCGAAAAATTATTTTCAGCAATGAAGCACATTTGTAGATAAACGGGTACGTGAACAAACATAATATTCGAATTTGGGACGATACCTATCCACATGAGATCCATGAGCGTCCAATGGATACCAAAAAGTGACTGTTTGGCGGTGTCATCGGTCCTTTTTTTTTCGAATACATTGGCCAGGCCATCAATGTCAACAGGGAGCACTGTAGGTCGAGGACCTGCTTTGGATGATCTGGACACCAGCGACATGTGGTTTCAACAGAAGGGTGCTACGTAACACACAGCTCATGCCACATCGGATATTCTGCACGACCAATTTTAGGCCATGGTCATGTCACGTGGAGGTGATGTGACCTTGCCACCGAGATCGTTAGATTTGACCCCGTTAGACTTTCTCTTGTGGGGTTTTCCTAAGTCGCAGGTATATGCGAATAATCCACAAATCACAATGGTCCTCAAAGCCAACATAACCCATGTTGGGGAAGATTGAACTATTGAACTTGAAAATGATCACTTGATGATCGAAACACGTGTCGCGGTGTTAAAATGACGGTTTGGTGTTGGTATCTCCAGTGATAACTCCAGTGATTTTCACCTCTTTCAAAATCACAATTATTTCACAACCAAAATTAATAATAGCATCTGAATATAAAAATATGAATGAAAATAAGAACATAAAACAAGATTATGAAACTGAAATGACAAAAACAGTATGTACAAGCATATACACGAAAGAAAACTTTTGTAAAGAGACTGCTTTTTATTAATACAATATTATATTGAAAGTAGCATATTTATTGGTCACTTGGTCACTGATCTCCGTTTTGAACAACTGTGTAATGTTTCATTATTATGTCATTACCTTTTTTTTACATTATTGTACCCTCTTTCAACAAATTCACAATCATAGACGTTGTTGAGCGTCGGCAGACATCGTTTACTACAGGAGTATCTTTTGTTGATTTTCTGACGTGCCGTTATCAGGCATAGTTAACAACATCTGTCATCTTTGTTGTTGACAGTTGACGGTTCATTTTTGATATCGAAAATGGAAACACCTTTGAAGAAACTGCCTGAATTAACCGAACGTCAAGAAAAAAATCACCCAACAAAAGATACTGTTGTAGAACTTTCAAGATGTTGTTTTTCTTGTGTGGACTCCGTTGTGTTGCAATCTTTCTGAACAAGGATTCACCTTTCAGAATAGACAACAGTTCTGAAAATGTGCAGTGATCAACGACCATACTAATAATAATTGAACATTGAATCACCTCTACTTTCTCTAAGTGTAGGGTCTTTTATTAAGCGCTTCCCATCTTTAAATTTAAATAAAAAAAAGTGTGTAAAATATCATCTATGCTTTTATTTGTTTGAAAGGCCTATTGATGCCATTAGGTGTGGAATATATCTTATTATTGAGGACCGTTGTGATTTGTAGCTTATTCGCATATACCTGCCATTTGAGAAAACCCCACAAAAAGTCTAACGGGCTCGAACCGCACGATTTGGTGGCCAGATCATATCACCTATAAGTGAGATGACCATGTCCTCAAATTGCTCGTGCAGAATATCCCATGTGGCAGGAGCTGTGTGACACATAGCGCAGTCCTGTTGAAACCACATATCTTTGGTGTCCAAATCATACAATTCAGGCCAAAAGAAGTTGGTAATCATGGACCTATAGTGCTCGCCCTTGACAGTGATGGCCTGGCCAACGTTGTTCTCAAAGAAATATGGACCGAAGACGCCCCAGTCCAAAATCCAGAATTAACAATGACTTTTTTGGGATGCATTTGACGCTCTTGGATCTCACGTGTATTGGTATCGTCACAAATTCGAAAATTTTGTTAGTTGACGCACCCATTCATCTACAAATGGACCTCATCAAGATTATAGGGGTTGTTAAACTTATAAATTCAAGAGTGGAGACCCACATAAATCGAGTTGCTCGTTTAAGGGTATATATTTCTGGTTTTTCAATTGATTTGTTGATTTACATGGCTTCCAACAGATTCATTTTTTCCTTTATCACATATGTGTATGATTTTGAGGTTATCTGTACTTATATTGTGTTGATTCTTGAAGATGTTCATACATTGTAGATTTTTTGTCCAAACAAACGTGTTCACGGAGTCTTTTGTCAAAATTTCTACCTGCTTGGTAGAAGCATACATCATTCATAGATAAATGTATGAATGATAGTTTTTTATTTTGAATTGTAATGTTGTTTACTCAGTGGTCCATCATATTTTATTATATTATTTTTCCATTTCAACCCACAACACACACACAATAAAAAAATCCAAACTTACACCTAATCTCTCTGTCTCCTAAGCGTGTTCGACTCAACACTGTACTTCTTGTCGAAGGTGATTATCCCTCTGTTACAAACTTTTATTTACCCAACTTACCCCTACTCGTGATGTGCAGCCCGAAAAGTAAAAAAGATGGAGCTCTCGGAATCGAAGATGGATCTTTCTTAGATATCAACATTGGTCGATTCAAGGTTGGGCATGCCATAAAATTAATTGGACTTCAACTGAAAACAAGTAAGAGATAAACTGCTGAAAACGGATACGAACCTGCGTGCGTTTGTCGGGTTAGAATGAAGACATAACCAGGTTCTCACTTTACCCTCGATCAGTCTGTCGGACCTTTATATTGTCTCGGATGGTACGAAACGGTACGTTATTGATTGAAAGTTAATTTTACTCAAGAAGATGGTGAATACCGTGTGTCCCGCATTCAATGTTAGAGGCAATATCTCACTTGTGGAATGAGATGGGTGAACTTTTTTACCAGATTTCATTACGAAAGGGATACGAAATTAATTTAAAAATTTGTTTATACACTGGTTCGTGTGAGAAAGTCCGAACTGACATGTGTTTTTTAAATACACACCTTATATTACAGATTGGGATCCTACACGAAATTAAATGTCTGGATATGTACCGTTTCCACAATTTTCTGTATAATGTTAATCTTAATTGATGTATAGTTCAAGTAAACGATATAGTGCAACCTACCTACCTACCCTTTGATAATATAGTTAGGGAGATTACTAATTTCGTTATTCAATAATCATTTCTTATTATATAAAAATCACAATATATATTATATATATATATATATATATATATATATATATATATATATATATATATATATATATATATTATATATATATATATATATATAATATATTGTTTAAAGAATACTCTTTGTTATATGGTCGAGCTTTCGGGAATGTTTATTCCCTTTATCAAGACATCTACAATAAATTGATAACATTGAAGCAAAATTGTAAAACAATAGATAAAAAAGTACTTACTAACTTGAGGTTATAGTAAAAAGTCGAACGTTTCACTGAGAAACACAAAATTAATACTTTTCATTATGTAGAAAAGTGTCACACATTAAATTTTTATAGTTTAAAGAGAAAATATATATAAAACTTATTCAGAAGTAACATTTAAAGGATTTAAAATTTTAAATTTTATTTTAACGGCCATGCATGGCACTTACTAGTGGCGTGGTAACAACTAGAAAGAAAGGAAACAGGAAATATTTGCAAATTGATAATTGACATTATGACACTTGAAGTTTAAAATTTGAAAATTGACAGTATAAACCAAAACAGGATTACCAAAAGGCACACCAACAGCAATGTTGACACTAGCAGTTTCAAAAAGTATCTGAATATGGATACAGTGCTGCCAAGTACTCATAAAAGAAGTGAATAACAAGACTCAGCACTGCTTCCAAACTCACACACTATCTGTTACTTTGGGAACCTGGGGGAATCAGTTCCAATTTCAAGATGTAATTATAAATATTACTGAGGTTGTTAATCTCAGTCTTTTTGTTCATGTTGTTTGTATTCCTTTTGATAAAAAACATTTCTTTTAACAGCCGTTTCTGTAAGTTACTTTCAGTACACAATACTCTAATTTCGGTGTAATTCATTGTGTGTTTTGTGTTGATGACATGTTCAACCAATGCACAGGTAGCTTTATTCATATTACAATCACTTTTATGTGACGTTATACGTCCTGATAAAATTCTAGATGTTTGACCAACATATGTCTTATCACATGTATGACAAGGAATTTCATATACTGCATTAGACTTTTCTAAAGTTTTCAAAGGAGTTTTAATTTTGGAAAACAGATATATATATATATATATATATATATATATATATATATATATATATATATATATATATATATATATATATAATATTTATTACAATGTGTTAAAACAACGATAAAAATAAAATAAATACAACAATAAAAATTAATTGGCGCTCCGGGGCGACTTCATTGATTCCAGTGGCGCATTTGCTTTTTCAGCAATAATATGGAAGTGTCCAATCTCCATTTCAACTAAACCCGTTCGATTGATGACTTATTTATTTTGTAGAATTTCATGTTGAATATAGAATAAAGAAAATACTTTTGTCTAGTTTCTACTATGTTTATTTATTCGTTACGACCGGTTTCGGCATATAATGCCATGTGGGGACTGCCCAGCAGCTTATACAGGTCAGACAGGTAGAAACTTCGACAAACGATACCGAGAACATGTATTATCAGATAAAAAATCAGCCATATATGGACATCTAAAAGAAACAAACCATACAGTAAATAAAGGAAACATGAAAACTCTTTATACATGTATGAAAGGAAGGAAAATGAATTTATTGGAAGCGTTGGAAATAAATAAATTGTACAAGGACCCCAAGTTCATAACGCTCAACGACCAACTAGATCTATGCAGCTCGCCCCTTTTGAATTTAGGAATTTTAGGATCCATCCAATAGTTGGTAATCGTGACATATTGTAATATTGGTAACGTGTTAGGTCAGGTACCTAGCAGATACCTGTCCACACTATTTAAGACGCAACTTATCATTTTGTGGTAGTTACTTGAAAATGGCCTTATAAGCCGAAACCGGTCGTAACGAATAAATAAACACAGTAGAAACTAGACAAAAGTATTTTTTTTATTTTACATTTTTCAACTAAAATTACTTATTCAATCCTTGTCTGCCAGTCTTTTCGGTTATATAAGATGCTTCTTTTTCAATTACTAATATTAGTTTCTTATCAAATTTTGAAAAATTATTCTTACGCCTGATGCTTTTTTCCAATTTTCCACAAATCAACTCGATAGGATTGAAAACACAAAAATAAGGTGGAAGTCTCAGTATAGTGTTTCCATACTTTTCAGCAATACTCTCAAGGGCATACACGTTTTCAAATGATTTTTTCCGTAAATTTTCAAGTAGTTGGTTTTTGGTATATTAATTTTCAAAATACAAATTGTTATTCATCAAAAAACTTTGTATTTCATCATTCCTCGAATTTTTATTTGGTACTTTGATGAGCTGGCGCGAATGATAGGAAGCGTTATCAAGAACTATTACACTATTTGCATTCAAATTTGTGTTTTCAAACCATTCCTCGAAAATATTAGCATCCATGTTCTTATGGTAGTCAACATTGCCTTCCTCAAGTTTTTTTCCACATATTTTCAAAGAATTCCGAACCCATCCTTCACTTCTTCCGCAATGCACAATGATTAGTCGCGATTCTGTGTCTGCAGGCATGTTAGGTGTACACATTCTCGAACCGTCAATCCACCCTCTCGTAACTGTGTCGAGAGTGTCATACCAAGATCCGTCCAAATAGAAAATTTGTCGTTGTTCTTGTCTATATTCAGTTATTTGTTATGGCCGGAAGTATTCAATTTCTTCCTTATGATTTCAATTGCAGGAATCTGATTGCTTTTGTGACAGTCTTATATTGTTTTTGTCAATGATTTTATTAGATGAACATTTAAAGGTGTTGGTAATCCAGCATCACATCGTGTCTTTCGTTCACAAGGTTTGTTTTTGACTGTTTCACGTACAGTAGAAAAAGGAATTTCTGTCAAATTTGATGTTGCTTGTAATAGTTTGTTTCCCTTGAAACCAAACTTGGGATGTAGATTCTTATATACATTGAAATATACTCTCTGTCTCAATATTCAAATGCATCCGAATCTTATTCACTGGTATCTCTTTTTCACATTTTCAACCATCGCTATTAGAATCACTACACTTGAAAAAGTCTGCGTTGTTATCAGACTCATTATTACTATTAGTACTTGTCCAAGATCGTCACATTTTTCACAGATAACAAAAATGTTAAGTAATTATAACTGCACAAATATCGAATTTCAACACTCAAATCGCGATCAATTGATGACACGACGGTGATAACCATCCCCGCTTTTCCCGATTTTTATTCGTCACCGTAACATGACTTCAAATATAATTTTATGACTCTTCAGCCAATCATGAAACTCGGTTAGTAAAAATTATCCAATACTAACCGCCAATTTTGCAATCCACATGGACTAGTTCACAGCCGGTTCATTTCCATGTATTGGTTTTTTTGGCCTTTGAGAGTGCCGTCAACTTCAAGTGCGGACAATATCGTTCACTTCAGCTATACTAATCGCAACAATAGACCTGGACAATTTCAATATTCTCTAATAATTATCCAATAATTTTCGCAGTAGTCTTTCATTGCTAGCAAAAAAGATTTGGGAATGTTTCACCGAAATCTGTCTAGTAGGTATATGGGGTTTTATTAGGCAACAAACTCAGGTTAGTCATGGTTAAATGGAACACACTGCATGACTGGAAATATTCCTGAAAAATGGACATATACTTCAGAAACTATGTAAAGAAAAAAATCGCCCATCTTATTCAATTAAGTGAAATATGAAATAGATGATTGAACTATTGAACGTGAAGATGATCAATTGCTGATCACAAGATCACAAGTATATTAGAAAATGGTATGAGAAAGTTTGATTTGATGTGAATATCCAATCAATTTCATCAGCTCATTGTTTCATGTATCAGTATTTCCAGCTCTCAACTGGCTTTTATTGAACCCAACAGAGAAGTGACAAATGTGTAATTTTCCGTGAAGCATTCTGAAGTTTCATGAACTATCATCAACACTTACCCAGCACAACTCTGGCAGTTAACGATAATGTCTAACAATTAGATCTGCCTTAAAGTTGTTTTCGACAACGCTATGATCTCTAGAAGTTTATATCCCGAGGTAACAGTGATCTAATCTGTGACATCTACTCTACACCCGTCCTTCTAATAAAATCAGTAATTACACGTGATAAGTGCCTTCTTATAGGCCAGGAGAAGTGTGGTACAAAATCCATTGAACAATTTTTGCTACCTAAAAAAGAAATAGCCATAAAAATTATCATTTATTACCGTTTTTTTGTGTTTATTACCCCATGATGTGGCCGCTGACTACCTTGCAAAGCAGGGTGCTGAAACACCTTCATAGAACCAGAAACTCTCATTGGCATCGCTTTAGGCTTTGCCAAACAAAGATGCCTTTGGAGTGAGCCAATCCTAGAAGGATTATTCACCCTTTGAAGCTTGATACCAAACAGTTGTTGGACTACAGTAGGTATGAACTACGATGTCTAAAAGGCCTTCTTACAGGTCACTGACATTCAAATCATCATATACAGAAACTCGGACTGTTGGAAGACAGTGTGTGTTGCTTCTGTTTGGAAAAATGATGAAACAACAGAGCACATACTTTGTACATGCCCCGCTGGGAACAGAATCAGGTTTTTAGAGTTCGGTAGAGCGTAACTCTTACCATCTGTCCTGAAAGAGACCACTCACCATACAAAGTGATCAATTTCGTTAAGAACCTGGATTCATTTGGTCGAGTGTGAATAGGTGTGAGTCACAAAAAACCCTTGCGGGTTGCGGTGGAGGTCGAATAGACTCACTCACATTGCACCTAACCTAAGCTTCCCTACGATCTGAAAAATGAACAAATCCTAATCGAAACAGATTCTGCTGGGGTGTAATGAAAGGTAAACTGAAAAGTTAATCTAGAAAAGTTTCTGTATAGTATAAAACACTGAAGAGTCTCATTAACCAGGGTTTTATTCTTAAATGTTTGCCTATATTATGAATAATCAATGAAAAAATTTAAATTTCTATAGATGGTTCGCGTTTCGGAAAATAATCTTCCATTTTCAGTATTTATGCTAACAGTGATAATAGTATTGATATTTAACTTTATTATTTTGATAATAATTGTAGACAAATCACACTGAGAAGAAGATTGGAATAAGATGTTTGATTCTATAAGTTACTCACTAGTATGGTCCATCGGAAATTTTCAAGATAATAGAACATAGAAGAACCGGAAATATTTTGCGGAATGATTTGGGGATTGCATCACAACATTTGTACTCTAGTTTTTCCTAATTATGATATTCATCATATCATGAGTCGGAGTAGTTTTGTTGTTTTTATCAGTTATTTCAGTCAGTAATCTCTACTAGTCATTATATTGGCAAAACTTAGTGAAAATTGAAACACTGCTTGGAAAGTGCTGTATAATTTTTAATTCTATATGGGCTGTTAAGCTGTCGCAGTTATTGATCTTCCAAATATGAACTTCTAGAGCAGTGGTCGCCAACCTCTTCAATGTGTTGAGCTACTTTGTTGATTTTGGAATAAACAGCGAGCTACCCACACGGAAGCCACGTAACGCAATGTAAATGAAATAATCCACAGTTAATTTATCATTATATGTATTTATTTTACTATTCAACTGGTAATACATAATACATAGGTACTAATAATAAACTAATAACAAAATAACTAATATTACTAGTACGTACTTGTTCATAGCTACATTCCTACCTATCAAACGAAGGTGTTTGAAAAATAAACACAAACTTTTATCCAGCCACAATAGTTAATAATAACAACAAAAAAGTAACGCACTATCATGAACATAAACATTGAAAAATAAAAAAGCACGTTCAATGAGAAGTCTGACACTCAGACTCATCGATAATTTTTTTAATGTTTGCAGTATAATTTGATGCAGCCATTCGAATACAATTATCCAAATGTTCATCTGTAAGTCGATTGCGATATTTGTTCTTAATAAACTTCATATTAGAAAAAGACGATTCACACAAATAGGTTGAACTGAATAATGCTTTCACTTTCAAGGCAACACGGCATAGAACTGAATATTTGTCTTTACTTACAATAGGCCAGATACATTCAGTACTTGAGACTAACGATTTTAAGGCTAAATCATTTTGAAACTCAATGACTTCCATTTCTGTTGCAGCGATGTCTTCGCCAAAGTTCTGCATAACACAAGTTGCAAACTGTTGGATATCAATTTCCATAAAGGGTGAAACAACAAACTGCGCTACTAAAGCCATTTCATTGAAATCCTTAAAACGATTTTTGAAGTTATTCTTCAGGGTAGAAATTATTTCTACATGATATTTGATGTCATAGGGTTCTAATGGATTTTGAGATATTTTTTCTGAAAGAATAGGAAAATGCTTGGCATCGCTGTTAATTAGGTTTTGCTCCCAAAACTCCAGCTTTTTGATAAATGCTTTTATATCAGAAATCATTTCCGCTAGTTCTTTGTCTCTCCCCTGAAGCTGCAAATTAAGTTCGTTAAATTTATCTGTAATGTCCACGAGAAAACCAAAATCTCTAAGCCAGATTGAATTTTCTAGTTCCGGAATCGGTTCATCACCACCAGTTTCATAACGTTGTTTAGTTTCAGGAAATTTCCACATAATGCTTGCTGATGGATAATGCAGTGGTAACAGAGAAATTGCTCCACCAATAGCTGGAGCGCCATCGGTTGTCAAGCCTACCATTTTTGATATTGGAATTTTCTCGGAAGAAATTATATTTTTTAAATGAGAAAACAACTCATGTCCAGTAGTGTGTCCTTTCAGTGGAATGAACTTCAAAAGATCTTCTTTAATCGTAAAATCACTAAATACCATCCTGACGAACACGGCCATCTGGGCAGTGTCAACGACATCTTTTGATTCATCCAGTTGAAGTGAAAAATAAACACAGTTATCTAAGTCAGTTCTTAACTGTAAAAAAATATCATTGCTCATTACTTCTACACGTCTCATCACTGTATTAGCAGAAAGTTGCATATATTTTATAACTGAAACTATCTCGTCTTCATTTCTAAAGTTGGCAATTAACGAATCAGCAGCTTCTAAAAACGCCTGTTTTATCATTTCCCCGTCTTCATAAGGTTTCTTTTTTTGTGCAATTATCTGGGACACACGGTACGATGCTTCAGTTGCAGCCTTATTTTTGTCGACTGTTCTTAAAAATATTGATTGTTGTCCAATTAACTGCTTTTTTACCTGTTTCAGTTTCTCCTTTCTGGCGGCAGAATGTAGTGGGAATGATTTTTCAAAATTAGAATGTACAGTTTTATGATGTCTCTCAATATTTCTTTTTTTAGCAATGGAGACCGAAGTATTACATAACAAACACACATTTTTATCTTTAACTTCTGTAAAAAAGTATTGTTCTTCCCATTCCAAATGAAAGTGGCATGTCTTTACCTTCTTACAACTGCTTGCCATAATATTATTTTTGTTGTTCTCTACTAACCTAACCACTGGACGTTGGTACCGCGTTCAGTTTTAAACTAAGCGCAATATCGCCGCGCCGTGCGTATTTATCCCGTTCAAAGCAATCCAGATCGTTCTAGAACACTAACGCGCTGGTCCGGCTGGTCGGTTGTAGCCGATTCTAGCCTGATGGCGTCAGCGGCAGATCGCTCACCGCAACGTTGCCGCTGTTTATGTTTAATATTATGACAATTAGATTTTTGTTGTTTGTTGTTGTGTTGCAGATCCTTGATGGCTTATACACTCGTGGATACGTCTGGACTTTGTCCTGATAACATGGTCTATATCCTGTTGGGGTATCTCATCCCACCCTACTCCTAACTCATGTCTAAGTGCTGCCAAAATTAGTGGGAGCACTTAGTGTAAATTCAGCAGTCTGCGACCTAGAATATAATAATAATAATAAATGGTCTTTATTTTACGTGGTGGAGTTTAGCAAAGCCCTATTCTTCCACTCAACCACGTTTGAAAAAAAAACATTACAAAAAATAAATGGCAATATCAGGACAATAGTAAAATGAAAAAAAAGAATTTAAATACAAATGTTTATGTTTAGATCACTGTTGACTGAGCAATTCAGTTTTAAGTTTACTTTTGAATGGCGGTAGTGATAAATTTTTCAAAGATTCACAGAATGAATTATACATTGTTACAGCATGATACGTGAAGGATCGTTCATAGATACTGCTGTTATGTTTCGAAATGTCAAAATGATTGTTAAATCTAAGGTTTATTGAGTGTTTCTGATGTCTGGGAAGGAGATTATTCACCAAATAAGTGATGTTGTTTTTTTAACAGTTTGTGAATGAAACAGGCGAAATGCAATCATCTTTTGTTTTTTTTTTAACCAATTCAATTCATTGATTGAAGGAGTCACATGATCTCTGTAATTCAAGCTGAATATCAATCTAATGCAGGCGTTCTGTACTTTCTGAATTCTTGCAAAATTTATGGAATCGATACAAAGGCCATAGACGACATCGCAATAATTAAACATAGATAGAATCAGTACGTCTGAAAGGGTAATTTTGGGAGACCTACTAAGATAGTGTCTGTTTGAATACAGATGTTTCAGAGTATCGTACGACTTTTGAATGAGAGTATTGATTTGATGAACAAATCTGAGGTTGTAGTCTATATAAAGTCCTAAACATTTTATTTTGCCAGTCAATTCCACATAATGTCAATCAATATACAAATCGATATTATCTATGGCCCTTCCACGATCTTTGGCTTTTCCAAAAATTATTAAATATGATTAAGGTTTAGACAGCGTTGCTGCGAAATCTGAACAAGATTTTTTATATCATCATTGAGCGATGTTTCGTGATCAATAAGCTGATTTACTTTATGGGAGTAGTATCTGCATATATATGAATGTTGAATAACTTAAGAACTCTCACATGTTCTATCGGTGAAAAATCGGGAGATGTGGGTGGCCATGGTGTGCATTAAATGTCATGCTGATCCATGAAGTCTATAGTTACTCTAGCCAGCCATATGCGGTCAAGCGTTGGGGTTCTCGATGGTCTCAAAATATGGAAGGACATGGCACCACTACTTCGTGAATGTAATAAAAACTTAAGGTGTCCTGCTACCATATGCAATGGCACCCGATTCCATTAAACCAACAGTATGGCAAACATGCCTCTCCACATCAAACTCGAAATCTCGTTTTTCACCACCACGCCTTTTCAGTCTTGCTCGTCCATAATCCACTTATTCGCAATTGCCGTAGTAGAAATGAACCAATCCCTAAGAGCAAACAGTCTTAATCGGCGATCTTCCCGCGGCGTTATTCCCCTGCGATGACCGGTGCCCCTAGCTCTGCGTTCTTGGCCGTCTTGGGTCCATGCCTGATAACATCTTTGAATATTACGGAAAAGTCGATTGGTTCATCTTGAAATTTCTTCAACTGTACTTTAGGGTGAGTACAGGTAGGCTAACTTGTTAAGATCCATAAATATGGGAAACTGAACGTCAACAGTTTCAACTTCAAAAACAACTTCCATGAACTTTGGCAATGACTTTGGGGATCATCAACTCCACTTGATTCGTATTCTGTGAGTAGCGAATACTAGGTCAATACTAGTCCAGACTCAAACTCTGCTTTAGAAATGGAAATTTCTCACTGAGCCGATAATCATTTTGAAGAACTCATAGAAAACATATACTACAATCATCCACAGGAAGATTTTACCCCCACCGAAACTCAAATAAAATTGCAATAATACAATTAACATTTCATTGCAAAGTCTATCCTCATGATTGAAAATTGGACAGGGAAGAGTAAATCTTAAAGGGCCCATTACAAGTTCAGTGATAATATCATTCCAGCAGATCATTACAGAAACATCATTACAGCATTACAGGTTCTTTGAACTTCCAGTGTTTCATCATGTGGATGACCTCAGCATAGAACCGCTTGATGTTATGTTGATGAGTCCAAACATCCTCTGTTATTTCCGATTTGCTGGGTTGTTCTCGCTGAACCTTTCTTCGTGCTCGACAATGCGGATTTTCAATGTCCTCTCAATTTCACCGATATAGGATTTGCCTCACTCACAGGGTATCCGGTAAATGCTTTTCTTGGAATCGCAGTCCGCGTTTGGTGGTTTGTTTTTCGTGAGGCTGTTACAAATGGTGTTTCCGGAACTGAAGCAGGTTCTGATGTTGTACTTGGACCCACTTCTTCAAATCCTCCAAGACACTCCTCTGATGTAGGGAATTGCAAATACTTTTTTGATGATCCCTACTTTCTTTTCGAAACCTTCCTTCGTATTACAGAGCCCGAAAGCACGATCCACTAGAGTTTTGATGTGAGGTAACTTGGTTTGAAATATTTTATTATTATTAATTAATTTCTTTGCTCATTTTTATTTTTATTCCTTTCAGTTTTCAGTTTTCTTTATTCAGTGGTCATTTTGTATCTCAACTATATTATTCGTTTTTTGTATTTTCAAATCTCATTTCTTTGTTCAATATAATTAATATTTTAGCTATTCAGTCAAATTTTATTTGTTTTTTTTCATAGATTTCGAATCATAATAGAATCATATCAGACAATTCGAATTTGGTTTGGTTTGTAGAATGTGAATGAAGAAGCATGACTAGAAATTTCATGTTTATTTCTTTTCTGAAAGTTTTATCAGTTTTCAACCAAGTTAAAACAGATTTTCTCATTAAAAACTCTCTTGCCTTTACCAGTTCTGTCTTCCCCCAAATCACCGCCGCAACCCCATCCGCATCAATCATTTCAGGCGTCTGAAAAATTGAAGAAAAAATCAGTAGACGCTAATGAAATTCCCACACGTGATTCAGAGTACTGAAAAATGTAATGCTTGTTCAAGAGCGTTATCTGGGAGATCTGAGAGGGGCGGCCGCGACCGCCGCTTGGGGGCCGCGTGGAGCGGGGGCAGACAGCACTGTGGCCGAGTCGGGAGGATGACAAATATCCTTCAATCCGTCACTGCCATGCCGTGGCCCGCTCGGAATTGGATGCGATGCAGACTCACAGAAAGCTTTGTAATATTGGTCGGTGTTAGAATGTTCTTTTCGGAAGAGGGTTATTCCACACTGAGAAAAGTTGTGTTTGGGTGAGGATAGACTTGGACGAATAACGACAATAAAAATATGTGACTTCTCTCTTTTAATGGGTTTACTTGACAAAATCGTCGATTTTTGGAATATTTTTCTGACGTTTCGCTTGCGAGTGGCTAGCTTCTCCAGAAGTTCATACAGCTTGAGTTTGTCTCCGATTACTGGGTATTCTGACGGCGTAAAGCATATTCATATTGATTCAGGTAGTTTGGTGTGCTAATTCCTGCGCCGGGATCAGTTAAATTGTTAATAACATTCGATGGCCCTTTTCTAGCTGCCGTCATGATGTTTGTTATTCTTGAACTCCTCAAAATGAGATTCCATATTCGGTTGAGGTTTACAACTTTTTCTTTTCTGTTGAAATTGGTGGATCCGATGTAAACCTTCTCACAAGTGCGTGGTTTTCGATATACCTCTGCTGTTGACAGTGGGTATCTTTTGTCTTTAGCCGACCTGAGGCTTTGTTGTAGCATGGGGTGGTGCATATGAAAATTCGTTAAAATCTGTCAAGTCTATTCATAAATATGCATTAAAAATAATTTTCAAAAAACCTCTCAGATTTCCATCGAAAGTTTTATTCAGAAAATATTTCATTTTGAATCTCAGTCTAACATTTTACGAAATCAAACCATCTATATGAAAAACATTTTATAAATACTGACATAATAGAACATCATAATGCAACAACACTGCATATATATTGGTTGTAAAATTCACCCTCTATTTTATTTCACCCTCATTCATAATAAAATACAGTCAAACGCAAGTTTTAGCAGACTGTGTTTAAATATTATACATGTACTAACAATTTTTTAATATATATAGACATCCATTTGATATTGTACATTTGTTAATAAATTTGAATTGATTTTGAATTTTCTTGATGAGTCTGAAAACTGGTTTAATGTTGTGTTTCCCCAAGAGTTTTCAAATTCTGTCTGTGAATCTAGAAATATACGGTAGATACGCACATACAACCACTTGTTTTATTGTAAATATCGAATTGAAAATGGTCTACGACTCTATATGAGTCAACGAATTTTTCTTGGTAGATTTTTGGGTAATTAGCTTCCACACTCTAACAGAGAACCTACAGAAGTGTTGTGTAAGCATCCAAAAACGTATCACTGAAAGGATGAACTATCCCAGTTAGACAGTAACTTGTCGTATTCACAAGTTTTGTCTTCAAATTGAATGATCAACGAACCATTGGGTAGGTGGGTAGGTACACATAGTATAGTGCACATATTGAACTGTGGAAACTGCCACAAATGACACGTTGGCCAAATTAGACGTTATTTTGAAACTAGAGTTTCGGAACACAGAAAGGTTCTAAAAAATTAACTACCAAGAACTCCACTGCTCTTGTTGGATATGAAAGACAGCATTTTTCCTTTTGAACATTCAACTATCCTAAATGTCCAAACATATGAGTATTCACCCAGGAGACTTTTGTTCGATATAATACATATTCTCAAACCTGATGAAGGATATCGCATATTCAAATTTGATCGGTGAAATACCAAAATAATTCCAGGCACCAATTCATCAAAATCATTATAAATAAAGCTATTCGTTTGTGTCAAGTAATTTTTCTAGTGTTGGTCTCGAATATTTCGTTGCTATGATGATTTTATATTTCATTATTCATCTAAAATGCATTTTGTTTTAGAAATCAGTTATATTTTCAACAAAGAAAAATTCGTTTTTGGTGTGTAAGTTTATTGAAAATTAATATTATTTTCCATTTTTGAGGAATGAATATAATAAAAATAATAATAATCGGCTTTATCCATCAACATAATAATATACAAAAAGAAAAATAATGATGAAAGGCGAAGTTCAGCTTAAGCCGTTTTTCAACTTAACCCAGTATGAGAACATTATTCAGTTTACTTGATTTATACTTCTGTTCATCTAGTTGTATATAGTTGCTATTGTGTTGATATATAAAAACAGTTTCAAAACCTATAACATTAGAACGACAACGTTTATCAAAGTTCTTCGTTTCAGAGCCACGAAAAGAAATTCAATTAGGGTCGAAACGTTGGCAAGAAAGCAATTGTTTTTTCTGAAAGTATTTGATCTTGTAACTCAAACAACCTTTTTGTAGAAAGTGTTTGGAACATTAGTCAAGGTAACTGTATTTTATTTACTTATTTAGCTTTCTTCACCTCAAATGACAACAAGTATATTTTCTTTGACAAACGTAAAAAGAATAAAATGTTCAAATGCCACATTATTTATGAAGAAAGCCAAATGTCTGTATTTCACCAAATTCAAATTAAAATACAAGAAATATCTTTTTGACCAATCAATTGGATATGTAATGATACTAATATTCATTCAAAATTTGTTCAGGCTATCCACTGATTCTGTTTTGTTTTCACGTATATCCTACAAAAGGTATCGAATGAACTAAGGAACATAACATAGTGATAGCATAACGAATCAAGGGCGAAAACTAGGTACATGGCTCTTTGACTAATCTTATCGATTATTTTTTTGATCTTTCATGTAGACATCATTCATGGAGTACTCCACTCTAGGTCTGTATATAATATTGAATCAGACAATTCATCAGTGACATGTTACCACAGTAATCTTTTGGGTGAACTGTACAGTTTGCCCTCTGTTACAGTTTAGCAGATTCTCTATTAATAATAATAATAATATTTATTTGCATAAAAAAATATTACAGATATAATTGAAAGTCAAAAATTGAAAGTCGAAAATTTTAAAATCTCTAATCATTAACTAAAACATAATATAATATAATAAAAAGCTTCCAATTTGAAAATATAATGATAACACAGAGTTGCAAATAAATACCGTTGACACTCAATGAGTGAAACACTTGTTTTGAGTAGTAACAAATCAAATTGAAAGACAAAAATTCAAAAATCTTTGGTCATTTCACTAAAATATAACATTATAATAAAATTTTTTCAATTTAAAAAAGGAATAAATATTGTACATTTCACAGTTGAATCACAAAAGTTCTAAATATCCTTATTTTGAATTAAATGAGCAATTTTTTGCCTTGTTTGGACAAAAATGAAACTTTTCGAGGACTTTTTGAATAAGTGAATAACATTTATGTTACGAATTAAATCATTATAAGAGCGCTGGACAATCGACTTATGCATCCGTGAAACAATATTATTGTTCTTTACGGGTATCGTAGGAATGAGTTGGTAGTCGGAAGCATCTGTTTTCATGATATGTAGTTATGTAATAGACAGCTCTTCTATTAGCTCTGTTCAATTTTCAGAATATGGGGCTAACCAATGGTAGGGATGTGAAGAACAAGATTTGTTAACCTCTTATAATTTCATCATCAAGTTTATCCTTTCATTTCAGCTACGATCCCTAGGGTTGGTTACAGATAGAATCGGAAAAAGCATAAAATGAAATCAGTGTTCATGCCCACCAGGAAGATACAACAAAGCCTCAGATTTGCGAAAGACACACTGTTCAACTGATAAAGTTACCATGTAGCAAAACTCGCCTTGAATAAAATACATAAGTGGAGTGCAGATTGGTTTTTATAAAGTTGGACTTGGAACCTATAAATTTCCAATGTGTAACAGAAATACGTTATATCGCTGGTTAACAAAGCATTATGAAAGTATTGTTTTGGAAAATTTGTTATCATTGTCCCCGTTTTTACTTTTATAACAAGTTCTCTTGTACTCGTAAATATACTGTTATGCAGTAAGTATAAGGAAAAAAAAAATTTAACACAAAATAAACTGAGTATAGTCTATCCATTCCCAATTGGAACGACAATAAAAATAAGAGTACAGTCATAAACATTGCTTGCCTGTGGCCCCTAGTAGCCCAGATAGTTAGTAAACGTGCTATCAAATGTAGTTGAGGAATAAAGGCTCGCCTAGTTGGACTGGCTGAATACCAATTTTTTGACCGTTTCACAACATTTCTTTATCAGTGCCGTGTGTTCGTGGGGTTATGTGAGGTAGTGAGTGGTTTTGCAAACCGATTTTTGAAAACTTTTTCTAGAGATCAATTACCCTAACACCAAACTGATATTTTTGCACTCGACGCGCGTTTCGCTAACAAGGTTAGCATCTTCAGAAGAAGCAAATTGATACTGAATCTAAAGACAAGAGTTAGCCGTTTATATACCTAAAGTTTTTTGGTCCGATGCGGACTTTGTGTGTTAAATGATGATTATCCTAACTAACACATACTAACACATACTATTGTGCGTTCAATCCAATTGAAATGGTTTGGGCCACAATGAAAGAAAGCTTGTGGAAATTTAATCAGTAACCGACTTTGAATGCTGTAGTGCTTGACAATATAAGGCGAGTGGTGAATTGAGTAGGTAATAGTGATATGTGGAAGAACTGTGTGGCCCACGTTATAAAAGAAGAGAAAAAATATTATGTGCAAAGTTTCATGAATCCGATCGTTATTCAACCCGATGATGATTCCACCTCATCCGAATATAGCGAAGAAGAATTTTGATTTTTCTAGCAATTTTGTTGGCCTCTATTATTTTGTAAATATATGTTTGACGAGAATTCGGTGTGATTATTGGTGTTTTCATTGTATTTTAGAGTTTTCGACTCGGAAATGAACTACCTTAATTTTCGAAGTTTTTCATAATAACCCATGGTGGAAAAAATCAGTTGAGATAACTTCTTCATGGGGTGATCAATTGCTATGATTGTAAGAATAAGTAACTGAAAACTACCACTGAAAAGTAATATGCCGACGCCTTTGTCGAGGCGGAAATTCCTTTTCTGTGCTGTTCCAATTGGTATTGGAAATACTATATGTACTTATACTGCCACTGGTCCCAAATATTTCGTCCAGGTTCTAGACTCTACTAGGTTCGTTTTCCAACTAGGTTCGTTTTCCAACAATGTGAAATATGTGTCAATTATATGAATGGATTACAATTTCTTTTGCGGGCTACCTCCACGTTTTGTGGCTATTTTATCGACGAATTATTCATTTTGGCGAACCCAAGAAACCAACACCGGGGGTTCCGGCTTTGAAATGAATCGTAATCTTGTTTGACTGAACGAACTGTCCAACAAGCTGAAGTACTTTCTTTCTGGACAAACCAAATCCATATTTCTCCTAATTCAGAAGACCCTCAGCAAGCTGTTTTTCGTCTTGGATTGGAAACGCGATTCTTCTGTCAAAGGATTTTGACATTATTGTGTTCAATGGTATGCCATATTGCTTGCCAGCTTTATAAGCATTAATACGCCGCCTTTAATCTCCCCGATAGATTCTTCTAGCGTTTCTCTCGAATAATCACCCCTGTTGGTTTTTGTAACATAATTTCGGACCATGGCAACCCTAGAATAAATCACAAAAAATCAAAATGAAGTTAATAAACAAAAAAAATCCAAATGAAGTCCCTATTAAAATCCTTAGCCAAATTTCAATGGTGACTCAAATAAATTAATGAGTAAGTGTAAAATCAAAATAAATTCAACAAGAAACGAAGCTGGGGCAAGAGCAAACCGATATGCAGTTTTCCGCCACGTTGGTCTGCACAAGCCCCAGATGGTAATATCAACGAGACAAGAGCAGAGTAATGGTTTTTGAGTAGACTTATGGAAAAAGCCAAATATTTTCATGTCTAAAATAGAATTATAACTATATTCTCATGTATACATTGAAGGGGTTATATTTTTAGGAGTGATTAATTTTTGGGAAAGTAGAGTAGAGAAAAGTATCTTCTGTATAATTCAGTGTTCATATAAAAGTATTTGTCTCGAAAGATATGTTTTCTTTCGTGTAATTCAATGTTTATATGAAAGTAGCTGATTCAGGAGGGCTTTCTTCCAGTTTGTGTCTGAAAGTTACTTCTTTGCATGATCTACACATCCATGTATAGAGTTACTTATTTTCAAATTGATCACCACGTCGTCTTTTTTTGTATCAAGATGGAGTAGTAGAAAGCCAAAAATTTTCTTTCCCAAACCTTTTAATTTATTATGCTTATTCAAGCTAATATTTAAGTTAAGACCTCAAAAATGTAATAGTATATTTGCTTTTAGATACTGCCTGAATTTACTGAACAAATGTTTAGTAAAAAATTGAGTTTTGAATAGTGTGTGGTACAGTTGTAATTTTTATTATATAACTCTTGTCTGTTCCCAGCAAACGCATATTAAGAAAAAAATTCATTGAAGTAGTTATGCACCAAATAATTTAAAAATAAAACCCAACTGAAAACTACACCCAACCAAAATAAACCCGTTATATAATACAAGAAAATAATATTATAAAAAAAATTAAGCTTCTTGACAAAACGGTAGAAGCAGAGGAGAAGGAGTGATCAAGGAGAAGGGAGAGAGAAGAAGAAGAACATTTAAGAAAAGTGATTTTATTTGATTTAGAAATAAAATTAAAAGTTAAACAATTGAATGAATTAAATGTTTCATAAAACTGTGATTTTTAAGAGAAAAATATCTTTTGTATAATTCAGTGGTCATATAAAAGAACTTTTTTTTTCTTTCGTGTAATTCAATGTTTATATGAAAGTAGCTGTTTCAGAAGGGCTTTCTTCCAGTTTGTGTCTGAAAGTTGCTTCTTTGCATGATTTACACATCCATGTATAGAGTTACATATTTCAAAATTGATTACTTCCTTCCTTTCTTTGGAAGATTTCCTCATTCTTTTTTTTGTATCAATATGGAGTAGTAGAAAGCCAAAAACTTTCGTTCCTAAAAGTCAATCAATCCTAAAAATATAACCCCTTCAATTGAAATAAGATTCCTCTTAGCTGGGATTCAATCACATAGGTGAATGAATGTCATTACGATGTCATCGATGACATAAGTAGATCAAACTCATTCCGTGACATAAAAAAATCGTAATTCATGAATGAATTGTGTGTATTTTCTATACTGGTACTGAAGATTGGTACTGAAGGGCCCCAAGGCAACTGTCTTACGGCGAAACATCGGTCTCTTCCAGTGAGGATGACAGTGTTCCATGTAAGTTCAATTTGTTACCATTCATTTAAAGTAGAACTCATGTGAATTATATCTGATTTTATTCCATAACGAATGTTTGGAATACAAACTGAGTAGAGAAAAGTATCTTCTGTATAGTTCAGTGGTCATATAAAAATATTTGTTTCGAAAGATTTTTTTCCTTTCGTGTAATTCAATGTTTATATGAAAGCAGCTGTATCAGGAGTGCTTTCTTACAGTTTGTGTCTGAAAGTTGCTTCTTTGCATGATCTATACATCCTTGTATAGAGTTACATATTTTAAAATTGATCACTTCCTTCCTTTCTTTGGAAGATTCCCACATTTTTTTGTATCAAGATGGAGTAGTAGAAACCCAAAAACTTTACTCTCATGTACTTACACAAATGTACAGCCTTCAACATGATATTGTCTAATTAATAAAATAACTGAAACAGCACGAACAACTTGATTGTTTACCACAAACTGACACCTGTTTTTTCGGTTGGTTAAACAGGCGGCTTCTTCACATTTCACTGATCTATCCATATTATAGAGGTAACAGCAACCGTTTCTCTCTTTCTACATGTGAATAACTGTAATTTGATTCATATAATAATAAATATAGCCGATAAACTCACTTGCCCCCGTACGCTCTTACCCCACTTCACCTTAATGTAAAAATTGGATGATTATTATGATGCATCTATGCATCTAAATTCCAATTACCATATTATACGTGATCATTATTTTGAACACTATAATGGGTACAATTTCAGCTATCCTCAAATTATGAGGATATTCGTGAACTCTTCTGTAGACCTATGAAAGGGAACTAAGTGTAGAGCTTTTATTTTTTATATCTTAAAGAAATTGAGTAGCGCGTTTTCGATAAAAGTTCCTCTGGTAGCATCACGGCCCCGACTTCTTATGGATAACATCCTCATGAAACATTAATAAATTTCACACATCCTGAACCTTCCCTTTGAATCACTCCGACATTGGCGTAAACCGAATAAAATTCCATTCGGTAGTTTTTGAGTTTATTGTGTTCAAACAAACAGACAGACATGGAGGGAAACTTAAATTTTTGTTACAGATATTGATATGTAACCTGAAGTCTTTCTCTGTCAAATACCATAGTTTCATACTAAACTCTATTTTTTCACTTTCACCATTTACTTCCAAACATTATTATGAGTTAGATTTCAATACCCCGGAACTAGGAAGGATTCTCTTATTAGTAGTCAGTTCTCAACTTCCTTGAGTGCCTGAAATTCGCCTTTTCTCTGTGTAGCAATCCATCACATTCTAAGCCAGGCCTCTGCGGAGCGTAGCCACGGAAAGAGAGGGGCGAACTCTATAGGAAATTACATAAACTCGGCACAGACAAATACAAATGCCCTCTTTGTACTGTTTCTGGGTACCCACCAGAAGCAGCATTCAATAGGTGCCATTGCGAATGACGGAATCCGCGAAACATTCATTACCCATTCAGTAACCAATGAAATAGATGATTGCCAACGTCTCGGACTGGCAGACAAATGAAGATGGATTCACTCGAATAATTACTAATTTGACCGAGCTTTCCATTCTGAAGTCGATCCCGTCATCGCAGATCTTTATTAATTGTTTTCTGGATCGGTATTGTCGGCTGCGGAATGAAGTTTGAGAAGTTTGGATCGTCATTTTTGGAACTACCGGTATTAAAATTTAAATCATTTTCGTTATCGAACAACGTAGTTGAAGATTCTATCATCTTTTTTACTTAGATCAGTTGAGACATTAATAATATTAATAATAATAACTTTAGATAGATAGATAGTTTATTTGACTACGTATACAAACATTTGTAGCAAGTCATATGATAAGTCAAACATTTCAGATTGAATAATACCTTTGGAAATATAATGAAAACAACAATTAAAATTAATTAGCGCTCCAGGGCGACTTCATTGATTCCAGTGGCGCATTTGCTTTTTCAGCTGCAGGAAAACCCGGAAAAACCTGCAGCACCACATCATCTGAAGATCTTGATCTAACAATGTCCTCTCTCTTATAAAACAAAATGTAGGGTGTCTCCAGAGGCTCCAATAAATTCAATGCATCACCAGAACGCTTCGTGACACGACTGTCGTCAAACTTAAACCAGTCCGTTTCTTCTTTGACCAAGGCGTAATAATAACCAAATACCTAAATAAAATAAAAAACATTAACTCTACAGTATAACTAAAACACAAAGCACCCAAAAGTGGGACAATATTTTTTTTTCAAATACATTATTACAAGCAGCACTGTATAACAAAATACAATAAATTTTGAAAGATATTATTACACGCACTTTCGCTTAAAAGATAAATCCGGGCATTAGCATGGAAGCAGCCATATATTCATCTATACTATAAATGCCTACATCAATGAGAAATGTTTCAATGCCTTTTTGAAACGTGTTTGTGATAAGTTCTTGACTGTAGTTGGCAAGATATTGTATAGATTAACATCTAAGGAATTGTTGGAAGATTTCTGTAGATTGAATCTAGCAGGTCGGGCAAGATTAGCACCACGTGTTTCATAGTTATGAAAGTGGGAGTTAGTTCAAAGAGTGCCCTTAATTTTATGTACCTCCAGCAGTGACTGAAAAATTAAAATCGATGGAAGAGTCATGATTCCCAATTTTTTGAACAATGACCGACATGTATCCCGATAGTCCGCATTAGAAATTATCCGTATTGCGTTTTTTGTGTTACAAATATCTTTCCAGTAGAAGAAGATTTATCTCAAAGAAGTGTCCCGTATCTAATAAGCGAATTGAAAAATCCATAGTAGACAGCAAGGAGAGTGTCAATAGAAACAAATTCTCTCAATTGCCTTAACAAAAATAGATATTTGTATAATTTCGTATTTGATTCATCAATACGACATGTCCAATTTAGGGAGTCATCCAAAGTTATACCAAGTAATTGGGCTGTTTTACCTTCCAAAAGCATGTTATTGGAAGGAAATATCAGTCTCTGGGTTTTCCCCATATTAAGTTTAAGAAGATTCGCATTGAACTATTTTTCAGCTTGACTTTCAGCAAGTCTTGAGATTTTCGATAAATGTTTGCAATTATTGTCTGAGCAGACAATAGATGTGTCCTCGGCATAAAGAACACATTTATGGGGCAGAGCTTGTAAGAAAAGGTCATTGATTAATATTACAAATAGGAGAGGTCCCAGCACAGATCCTTATGGAACACCGTAGGCTCTAAATTAGACGTTCTATAGTCTCCTAGATCGACATATTACTTTCGCATTTGTAAATACGATGTGGGAAGGGAGAGAGCCACACCTCTAACCCCATATTCATTCATTTTATGCAAGAGTAAGAGTACATTTTTTAAAAAGGAACAAGTGTAGCTCACCCTTACCATTATTGAACTTGTTTTTTCGAAAAACCGAGGGAGTATTATTATAATTCATGTAGAAGTGAGGTAATGTGCTCCAGGTAATCATAATTGAAGAGGTGCCTCAGGTATATAAGAATTGAAGAGGTTAAGGTAAGTTGATAGAGGTAGTCCCAATTGTAGTTACCTGTTGTATATAAATATTAGCGTAAGAAGTAGCTTGTAATATTCAAATCACTGTTGAAGAAGCTAGTGTGTTAGCGAAACATGTGATATATTTTTCAAATAAAGTTTGTGGAGATCAAATCGTGAGTTGTAGTTCATGAGATTCCATTCAGATGAAAAATGAGTTCATTCAGTATCTTTAGTGCAATGAAAATTCAATAAAGAATACTTTTTTCAAATATCACCCTTGATTATTATTATTATCTCTGCAGTTACTGAATGTGGTGTATGTGTATATAGTGCTTTTCTTTAAAGTCCCCCCCCTTCATTTTTTGAACGTGTCAACTTAAAAAATGAAATTTGGGATAATGAAAATAACGCATGAATATTTCATTTTGAAGTTAAATTGACAGATAAAACTGTCAAATTGGCGAATGGGCGCCATCTGGGGAAAAAATTAAATGAAAAAGGGGAACTTGTGACATATCTTTTTAAAGCTCCTGATAAATGCTTCACAACCCTAGAATATAATGTCAATATCTTCAACTACTACAAAATGGTGGAACTTTCAATCATTTCCTGAATACATTGACATTTAACTACATAATATGAAGCAATAAGCTTTAGGTCAGTTCAATGGTTGTCTTGAATTTCTTGACATACGAACAGCCTATCCGATAGTTCACGCCGAACATTTTCGAACACAGTAACTGCAATATCTTTACAAATATTTATTATTCTCTGCCGTATATCCAATATTGAAGCAGGTTCAGTTTCGTACACCTTTTCTTTCGAATAGCTCCATAAAAAAGTCCAAAGGTGTCAAATTTGGCGAGCAGGCTGGCCATTGCGTAGGACCTCGACGGTCAATCCAACTACCGGGAAAAGTAGTATCCAAATAGTTTCTTACTTATCTGGAGTAATGTGGTGGTGCTCTATCTTGTTGGAATACAATATCCATATCGAATTCATTGGGTTTCGCTTCGATGATTTCAATAATGAGAGGGTCAACAGTAGTTTCCAGCATATTCAAATGCAGTTCCTCTGTTGAATTTTGATCAATAAATAGAGATCCTACAATATGGTTTCCCAATATTCCTACCCAAACGTTGAGTTTTTCTGGATATGGGGTATGTGTTTCCCGGAAAACGTGAGGGTTAGTGTCACTCCAATAACGGCAATTTTTTCTGGAAACATTGCCGTTTGAAAAAATGTACATTCGTCACTAAAACAAATATTGTGGAGATAGGTAGGATGCCTTACAATGGTTTCCGTCATGATTTCGTATAATTATGTTCTTCGATCAGGGTCATCTTCAGTTAATTGGTATAACATTTTAATTTTGCATGGATGATACCTATTCCTCTTCAAAAGTCTCCACAGAGTAGAAGGAAACACCTCATAAACATTCGCGACGGAATAAGTAAACTGTTCAGGATTTACTACCATCTCACCAATTATTTGCACTTGCTGATCCTCCGGGATGGACGGATGACCTGGGGGCTTTTGGTTATGTACACTACAAGTAGTTGTAAATTTGGATACAAGTTCCCTCCAATATTTTCTACAGATAGGACGATTCGGAAAACGTTGATAGAAAATTCTTTCCGTCCCATGAAAGTTACGCGTCGCACCGTTAATAAAAATTGCTTCAATTTTTTCTTCCAATGGACGAGAATTGACCATTTTAGAGATTGTTGACGTGGTACCTTTCTACTAGTAAATTAAATGAGAATATTCTAACTGAACAATGATGTTCGTTGTCGTACTGACATTTTTTGTCGTTTTTTACAAACAAAAAATAACTTAACAAACCTTATCAGGTTGTTGGAATTGCCATATGGCAGATAAATATTTCTAAAATATCGATAATAATGTGTTTGTCTTCAGGAAATTAAAAAATATTCCGCCATTTTGTAGTAGGTGAAGCTGTTGACTTCATATTCTAGTGTTGTGAAGTATTCGTCAGGAGCTTCAAAATGATGTGTCACAGAACCCCTTTTTCTATTTAATTTTTTTTTCCACATGGCGCGCAGTCACTATCTTGAAAGTTTCATCTGTCAAGTTGACTTCAAAATAAAGTATTCATGCATTAACTGCATTATCCCAAATTTAAATTTTTTGAATTTACCCGTTCAAAAAATAAAAGGGGGGGCATTAAAGAAATGCACTGTTTATCCATTTACTAAAAATGAATAACTTGATGAATCTATTGTCGGTGAACAGAGACTTTGATGTATGTGTGACGTGATGAAATTCCTCACGTTGGCGAAACATTAACAAAACCACAACAATAATAATAACAAAACCAGGAAAACCTTGTTGGATATAGAATGCTTATGACCAGGTTGTGTTGAGTAGGACAAATTTCGATTTGATAAAATCAGAATAAATTATTCGAGTGTCTTCTTGAGCCAACATTAAAAATTCAATATCCACTATCACGTATTTCATACTTCTGTATTTCGAAGAAAGAATTCGAACTATTATCAACTAATTAATGGAATTATTCAGGATGAACTCGGATTACACTGAAACACAGCCGTATGCAAATGAATACTACGTTCCAATTGAATATTTTAGTCTTGGTAATCTAGCAGTAATACTCAGACAGAGGGCTCAAGGATTATTTATGCCACATGATAGCTCTTCGAGCTTCTCTCCATGCCCTAGGAAGTAGTAGCTATTGAGGCGTTGTGTGATAAAAAAGTACATGGGATCGTTCTTTACTGTCTCATTTATAGGAAAATTTACATGTTTTTATTTTTGGACAAGTAATCGGTAAGTACAATTCTATTAAAATATCCTTTGGAATATAGGGTTATGTGGAAAAACCGTTTTTTGCCATATTCTTTAGTAGTTTAATAATAATAATAAATCGGATTCATTGATGATACAAAAAAACAATACAAAGATACATTTGAAAATGAAAATAAGTTACAGGAGATTCTGGTACTCATTGGCGAAGTCTATTTCAAAGCTACTCTAACTCATCCAACAAACACCACTCCATAATGCACGCGAACATACAGAAATAAAAAACAATTAACAGTGATGGTACCACGAAATAAGAAATTTAAATAAAAATAATAATTTATCATTACCCTCTGAAGAGAGTTGATAAATAATTGAATTTAATCGATCTGTTATTTATTAATTTGTCCAATGAGCAAAAATTGACATTACTGACTATTATAGATATAATTTTTATAAGTATTTGTAATTGAATTTCTTGATATTGAATCTCTTAAATTGCTCGGGCAATGATTTATAGAGTTTTACAGCAATTTGTTTTTATGTCTAATGTTTTTGTAGTAAAAAAAGAGAATGGAAAAGGGTAATCAATTTATGAACAAAACAACCCAAATGATGAATCATACGGTTTTTCATATTGAGCCAGCGGGAGTTTATAAAGGCTTCAGAAATTGAATCATACTTAAGGAGTCCATAAATTAGGCGGCAATAAGAATTTTGTACTTTTTGTATTTTTTTTTTATCTGAATCATATAAGTAGCTCATATATGAAGTCACAGTAGTTGAAATAGCTTAGCACAAAACTATCACAGAGCATTCAATTTAGAGGTTGACTCAAAATAAAACGATTACAGTATAACATTTTCAATGACATATAAGCTTTCTTCATTAAATTTTTAATATGACTAGTGAATCTAAGATCAGTGTCAAGCATCACCTCTAAATTTTTACCTGTATTGACAGGAGTCTGTTTAATTCAGTGTTTATATACAAGTATTTGTTTCGAAATATTTTTTCTTTCGTGTAATTCAATGTTTATATGAAAGTAGCTGTTTCAGGAGGGTTTTCTTCCAGTTTGTGTATGAAAGTTGCTTCATTGCATGATCTACACATCCATGTATAGAGTTACTGATTTTAAAATTGATCACTTTCTTCCTTTCTTTGGAAGATTTCCACATTTTTTTTGTATCAAGATGGAGTAGTAGAAAGCCAAAAACTTTCTTTCCCAAAAAGTATGACCTGATTCTGAATGGAAATTGTTTTCTGCAAATTTACGATTCTTCTGCGATCCAAAATGCATCATCATTATTTTATTAGGATTAACTTTCAAATTATGGTCACTTGATAGCCCATTGATCAAATCGAGATCAGTGTTGAAGAGATTTTGTGCCTTAGCATATTCATTGATTTTAAACTGCTTGTATAATTGTATGTCATCAGCATACGCCTGTATTTTACATTTCTTGATGGACGAGATAATCCCAGTAGTATAAATTATGAACAATAAAGGTCCCAAAATGGAACCCTGTGGTACTTCAGATAGAATATTAAGAGGTAAGGAGTGATGACCATCAACAACAACTTTTTGAGATCGACCAAGTAAATAACACTAGATGAGAAATAAGGCAGCAATATCAAAACCGTGATATTTGAGTTTCATGCAAATCAGCTCATGATTGATGGTATCTAATGCTTTCTTCGAAAAATCTAGTAGAACCAGAATGCTAATCATTTCCTCATCATATCCCTCAATAATGTCTTGTGTAACAGTAGCAACAGCTGTAGCCGTACTAAAACTATGCCTAAAACCACATTGCGATGGTGATAACAGATTATTGGTATTGAAATATTCATTAATTTATAAATAAATAACTCTTTCAAACATTTTATTTATATTTGGAAGTATACTGATAATTCTGAGATCAGAATAACTAGCTGGATCATTATTCTTGGGAACGGGTTTCCCAATGGCAATTCCCACAGGTCTGGAAAATATGAACATTCAAAACAACAATTGATGATATGTGTGATATATTTATCTGTAAACGGGCTACACAGTTTCAATACAAATATTATCAACCCCTGAAGCTTGACTTTTAATATCATTCAGGATTTCATGAATAGCTTCTTCAGTAGCGAATCGAAATGACAAGTTGTTATCTTGCCTGATTAAATAATTATTGCTATGAAATTCAATATTTTTATCACAATTATTAAAAACATTTTGTACGAATTGGGCAAAATAGTTTTTCATTTCATCGGGATTCAAGGTGATTGGGTAATGAATATTGTTTTTTTGAACGAACATTGAGATTAGAGAGAGCATTCCAGGTTTTGCGTGGTATTTTTCCAGAACAGACAGACTTGAGATTTGTCTTCTTTTTAGTTATGACTATTGACAAAGTATAATTTCTCAATTCTTCATACCTCATACGATCATTAACAGATTTCGTTTTTATTAATTTTTGAAGTCTTTATCACGTTCTTTCATAAGAAGTCTGAGAGTTTGAGTGAGACAAGGAGTGGGAGGTTTGTTAAATCTATTTTACTGGATTTGTATTTTAGAACAGAAAACCTTCAATACGTTGAATAGAAGTGGAATTGAAGTTTTCTTCAGTTTTTTTGGGTTTAAAAACTTACACAATTTGAAAAATAAACAAAGCTATGTTGCCAAAAGAATTTGGTGCGAAATCTTATAGTAATTTCAGACGTATTTAAAAACACTTTATTGTGAGATTTTCTCTAAAAATTATTACAAAAACGCAACACGTGTTGCGTTTTAGTCTTTACTAAGTATATTCTACATATTCAACGCTTTATATACTTCATTTTACACTTTGAAGTATAGTAGGTTTCACTTTATATGGTATTGGCTAAACGATTATATTAAAACTGATTATACCCTTGAGTTGTAAAACACGAATCAAATAAAGGAACGAGAATCGCAATATTACACTACACTCTACATTGGGAATTAACCAGGTAGTTTATTGCAGTTGATGAGCCATTACCATTTAGAGTGAAACATACTTTAACGACTTTTCAGGTACCTGAGTTTTACCAGCTCATTTGATGTTCCATGTGTTATATTAAATACTTCTTCTTTAATTAGCTCTGTTACCTTCGTATCAAATCAAATGTAGATTCTTATGTACATTGAAACATACTCTCTGTGTTTCAATATTCAAATGCATCCGAATTTTATTCACTGGTATCTCTTTTTCGCATCGTTCACCATCACTATTGGAATTACTACACTGAATTACTATTAGTACTTGTCCAAGGATGCCATATTTTAAACAGATAACAAAAATTTTAAGTAATCATAACTGCACCAGTATCGAATTTCAACACTCAAATCGCGATCAGTTTCTGAACTGAACACGACAGCGATAATCAAGGCCGCATTCCCCGATTTTTATTGGACACCGTAACATGACTGCAAATTTAATTTTATGATTCTCCAGCAAATAATAAAATTCAGTTTGAAAAAATCATCCAATACAAACCGCCAATTCTACAGTCCACGTGGGCTTATTCGCATCCAGTTCATTTCTATGTATTGGTTTCTTTGGCTTTTGAGAGTGCCGCCAACTTTAAGTGTGCACAATATCGTTTACTTCGACTATACTGGAATTTACTTTCATTGTAAAATTGATAAAAGCGTTAAATTAGAGAAAAACATTCATCGGGGTGATGAATGAAAAGTTATTTGAAATACTTTCTCGTGAAACGAATGAGTTTAATGAATGTTGATATTATTTTTGTCTCTTGCAGAACAACCAATAATGAAAAAATATTCAAATATGGAAAATTGTGGAAAAACGAAAATAAATTCGAGCAAGGAATGATATGGAAGTGACAGATGTGATCCTGGATTTTCATTGCATTTTGCATTTATTGAGGAAATCAACAAAAGTAATATCAATTGCAACACAATCGACGGATAAAGTATTCAAAATGACCTCCATCTAGTTCCATACACTAATACAACAGTCTACTTTCAAAAGCGTTCCTTAAATTATTGAAGATGTCAGGAGTCAGAAATCGACATTCCTGTCGCAGGTCTTCTGTTTGATGGCTCACGTTATGGTCTGTATGATTCGTATTATGAATTCTTGCAGCAGCTTTAATACATTCATTATTTCGATAATAGGTTGCAACAGTTTCTGTTCTTTTTTCAGTAGAATAAACCATGTTGGAACACAGTAAACAAGAATGCTTGAATGATAATTCGTGAAGCAGTGACAGGGGCCAACTATCCATTTTTTCTTCTGCGACAACTAGATTCAACCAAAACTACCAGTGCAGAAAAAACTATCAGTGTCGTCCATTTCAAAATGTTTACTACTAATCAAATAAATTCTACAAATGTAGGAGATCTGCAACAGAGAATTTCTGATTCCGGACATCTTTAATAATTTAAGGAACGCTTTCGAAAGTAGACTGTATTATTGTATGGAACTAGATGAAAGTCATTTCGAACACTTTATTCGTTAATTGTGTTGCCATTGATATTAATTTTGTTGATTTCCTCAATGAAATGAGCGACAGCTGATTTTCTGTATTTTCTTCTTCTTTTTCTTTTCTTTCATAAAAGTGGTAAAAAAATGGTAAAGACATGGATCGTTTCATTTCTTGTTCTTTATGATCTCATAGTAACGGCTACATCATTCACTTCATTGAAATTCTATTTTACTTCCAACCATCCCAATAAAATGAAACTTCAGTAATAGCGCGAACATTTAACAGTCACCCATAATTCTTAATAAACCATATAATATTGATGTTATTATGAAAGAATTTTTACGAGAAGGTATGCTAAATATCAATTAATTTTAATTTGCAAGCTTTTCGCTACTGGAAATATAGAGTTAATATAGATGGAATTTCACGAATGTACGAGTTTGCTTCATTAACTTACATTACACCTGAATACCCCAGCATAAATAAGAGCATGAGAAGCCCTAATTGATGCTCTGATTACAGTGTCGTACTGAGTTTATTCAGTGTACACTGCAGAAAGCAAAATTAAGATGCATTTGAAGTTCAATCTATTTGAATTTCGGTTTTTGTTTGAATATTTCTTAGGAAAATCAAATTCAACTTTGTTAATACCTTCAAACGTACATTATTCTTATCGACCTTATTGGATAGTGTGAAAGATGATTTGAATGGATTGTAGCTGAATGTAACTACAACAATTATCTTTAAGAGACAAATTCACGAACGCTACAAAATACTGCAAGAGATATTAACTTATTAGGTTTTACCTGATACACAAACCATATATTTTGAGAAATTAATTCCATTTTATATACTTCAATGGTCAACTGCAGAATTCTTCGCGGTAGGTAACGATATTAATATTCGTAATTTTTTCAGAAAGTTCAGCCATTAGAGTATAAATTTCCACTCTAATATATTCAATACAATATTGGTCAGAATAGTAGATCTCTCATTTACCTTCTACATGTATCCCTATCAATTCCCTATTTTTTGAAACTCAAAATGTGAAAACGTATATTCTCATTAGTTTATGGAGTGTTCTATGTCGTGAAGATGTTCCTATATTTAAAAAAATAGATGTAATTGATACATTTTTTCAACTACAAAATTAGTTTATTATCAGAAAAATCAGGAAATACAAATCAATAAACAGAATTCAGCTTATTAAAAGAAAAAAAAAACCAGCTCAAAAGCGCTGCTTTGTTCCCTCCTGTACATGAAAGAGGACATATGCCTTCTCACTCACAAGCAGTCCCACTGTAATTCGAAAGTGCATATAGATTGTAACGACAAGGAGCCACATTGTCTGCTGCATAATTGCTCATATCTAATCCTTCTGATAACAGTCACTGGCACATTCAATTTGCCTCTGAATCTTTTCGTTGGAAAGAATATTTTTAAATGAATAACTGGATTGAAAGGGACATTGTACATTTTTTTTCCTTGCACCTCGAACAGATTGGTTTTTCATCTCCATCGAGGGTTTCCTCTTTTGTGGAGAAATCCAAGCATTGTGACAAACTCCATTGGCCAGTTCTTTGTAATATAGGGAGAGACACGTCACAGTAGATTTCAATTGACCAACGAATTTGTCTACAAACATAGAGTTGTTCATGTTCAAGTATCTCAGCCAGGACTCTTGCGCTTTTCCGCTGTCGTTCCATTTTTCGTCAATCCCCCAACGTCACCAGGGTATAAGTATGATTTGGAAACAATGGGAAGAAGAAAAATTCAATCTAGTGAATGTGACGATAAGATGTTGCCAAAAACAGAATCTGAATTACCACGCTGTATAGCTAAACTAATTTTTTGGATCAGAAAGCTACTACATCTTTTTTCTTCAATTTCTTCAGTCATCCTTCTGCCAATTTCATTCATGAATTACTTCCAATTATCTAGATTGAATAGATGTTGAAATCAAGTTTTGCAGTTTCATGTTGATGGTAAGGCAAGAAAATTTGACGGCACTGGAAAGAAATATAGAAGAATACGGCATTGGTCCAATAGCTGTGAAAGCAAAAATGTAGTCAGCTCCACTGGAGGAAGCCATTGTAAAAGTGTCACCGGGAACGATCTGAACCAGTGATAAGAAGGACTGTAGCTCAATTCATCTAATGCATCCCATCATTATCCACTTTGCCAAATACTTCATGTCAAGGATTACAACTGCGTGAACAATATTCAACAATATTGCAACTGAATGTTACAAATTTGGGCTGTTTCGACTAAAATATGTGGGAAATATGTAGATTATCACCTTTTGAAGGTGAACAAAATCAGTCTTCAGGCCTGTCTGTGCTTTGGGCTTGAACATCGTATATCTAACAAGTCCTTTTTTTGGTTGATTTCATTTATCTCATCTCATTCATTCATATAGTACCTTGCACCATCTAATGGGTTGGGCTACCTATCGGGCGCGTCCCCAGGTGACGGATAGAGGAACGGCCAGGGTAGTGGAGGCCCTGCCCGGGAAGCCAATGTGGCCTTACGGACGGGGTTGCCAGACTCCTGGTCAGTGGCAGAAATAAGTAGGGCGAGGGGAACCAGAACTCCCCAAAAGCCTTTGCAAAACAAGCCACCGTAGACCAGCTTACGCAAGCTAAGGTTTGAGGAATCATGCCGACAGCTGAATGGCCTCAGCTGTCGTCAGTTACGAACGATCCCCTTGGGGAACTGGGCGAAACCTCATTGTAATCAACCTATTTCTGGTAATGCGGGGCTCTGCCAGAGGTGACCAGGTGGTGACCAGGATGGACGATGACCTACACTCGCCTTCCCTACTCTACAGATATAGATACCTTGCACCATAATTCAACTCTAGAAACTGGTGAAAATTAGCAGTTTTCCATTCTTAGGATTTCCTCCTGAAAAAAACTACAGTTTTGATGCGTCAAATCAGATTTATATGTGTATTTCAACTCTGTTGGAATAATCTGAACCATCCATTCTGAAAACTTATGTGGTGGAGGACATGAATAATGCCATTGCCCTATACTGTCCTGGCTCGAAAGCCTTTCAGCTAGGCATCTTCCCTCTATCCAAGCGTCACCACTGCCAAAAGACCCGTGCTCATCCAAATCACCGGGGTCGAAGACCCATAACTTTATTGAATACCAAACAAAAATTTACATTTCTTTACAGATTCCAATTTAACAAATTTAACTTAACTAAATACTATGTAAGGTAATACATGAATATTCAAAATAGTTCCATATCAAAAGGAAGTAATGTAACATCATAATTCAGATATCTACACATATATCTATTCTCTCTGTTCAACAATTCATTTTACTAGCTATTGGAGTTTCGCAAGTCAGATAGCGTCTATTCCAAAGGGTTGTCTAGATTAGGAAGATTGTCCTCTGCCCACTCATACGCCACACGTGTCCATTCCTCTCACTCAGCTGCATTCCTCCCTTTTCTTGTTCCAGCCATTCTTTCCATTCGCGCCACCCAGTTCTATCACCGTCCATACATCTCTCTATCATATGTTCTGCCGTTTCAGGCTCCCCCCATCCACATGGGCACGGCACCTTCTACGCCAGGTTAAACTTAGCTAGGTTTCTCGGAAAGTTACCGTGCCCCGTGAACAGCTGGACTGCCTTCCTTGACAGATCCAGTGACTCATACCCGACTACTCTACAGAATCTGTAGAGCAGTCGCCCAGTCATACCGTTATCCCATTCTCGCTACCATTCTTCCTTGATCCATTCGTTTATTCTTTTTCTCTCCTCACTCTTAATACTCATTTTCCTCACATTCCATGAAATGTCATCCCAACGTATTCCTTTCACGGCCTCCTTGTGGGCCTTTTCATTGCCTAGATAGGTCTGTGCCCCTCTTTCATACCTCACCTCAATCATTCTCTGTATCCTGGCAACCTTTTTATTCTTCACTCGTACCGCTTTCATCCTATCCACAGCTATTGCGGAGTCACTAATCACTCCAATATTCTCATTCGTGCCCCACATTTCTATCACCATCTCTATCGCAATCAGTTCTGCTTCATTCACACTGCTCTGCACGGCCCACTGCTCTCCTAGAGCCCATTCACCCTCGTTCCTTTCATACGCCCACCCAATGCCCATTCTTTCCTCGACCATCCTCGCTCCGGCATCCACATATACCTTCAGTCATCTCTTCGTCCGGCGTCTCGTCCAGTAACCCCCCTTACATCCAGGGAAGTATCTTATCTATACCTTTCAATCTGTCCTCAGTCTTCCTTTCCCCATTCATTCTCCACTCATGGTATCTAGCCCCAGCTTCTATATGAAGTGGGGCTATCTCCGTGATCACACTGAGCGCGGCCGTCGGCGCCGTCCTATACGCCCCACATGCGGCAATAAGAAAAGGCCTCTGGGCCGCGCTCAGCTGTCTCCTGACTCTACTATCATGCATTCTACTTCCCCACACTTGCACGTCATACATAGCTGCTGGTTTCGTTACCCTTTCATAAATTATTCTGACACACTCTGTCTTCAATCCAATATTCCTCCCGGTCCATCTCCTAATTTTTCCCGACAGTGTACCTCCTCGTGGTGGTCAATTAACAGTAGTCCAGAGTCCACCACAATTCCCAGGTACTTGACATTTATTCTGACCTCAATCTCTCTCTCATTCATTGTTATGACCGGGATTCTTTCATCCCGTCTAGCCTGTATGTACATGCATTTAAGTTTTCCTTTCGTTGTATCCCACCCACATCTCCTCCTCCCATGCTTTACATTCATTCCAGACCAGATTCCATTTTCTCTCGATATCGTCTGCAGAGCTACCTTCGATGATGACCAGCTGGTCATCCGCATAGGCCTGCACTTTTACCCTAATCGTACCTATGCCTTGTCTCTCTTTCATGCTTCTGATTCGTTCAAACCATACTTTCATCACAATCAGCCATAGAGACCGCTCCACAGGTGACTGTTCTCTCCCCTATGAAACTCATGCACGTCCTCCCTACATTTTCCGGCATACCCATTCGTATCATGCATTTCTCAATCGCCGGTGCCCATTGGACAGGTCCAATGCCACAACCAGACTGTGTCTCATTTCTCTCTTGTTTTCTTTAAATTTTTTCACCATTTTCTCTAATGCCATTACCGTATCCATTCCTCCTCTAAAACCATATTGGTTTGGAGAGAATTTCAACTCCCTTTCACACCAGACTTGAATCCTACCATTAAGAAGCCTGTCCAACATCCGCCCCATGCCTGTCAGTAAACTGATGGGTGGCTGGAAATACATACGAATCATTCAGGAGTTGATAACAAACCTAGTTGAATTATTTTATTTTCCTTCACGGAGATATGTTGTCATATATTAAAAATCAGCCTCATACACCAAATATGTTTTCTCAATATAATTTATTTTGAATATTAATTTGTCGTATTTGATAATTCTGCCTATAAAAAAGAGAGCTGAGGAATCATAAAATACTTATCTCAACGGTTCAGAGACTAAAATCTGCTTCCGTCTTCAGAATTGGATAAAATTCAAGTTCATCGCAGTTTTTTCTTCGCTGATTTTTTTATTTCTCAACTTGTTCGACAGAAGACAAAACTTAGAATTTGCAGTTCTACTGTATGGAAGCAGTGTTTTTGTTGGATTCATTTTTTTTCAGATTGTATTAGCACGATTGCCTTTCTCTGAAGACTGTCAAACTCAATAATACAAAAAAGATCTCAAATGAAACAATAATTGGAAAATATTAATAGAATCGGATAATGAAAACTAAGAGTAGTTGATACACCCAAATCCGAAAAAAAATGAACTGAAATGATAGTATTCATAACATTACTTTGAAAAATACTATTTAAAATAAAATAATTATATAACGGAATGAATAGATATAAATGGGCTTGTCAGAAATGTCAACCATTAGCTTGTTGAGGTTTGCTTCACCTTACTTAAAACAAAACTTTGGGTCATTTCTCCATAATTATGAAAAGCAGTTATGAAATATTTGATATATGCTTCTCATATTTGTTTGATTTTCAACAAAGAGTTTTGAATATTGACAGTCACAATAGCGTCAGTTTTATTATCGATATTATGTTTATCACTTGCTGCCTTACGCATTTCTTTATTAGCTCATCTAGTTTCTTGTTATTACTGCACATTTTTTATTAACCTTTCCTTGAGTTTTCCTGCTGTGGAATTCGAAATCTTCATTCATGAATTTCGCCATAAAAAGTTTGTATATCAAACTGGTCTTTGGGATATTCCTTTCAGATGATGAAACACCTCTTCCACGTGTTTATACATACAAGAAGTAAGAGTTAGAGCAAGAATTTTGTTGTGGTCCCTTCAAACACAACCATAACCTCACAGCATGAATTTGTTTGAACAAAATGGGACATACTTTCAGTTTGAGATTAACAAAATGTTCGTGGGGTCAGGAAATTCTGTCAGCTGATCTCCAGGATATTCTTTCTGGGCTTCTTTTACCACAATGTACCTTTGTTAATAATTTCTCTAATTTCGTTGATCAGTAAAGAATTGTATCCACCTTTTCCTTGAGTCGTCAACTCTTCTTCATTTCGTTCTTCCTATGAAAATGTGATTTCCAGATCTGTCCGGAATCTTACTCCATAACAAATTGCATAATCAAAACCTATTTTTTTGAATATCTTCGTTCAGTATAGTAAGATAAGCGTTGAACGAATCGAAATTCAATTTCAACTGCTACAGCCCACCTCTGTAAAAGTAAAAAGTTGTATTCTACCTACCACGTAATACCGAACAGCTTGTATATTTTTCAAAAGGAAACTTGGTTCTCAATTATACCATCGCGGCGTACTTGATACCATCCACATCGAAAAAAACACGACAGGAATTAATGATCTCGAATTAAACTAAATGGCCACCAAAGAAAAAAGACGTAGTTCGAATCTGATTAGTTTTAATTAACATAGTTTCAGTTCAATTCGTTCAATGTAGAATTCCTCCGAAGAGGTTTCTTTTGTTTCAATTTCTGAGAATTTCAAAAAATGACACAATTTTAATTTTAAATTGAAAGATACCGAAAGTGTTATTTCCGTTGTGGGAATTGTTTAAATGTAATCAAGAATTCGCAAAACATATAGAGGAAGTCATAAAAATGTGAACAAACTTTTGGTATTGGCAGATACGAGTATATGAGTAGTTTTTATAAACACGGATGGTTTTGAAGTAAGGACAAGGAGAACTTAAAAAATATGTTGCTACCGAATATAATACCATTTTCATTATTACTTTAATTTTGGTGAGATCATGCATTGCCCTAATTTCAGTACGGAACTGAAACCTCTTCGAAACAAGCCGAGATATGTGAATATTCATCAGTCTCCTATCAAGGTTAATTCACAAGTGATTGATCCACCTTCTTCTTTTTCAGTGCGGTTAGTGGACTCAGGTCATTCTTGCCCCCAAAAAAGGAGTTGCAGCCCTCGTGAAACTGGGACCCTTTCAGTGGAAGATCTTCTTGAAGCAAGAGCCGAATCGATCCCTCTACGAAACCCTTCTTCACTTGGAAAGATCGATCGCAGCTTGAGAAATGGTTCTTATGGAGAATCTGTGAAACATGTTCTTCCTTACAAATCAGTAGATAGTTGTCCTGAAAATCTAGAGAAGAAAATTTGATTGGATAATTTAGGAAACACTTGCTACATTAATAGCATTTTACAAGTGTTGTTCATGACGAAGAATTTCAAGAACGAAGTTTTAATGATGAACGAGAACAGGAATGTTTCCTACTTATTCATCAAACTCAAACAACTGTTCATGCAGCTGCAGTTTCGTAAGAAGGTTTCATCTTTCCCTCCAAGCGATTTCCTGGAGTCTTTGAAGTCCTCTAGATACTCGTTAGGACAATGAGGATTGTTCCGAATTCTTGGGGTTCTTGTTGAATACTCTTCGTGAGCAAAACAATAGCAAAATCAATACTCCTGACCGCTCTGGACTGAATGATTCCGTACAACCCATCTTGTCTTGTGTTTGTGAATCTTTTGCTGGAAAAATCCTCACCGGTTAACTTTGTGGTAAATGTTCAAGAAGTACCGAAAACTTATGTGAATTTCTGGAACTTCATCTAGCTTTTCCTAATACGACTAATAACCAGTCCGTGCAAAGCTTATTGTTAAATCATCTGAAAATGGAATTTTTAACAGGTGATGATCGACTGTATTGTCAAACATGCGCCAAACTAACTGACTGTTATAAGGAAACAAGTATAGCTGAGGCTCCAGTCAATCTAATAATAACACTGATGATTTTCAAACAAGACTCAACCTCTAACGGAAGCAAAAAACTCTTTGGAAGGTTCGAAATAGATGAACATTTCAACCTAGTAGACCACTATTATAATATTCATGCAGTCATTGTTCACTGTGGTTCTGGCGTTGAATTTGGTCATTATTACGCCTTGGTCAAAGAAGAAACGGACTGGTTTAAGTTTGACGATAGTCGTGTCACGAAGTGTTCTGGTGATGCATTGAATTCATTGGAGCCTCTGGAGACACCCTACATTTTGTTTTATAAGAGAGAGGACATTGTTGGATCAAGATCTTCAGATGATGTGGTGCTGCAGGTTTTTCCGGGTTTTCCTGCAGCTGAAAAAGCAAATGCGCCACTGGAATCAATGAAGTCGCCCCGGAGCGCCAATTAATTTTTATTGTTGTTTTTATTTTATTTTTATCGTTGTTTTATAATAAAAAACGTAAGTATTTTATGAATTTTTACCAGTGGGATATTCAGGCTCTAAATGATAAGCCAAGATCCTCGCATGCTTATAAATTGAAGGTATTCTGGCACGATTAGATGTAACCCATGCGGGTCTTCACGAACTGCTTTGGACCTCTTCTACCGCAACGCAGCTTCAACCGTATCCTTGTCCTACGAATCTTGAACAAAGTTGGGGAGAGATCCATTTTATGAAAATTACAAGGTTTCACCTCAAATCATGATTCATAATCTTCACGAACTTATACATTCAGGAAGTTTCATCGAAATTGGGCGAAGGACGAATAAGTCAAAGCTTGTGGGCTGAAATGATCAATACAGCTGTTTATATTTTAAACAGATCCGGTACATCTGGTATTGAAGACGAATCTCCCTTCGAAATATGGTTTAAAAAGAAGCCCAATTTGAGGCATCTCAGAGTAATAGGCAGTTATTGCTATGCGCACACACCAAAAAAATGTCGAGAGAAAATGGATAGAAAGGCTATAAAGGAATACTCATTGGATATGAGAATGATGATGGATATCGTATCTGGTGTGAAGAAAGTAAGAGGTTAATACGATCTCGTGATGTAATTTTTCACGAAGATAAACCATTAAATTCTGTTATGACAAGAGTACCTTTTGCTGATGAAAGTGAGACGTCAGAAGAAGACATACCAGTAGGCACAGATGCTAAAAATACATCGGATATCTCCGGCTCTCAAACTGAAGAGACAGAAGATACATTTCTAGAAGATGAGGACATTGTAATAAAAAGGCAGCTGAGAGATAGACATGAAATCAGAAAGCCACTCCGTTTCGATGATTATGCCATGATTGTTGCTAGTGAAATAACCGAACCTCAAGAGCCACTCACTTACAAAGAGTTCATCTCCTGCCCTGAGAAAGAACATTGGATTCGAGCAATGGAATATGAAATTGAATCCCTAAATGAAAATCGAACTTGGATTTTGGAAGAACTGCCACCTAGTAGGAAAGCAGTTCCATGTAAATGGGTTTACAAAAGGATGCTGAATGTAGATGGTTCTGTAGATAAATTCAAGGCCTGATTGGTTATCAAAGGTTACTCACAAAGGAAAGGTGAAAACTACGATGAAACTTTTAGCCCTGTAGCAAAAGGTAGTCCGATAAGAGCTGTTCTGAGTATTTCTGCTAGTAGAAAAATGACTCTCACCCAGTTTGATATTACTTCTGCATTTCTCTATGGCGAGCTTGACGAAGAAGTTTATATGAAACAACCTGAAGGATATGAGGATATGAGGATGATGAAGGATATGAAAATTACAGCATTTGGTTTATCATACTCCTGTTTGCGATGTAGAGGACTTAAGAAACCGCATCATCGATGCGTGCAGGGTAATCAGAGATACTCTAGGAATATTTGAGCGAACACGTGGCTCAATGCGCCGACGTCTAGATGCATGCGTGGGCAAAAAACCCAAAAGACATTTTTTGTTAAGAAATAAATTTTTAAATGGTAAACAAATAATAAGACAATTTTAGAGGTGTCGTTTTCCACCCCTTACAACCATGGGGTAAACCAAATAAATTACTGGCTAAGTGTCTTTTTGGTAGTACAAAACGTCAGGTGAATTTTGATATTGTAACTTTTTCAGTGCTTGTGAAAAAAATTGTTATACAAATTTTATGTACCCCCTTTAAGGGGCTGTATCTTAACAAGGGATGCTCCAATGAAGTTTCTTTATATGAAAGATCCCATCTTTTTTTCAATGAGGAATCACCTCCTTAAATGTTTTACACTTATTCAGTTACACCCTGTATACTTTTCACACATTTGCTTACACACCTTGACGTCTAATATACATATTCAGACGCACACATGTAATACATAACAGAAAATATCACAGAAAATAACAGAAAATATATACAATCACTGATCAAACTTCTTTTGAAAAAATTTAATAAGGTTTTCATAAATAGAAATGAACTATTGATGCTGGTTATTTATTACGGAAAAGAGTTGTATAGTTTTGGTGCAATAGTAGAGAAAGATCTTTGTTCAAATTATTTTGACATGAAAGGTAAAATATAAATGTTTTTTCAAGGGTGCCACAACAATTAATCAACACTTGGTCTGATCTTTCATTGATTGATATTCAATGCTGACTTTAAGGTTATACAACTGTCTCAAGTCGAGAACATTGATTTCACTGATTTTCCAGATGCATATCTATAGTTTTCTAATAATTTTATTCTTTAGAACCTGTTCTGAATAACTTCTAACCCCATCCCAGAATACAGAAATTTAAATAAAATGATATAATGTCCTTAAGTTTCGATTATCAATCAATCAATATATTTAAATTTGTAAATTATTGTTTGGAGTATTTTTATTGAATACTATCTTTTACCCGCGGCTTCGCTTGCATTTATGCCATTTAATAAGTGTCAGTACAATAGAAATTAATTAGTATGAGGACTATCTTATAATACTTGTCTGGGATTATCGATTTTTCAAAATTATTACCTAACCTAACCTAACCTTACCTAACCTAACCTTACCTAACCTAACCTAATCTAACCTAACCTAACCTAACCTAACCTAACCTAAGCTAAGCTAACCTAACCTAACCTAACCTATCCTAACCTAAACAAACCTAACCTAAACTAACTTATCCTAACCTACCCTAACCAACAAAGTAGCTAGATTTTGAGATTTTTTGAAAAACAATTTTTTTATCTTACATAAAAAATATTCCAATGAAAAGTATGCTATGTTCCTTTTAAAACCTCCAAAAACATGTGTACAAAATTTCATGATGATCGGTTGAGTAGTTGTCGTGTGAAGCCGTAACAAACAAACTTACATTCGCTTTCATAATATTAGTAGGAATTTAATATGATGATCGTAACTCAGATGGCTATTTATATAGATCCCCAAATATTTAAATTTTTTCATAGGTTAGAGAATGTAGGGCTTACTTTGAATGTTGTTTCCAATGTTTTGAAAGAACGGAATGTTTGACTTAGTACAAATCATTGAATATACCAATGAATTGCTTGTTGTTGCTTACCGCGTTGTTGATTTTTTTTGTCAATTCAAGGATTGCATCTTCCGTTGATACGTTGTTTCTGAAACCAAATTGTTATTTCCGAAATGATTTATCGACCACAATCTGTTTTCAATTAATTTTTCGAATAATTTAGATAGGTGTGTATAGGAGATTGGCCTATAGCCAATCTGTTGATATTTCAGAATGGGTAATGTTCCTCCCGACGAAAATCAAGTAGTTTTCATAAAAGAGCTCTAAAAAAACGCATTTTAAACTTATCATTTCAACCTCTTTCTTTAAAAAATTATTTAAATACTTAAAAAAAAGAGGAATGAAATAATGCATTCAACATTCGTTTCTATTTCACCATTTGGCAACATCGGTTATAGCTAATAAATGACAATGAATCTGTTAACTGTATGAGACAAACAAAGATGACATATTTCAGAGGCGTGCTGTTCTGTTTACCTATGTTCCGAGTTCCGAAACATTCTATGATATATAACATTTTGTGCACCTAACCTATCTTTCTCTATATAAATAAATAACAAAACAACTGTTGTTTATGTTGTTTGTGGAGGTGGTATTGAACTATAATTCATATTTTGCCTCAATTGTTGATTTATAAAGATAATTTTCCTTTTTTAAAGTAGAATATCTAGGAACGTATAAATTATTTCAACTTGATATAGGCGCTGTTGCCAATATGTGAATTAGTAACAAATCCCTTTAAGAATCAAAACCCAACATTTGAAACATCAATTTGAATACTTTTCGAAGTGAATTTGAAAAACTCATGAATCAAACTCAACTTTATTTTATTCAAACTTGCATTTGCTTGTAATAACCCAAATTGAGGAACATTCTCCATTATTTGATATTCAAATGAATATTTCTTTTCTGCTTTAGTTTTTGATTGTTTCACTAACTTCAGCAATTAATAACCTTCAACGAGATATCACAACCCGTACATTCTTTGTGTTGGACTACACAAAATTTTCATATGATTCCAATTTTTCAATCCAGCGTATGTCTATCAAATGTTTCAACCCAACATCTGTGACGCGAAGCTATTCCAATTCAAATCCGGGGCAGTAGATAACATCGAGCACTATATGGAAGATAATAAAGATCTCAGTGTGCTGCTCATCAGGCTCGCAGCTTGCCAATCAGTCCACGCCAACTCTGATCTGACCCGTCAGTCTTTCCTCAATCACTCTTTTTGTTTGAGGTTTTACAAATGCGAAACACCGGGGAGTTTCTTTGAGCGATAAAGACGTTCCTGTACCTGAAAATGGAAATAATTGATTAGGATGGTACAAAAAATATTTCCACCCCGAAAGTGGCGGTTTCGTGTTTGTTCTGGAGTAATGAGGAAGTATTTGTCAATCCGTCAGGGTGACATTTCTTAAATTACCTGTCTTATATCCTCATTGTGGCTGAACATGTGTTCCTGATTGATATTAAACTATATCTTGAGGTGGTATGTGGGATTTCGGAATTATACCGGTGACAAATAAGTTGGGATTTTTTACTTTGTCGAGAGATGTGACTAGAAAGGATCTTTGATATCGTCAGCTGAGTTACTTTCATGAGGGCATCTCGAGAACTACAATTGGTGATTTCAGGGCCGGATTTGAAAGTTTGGTGGCCCTGGAGCAGCAAAGAAGTGGAAGCCCCTAATTTTTAACATGAATTACGCATCTATGAATAGAGCTATCTCTTTTGAAATTGATTGCTGTGGAAGATTTCCACATTTTTTGTATCTAGAAGGAGTAGTAGAAAGCCAAAAACTATCTTTCCCAAAAAATTAATCACAGATAAAAATACGTCATTATGATGTCATCGATGACATAAATAAATAACATTTATTCCGTTACATAAAGTAGTGATTTATGAATGAATTGTGTGTTTTTTACAATGTTATCCAGATTAGTACTGAAGAGACTTAAGTCAAGTGTCTCACGGTGAAACATCGATGTCTACCAGTGAGGATGACAGTATTTCATATGAAATATTTACCTTTCATTTAGTATATTGTGTAGGAATCCTGCGAATGATATCTGATTCAATTCCATAACGAATGTTGTAACAAATATTTCGTTACATTCATATATTCCTCATGTTATCTATAATACTAATAGTTCAATCACCACAATTCCGATCATCTTTATACTTCGTAAACGGTATGATAGTCACTGCCGGCCGTATCTGAAAAAACGAAACGGCCGAATGAATTAGTTTTCGAGAACGATAAAAATAACTCTTTCCTGGTACGTTTTGACCTTTTGTTCCATCTTCATTCATACTAAATTTGATGAGATCTTTTTGAGTATATCTTTTGCCCTTTCCTGGATTTTGCTATTCAGTAATAGAAACCCATTTAATTACTTAATTTGTGATAATCAAGCTGCATGTGATTGGAGGTTATAACTTTCAATTTATCTTATGCTGGTTTCATTCAGTCATTGATCCACCTATCATTTTCTTTATTTTTCTTGTTTTAAATATTCATTACATTTTGATGTAACTGAATTTTTATTGGAATTTGATTTACTAAAATTCAGAATATAGTATCCAAGGCCTTTGATTGCGTAAATCACCAAATTCTGTTAGACAAACTTGATTATTATGGTTTCAGAGGAATTAGCCTGCAGTGGTTTAGATCTTACCTGGAGAATCGTAGCCAGTTGGTAAAAACTGACCACTATTCACGTATTGGAGCTACTAGATGTGGTGTGCCTCAGGGTTCGGTACTGGGACCTATTTTATTTTTGTTATATGTCAACGATATCTCCCATTTGAATATATCTCGGAGGTTCACGTTATTTGCAGATGATACCACTATACTTTGGCACAGTAGTGATGAAACATCTTTACACAATGTCATACAACGTGATCTCGAAACAATAAGAACGTGGTTTGACAATAATCTCCTTGTACTCAACATCTCCAAAACTAACTTGTTAACCTTCAAATGTGAATTGGACACAATAATTCTTGATTCAACTAATATTGACAATTCCCCCTGCACAAAATTCTTGGGTCTTCATATTGACAGTAACCTGAGATTCGATGAACATGTTAAAAAACTGTCTAAAAAACTATCCTCTGGGTGCTATGCCATTAGAGTCATCAATAATGAGGTAGGATTTGCAGCAGCAAAATCTGCCTACCATGCATTAATTGAATCGCATATAGGTTATGCAATTGCTTTTTGGGGTGCATGCAATAAAAATTTATTACAGATGATCCAAGTTGTACAAAAAAGAGCCATTAGAGCCCTCTTCAAGATTAAGAGTCGCAAATCGTGCAAAGAATACTTTAAAAATCACCAAATCCTCACAGTGATCTCTATTTTTATATTGGAAACATCTTGTTTGATTCATAAGCACCGTGATCTATGTAAAGGAGCGGCGTGCTCTGTTCACTCACTCGAATTGACTGCCATGTTGGTCGGTGGTTCAAGCCCCAGTCTGAATAATCGATTTCCACTTGCTATCGTCCAACCCGAGTTAGGAATCACAAGTTAAAAGGCAAGACCTCGTTCATCCTTAGCTCGCACGAATTTCGACTTCTGAGGGTTGTCGTTCGTAGGGGTGCGACTGCTGGTTAACTGAAAACAGATTTTGAATAGATTTTTTTGAACAGAAGTAAAATTCCACTTACATCCTCTGTCATCCTTATTTTAAGACATCTTCAACTCATGGGTACAAGTTACAAATCACACATAAAAATATTGCCACTGAAATCAAGAATAAACTCAATCTTCTTCTTGAAGATGATCACTTGGTGATCGAAACACGTGTCGAGGTGTTAAAATAACGGTTTGATGTTGGCAAAAACTCCAGTAATATTAATTGAGTTTATACTCGTTTCAAAATATGCTGAATTTATTTGTTGGAAAAACAAATTTTGCTAGCTGTCGAATTTTAAAAATCATAATGATGTGTAGTTTTGAAGTGTTTGATGAAATTGAGAAAAAGTGAAAAAACAACAGGAATCAAGAAACGGCCACGTTAGAAAATATTACAAATTACTAATAAAATAATGAAACTGTGCTATAGGTATACAAAAACACACTTCAATGGGATATTTCCACTTGGAAGTTGATAAAACCATCACACGTGTTTCGCTATAACAATATCATCTTCGGAAGTCATAATACCCTCAATACATTTAACAAAAGTTCTGTCTCAATATGTGTTTTGGCATCACAGGCACCCAACATATCTTGCTTGTCGTTTATTACATCGATTGACAGTTTTTTGTCTTTTGAATACGTTATAACGGATTTTCAGTATAGATGACAGATTCAATTTCTAATTTTTGGAATAGGGGATTTTTTATTTGCCTATTGCCCTAAACCCGTTAGCTGGAAGTTCTTGATATTGTTTTCTGATATTCATTGATAACTTACAACTTCGATATCCTGTTTATCTGTATATCTATCTTATATCCCTACCGTTAACAATCCTATTCACGTAGGGAAGACTAACCAAAATACCATTTATTAAAACAAACCGAAACGTTAAGAAAACTGGTGTCGGGACTGGTGATAGGTGAATTATTATTCAGCTTACTCAACGATGATAATAATAATAATAATAATGTTTATTCAAAAAAAGTTCAAAATTTTACAATTGAAGTACATAAGCATATTTGATGATTGTTGAATAAACAACGGCATCACTGAAGTAATATAAAAAATATTGCTTTTATGTGATATAGCCAACATACAGAATAATTTAACGAAATAATATTTGACGGGAACATATATAATAATGAAGTACAAATATTACATAGACGAAATACTAAGATAAAACATATATAATTGTATTAATATAATATAAGAATAATGATAATATAATAATAATAATAATAATGATCATAATACAGACACGTTTCCAAATAGATTACCAAAATTCGTCGCCGCAATGGAGATATACAAATTTGGCTAAAAAAATTAAATCTTCTATAACTGCAACTGATTCATTATGTTATGACATGCATTTCTATTCATTTCGATCCATTCTTTTAGTTTTTGTTTGAAATTAATAAAATTCACAACGTTTTTTATGTTTTTAGGTACTAAGTTCCAGATCTTTGGACCTAAAAAACTACTATGTCTCTATCCAACCAATTTTATGCATTTTGGAATCAAAACATTACATAAAATTCATTAACACAAAACATAATGACAAACATAACACGAAAAAGGAAAATTACAGGGTAACCTCGAGGAACTTTTCTCGGTCAGCGAGGAGACTGTAGAGTGGGTTTAGTTCTCTGGGGAAACCCCCGAATGAGAAATACATAGTTCTCGGCCGACATCTCAGAACAGAATGAATGAATGCCAGAGCAAAAAATTGTATTGGAAGTAACTTTCTCACTGTCAAAAAGTCATAAATTTAGTCAAAAAGGATCAACCACTTGAGCCCATAAAAGTGTTAACAATGAGTACCTACTCGAAACATCCCAAGTGGCTTCATTCTGAATATCCATCTGTTTTTTTGGCAATAAACTTTCTTCTTGAGAGAAGAGGGCATTCCAATGATATGCGATGAAAAAATACAAAAATGCTAAGTAAAAATTTAAATAACATAACCAAAAAACCCAAACAGATGGATATTTTGTACGACTGCTCGATAATAGAGTTATGAAAAGGTAATTTCCTAATAACAATTTATAATACAAAAATGAAAATCAATAACGAAATAAACTGTTTCTGAAGTAAGTAGTTGTAGGAAAAACCCTACATTTGATTGAAGCATGTGAAAGCAATGACAAAAAACCCTTGATAGCCCACTAATGACTCTAATGACCATTAGTATATCGCCTTTCACAGTAACTTTAAAATTATGGAGTATGAGGAATGAGAATATTTATATTCATTCATATAATGATTGAGATATTTCTTGATTTTTTTTCTGAAATTTATTGGCAACTTTCACCGTTGACATCCTGTATATCTTTTTCTCATATCGCATCCAATCCCCTACTTCGAATAACCCTGTTTGTGCAGAGAAGACTCTCTGAAATATTGTTTATAAAAACAAACTGAAACGTTGAGAAGACTTGATTAAAGCATGTAAAAGAAGTGTCAAAAATCCCATAATAGCCCACTAATGACACTAATGGCCGGCAGTGTATTGAGAAGCGATTAGGGTCGTAGCAATCGGAGCATTTTCGATCGGTCAACGGTTGGCTAGTGTAAATGATGTTTCCACCACGCCCCGAAGTCATTACAGGTAGGGAGCTACCATCAATTTAAAAACCAATCAGAGCACCGTTCGTCAGCTAACGTTGCGTGCTTTGCTAATAACAGGCAATTCCATGTAGAACAAAAACGACCTCTGTGATTGTATCTCGCAAATGATCTGGGTAGTTTTTTCAAGTTTTTCGTTCGATTGACGTTGAAAATATCGACCTTTCTGATGGCCCTTGGATGCCGTGACTGTTTTTAGTCAACTCAAGTCAACCTCGACGTGGGAAAATTATTTTTGTCAAATGCAGTCGCTCCTTCGATGAAAAAGAACCATCCACTTCATGGTTTTTGCTTGATTTTTGGTCGATATTATCTCCGTAGTAAAGAGGGTAGTAATTTGGGTTTTGTGGTACCCCATATGACACTAACTTTGGCTTCTGTAGCGTTGATCCTCAGAGATATCAACATAGTTGACTCGGTGAAAAGCTTTGATAATCCTGAGAGGTTTGTTGGAAGACCATGCAGGTACCAGGGTGGTCCTAGAAGTACCGACCCGGCCTCACCAAGAGCTAGCGGTATTAGAAAGTGAACAATCTATAAAACATAGGGGGAAGTCCCCCAGTGGTGAACACCTGAGGTTTCCAGAAAATAAAATAAAAACTACTTCGAGAAATGTAACTTTATTTATATATTAGTCAAGTCAACCAATTATAAATACAAAATCAATCAACAAAAATAGAACTTTTGCTTAAATATATTAAGGAACTTCAATTAAGCTTTGGTAAAAGAAAATAAAATTTTTGGCACTGGCACCTCGTACCGGACGGACTCAACTTCAAATCTCTAGCGCCGGACACTATTGAAACGCCGTGCATCGGTCGCATATATACACATCTTTATATTCAGGAATGTCGGCACATGCTTCATGAGCCTACTCTATATAACTAGAGCATTGTATCCAGTCTTCGTAGTGGTCCTCTAAGCACACTACGCAAGTAGTGTTTCCGATATTACATCTTTGAGTTAATGCTTCCTTTTTCTTCACCTTTGGTTCGTTTCTCCTTCTCTTCTATTGCTGTTTTGAACTTGGATCCCATTCTTTTCTTTTTTTTCTCAAGGCTTTTTCATCCTCTTTTTCTTCAGCAGCAATTTCCTAGGGTGATGATGTTAGAATTTCTCTTCTTTCACTTTTTCTCTTCCGAACCGCTGATCTTTTTATGGCAGCATCCGGCAATGGTGACAATTTATGGACAATCTGAACAACATATGGATCAAAGCTCGTCGACGGATTGGGACTGCTGATTATTGGTTCGTTGATAGATTCTCTAGGAGTGGCTGTCGATTCTTCTGAGACGAAATCGTTGGACAGTTGTCCATCGCAGGACGTCATGGAAACTTCTCCGCTCCAACTCGGTACATTTAAGGAAGTTTCTGGCTCTTCTAGTGTAATATTGGTCATGTCTGCAGCCAAATAATCCACGTCAGGAAATAAATCTGTTTAAAATCTGTTTTTCCGTTAACCAGCTCACGCACCCCTACGAAAGACAACCCTCAGAAGTCGAAACTTGTGCAAGCTAAGGATTAACGAGGTCTTACCTTTTAACGTGTTATTCCTTACACGGGTTGGACGATAGCAAGTGAAAATCGATCGTTCAAACTGGGGCTTGAACCACCAACCAAAACGGTAGTTAATTCTAGTGAGTGAACAAAGCACCCACGTCGAACCGCCTAGCTACCGACCGACCTATCAAATGGATAAATTCCTGTGCTTTCAAACCCAGATACCGCAATATCCAGCCGAGCTACTTTAGTAAACGCTTCTTTGATCAAACCAGCAATCTCGTAGATCGTCGGATCTCGGATCCGGCGATCCATATGTCGCATTGTTGGTCATAAGTATCTTTGAATGGCTTTATGAAGGTTCTGTCAAACGGTTGGAGCTTGTGGGTGGTGTGTGGTGGGGAGCTCATCACATGAACGTTGTTTTCTCGGCAAAAATTGATAACAGCCAGTGTCTTGTGGCTGCAATGGCCATCCAGTAGTAGCAGAACAGGGTTTTTCTGTCGGGTGTGAATATTTAACGAATATCTGCAAGCATTGTACGAAAAAATCACGGTAAATCCAGCTGTTTGGCTGAGCCACGCCAACGCTTTCTGCTGGAGCATTGATCATGAGACGATCATTCATCATTTGCCTAGGAAAGACAAAAAATGGAGGTATGAAGTGACCGTTTGCACTCATACAAAACAAAACTATTATATTTTTGTCCCCTTTCAGCAGAAATGAGCTTTCCCACTTTACGGACAGCCTTCGGAGCGAGAACTTAATGATGTTTGTGTACGCAGCTGACTCCGATTTCATCACAGTTATAAATTTTGGAAGGTGGAAAACTGTACTGTGTTAGTAGTCTTTCCATATTGTCATAAAATATATCGACTTGCGGTTTATTAAACCCTACGGCTCGGCTCGCATCATGCTTGTCGACTCTGCTGCTCTCAATGAAATGTCCGAATGTCTCTGCATGATATCATAATAAAAATGATTCCCGGCAGTTTGCTTCTCTTTGTTGAAGGAGGATCTTCATTGCTTCAGCCAAGTCGAAAGCTAACTTCAGTAACTCCTTTTTTATCAGCGGTAAACATCTATTGGATAAATCTTTTACGTGGTCCACTAAAATTTGTTCTTACTCGGATAAGAAGGTATTAGTAAATCTACCGAGCTTTAGTTACAACGTCGCTTCATCTCCACGGTTCAATGCCGCTGTTGTATCATGTAGAGTGCTTTTTGGAATATTGTAGCATAGAGAACCTTCCCTCAAACTAATTTTTTTTGACAAAACCTTACCTATAGTCCGTTCATAATTTGTTGATAGCTCACTGCAAGTTTGACCCTCATTAGAGAACTGAAATACAGAGAGGACAGCTAATATGATATAATAACAAAAACCAAACTAAAACTGGCAGTTTAAGATGTTTTCGACTAACCAACCTTGTATCTGAAGAAATACAATACAGCTATAAAACTTTTAATCCGATTATGTAGGTATTTTGAGTGGAAATGAGTGACCAGTGTCGTAGAGTATATGATTAAAACATTAGTTACTTTAAATAAATAAATATATTAATATTCTTAAACTGTAGTTACTGTAAAATGTATTTTTATTTTAAAAAAATTTCTTTATTTTATTCAAAAATAATAAGTTACTTGCAATTTGTAAAAGATACATTTATTTAATTAATACCTATTTTTAAATGATATAAACTACGATTACTTACAAAACTATTCAAATTCAAAATAAACAGGATCATCTTCGGAATCCGAGTCGTCTTGCAGGTTAATAATTAGCGGTTGTGTCTCTACAGTCGCATCAATTATATTGTCAAGATCCCCCATTTTTTGTTCTTCTTCTATTGCATGTCTTACTGCATCTCGCCAATTTTGTTCTGTAATATGTTGTAAAGACTCATATAACAATTCACGTACAGCTTGTATTTTATATGACGTATTTTTTCTAGCCACATAGCTTTTCATTTGTGCCCAAATGAGTTCAATTGGATTTAATTCGCAGTGGTAGGGTGGAAGTCTAAGGACTGTGATGTTTCGTCTTTCCGCCATTTTGTCAACTACGTATTTCTTGAACTTAGATTTGTGTTGCCGGGCAATTTTTAAAAGTTCTGCTTTAACCATTCCATCTTCGTAAGGCAGGGACTTCCGCAGCCAGTCAATGATATCCTGTTTCTTCCACGCAGTCGTTGGAAGTCTTTCAACTAGTCGTGAATGATAAGGTGCATTATCTAATACTATAATTGAGTTTGGTGGTATATGTTCAATCATCCGCTCAAAATACTCTTCGAAAACATCAGCTATCATCTCCTCGTGATAGTCTTTCGTGCTTTTGGATTCAAATTCCAACAAACCATGCTTAGCAAATCCTTTTTCACTGCCAATGTGAGAAACTATTAATCTACTGCCATTATACCAGTAGACCAACCTTCCATAAAGGCTTGCCTGGAGCTTGATATATTTTTATCTGTCCAAATTTTTGTGAGAGTATGACCTGCGTTTACCCACGTTTCGTCCTGATAGTAAATTGGCCTTCCTTCAGCCCAAAATTTTCGTATAGATCTTAGATACTTTCTTCTCCAACATATTATCTCTTCCCGGTCAATCAAAAGTGATTTTCGGTCTGATTTCTCCCACCGGAAATTTAATTCTTTTAAAACCTGCCACAATTTGGTTCGTCCGACATGAGGCAAATCCGGGTCGTCTCTAACTTCTTGTAAAATTTTGTTTAAGTTGGGTATTTCTTTTTTGTAAAAAAATTCGTGAATTTTCCTTCGAATACCATTTTTGGCAAATTCATCAATTTCAATAGGTTTTCTCCCCCTCTTTAAGTATTCGTTTGTATTTGGATTAGCTATACTTTTTTTTTTCTTTCTGATAGGAACCTATATATTGTTGACTCCCCTACGCCCGTCATGTTGGCACAACTCTTGATTATGTTCTGAACAGTGTTTGTGGGATTCTGAGAAACCAGAGCATCGTGAACGTTCAAAACAATAGTCTTCTCTCTTGGTGAATAGACAGACTTACTGACTGTACGCAACAGTACCGGTGTAAAACTTGATGATGTTGATGATGATGACGAAGCCATCGCAAGCAATCAAACAAAACAAGCAGGAACGAAAGGTACGTATATGTTTGTAGGAATATGAAAAAAAGTTACTCACGCACTGCACAAAATTCGCAAAATAAATATTAGAGACGTTAATTACTGCCGTAGACGCCGAAACACCAACGAGCCGTAAATTAAATGCGATTAAAAAATGTACTAAACCAAAAATTATTTTCGTTCGTAACAACTTCACCCTTTCAAGGCAAGTTTCGAATATAAACTGAAGCTTTATATTTAATGAATAAACACCTCAGGAACCTCCGCCTATGATTTTACGAGTTTTACGACCGTTTTATGACTTGGGCCCTCATTTTGTGCTATCGACAAATTATGAACGGACTATAGCAGTTTGTAAACTCTTTTGATACCATTTTCCTTCCTTTTTCGTCTCTTAGATTTATCTTCGTTCTTCTATCCTCTGAAACAACTTACAACTTACACAAAATTGTAGCAGTAATACTTACTTAAAATATATGTGACGCAGTGCTTTTCCGACAAAAACAACAATCAACTGCTCCCAACGAGGCTTTTCGCGTCACTGGCAAACCTCGTCCCATGTCCCTTTATCACTACCTTCCCTGCGCCCCTCTAATCGATTTTTGAACCGAACGCGTTGTAACTTGTCGTGATAGCGCGAGTGTCCGGCCCTACGTGCCATCCGGCGTTAGGGGACTTCCCTCTATATTTCTTTGGCAGCCATTAATGTCGAACCTTTTCGGTGAATTCTACTCTGGGTGAGTCTGCTCTTTCGTTTGCTCCTTCGTTTGAAACAGTGAAATATTGAGTAGCAGTGTTTAAACGAGGCCGTACGAGCTGCCACCATCGCAGGTGGTGACGACTCCATCGCAGGAGATGAAGACTCCAGAAACGGTGAAGAAAATCCACGAAGCGATACTGAAATGATTGTCGACTGAAAAAGCACCAGTGAGTATTTCAAAAAATGCTGTACATCGTATATAATCTGAAAATTTGGACAAGACGAAGTTGTGTGCAAGTTGGATGCCGCGTTTACTCACACTCGAGCAGATACACTGTAGTGACGTTGTTTCCATTGGGTGTTTAGGCGAAGTTTCACAGCAACAAAGCATGATTCTTGCATCATTTCATAACCATGGATGGAACATGGGTCCATCACTACACCCGAGACAAAAGAACAATCAAAACAGTGGATTTGAGAAAGACAACCGGCTCCAACGAAGGCGAAGACCGTTTCATCTGCAGGCAAGGCCATGGCATCGGTTTTTTGGGATGCGCGTAGGTCAATTATTTAAGCAAAATCGGCCGCATTTGGCTTAATAAAAGTGTTGTTTCATCAAAACAATGCACCAGCTCACAAAACCATTATCGCAATGACCAAAATTAACGAATTATAGTTTGAAATGCTATCTCATGCACCCTAATCGCCAGAATAAACCCCATCGGATTGCTTTTTGTTCTCAGAATTGAAAAAGTGGCTCACTGGCCGAAGATTCTCCAACGATCAAGAAGTGATATCGGCATCTGATGGCTATTTTGAGGAGCAAGACAGTTCTTATGAAAACGGTATCGAACTCATAGAAAGTGGTTGGGAAAAGTATATGGAGCTGTAAGGAGATTATGTTGTGAAATAAATATTTTTCCCAAAAGTTTCGTTTTTTCTGTTGGGCTGGGTACTTCTGTGGCCACCCACGTACATTCGAGTTGGTCTGAAGACACCAGAGAGCTTTCAGCAACCGTAGATACACCAGATCGATGTACCCCCAGATCACTGAGAATCACTCAGCTAGACAGGTCGGTCCAAAGTGTACGGTCCTGAGGTTGTACAACATTATGACTCATAGCTAATCAGATTCGACCAAATAAAAATAATTTCTTAACGAGCAACGAGGAATTAGATCTTTCAGGTTAAGAATAGTGAGACTATATCAAAAGTTGAGAACTAGTATAGTGCTGCAGCCTTGCGGTAATTGTTTCGACTACTCGCCCGGCAGCCGTTGTTATTGTGTTGTAGTTTGGTGGCGCTCAGACGTAAGCTCACCGAGATATCGCAAATTTTCCACTTTCTCGACCCTCTGATGTTAGGTAAGTGCATCATATGTTTCGCATCAGTTTATTGTAGGCCTAGGTGAAGTAAATTGTACATCAATCGTGCAAAACAACATGTTTCTAGCTTTGAATTCATATGTCTCAACAGTAGATACTACAACGGGTTCTACGTGAAATATCGTATTTAGAAAATGGCATGATAAAGGGCAAAGTGGCCACAGCCGTGGCCACTTTGCCACGAGCAAGATTATGGCAAACCTAAGTTATTCTAATTCCGTGTTTTTTTTTTTTTCAGAAGATGAACAGTATGGTGTCCTAGTATAGAAGAAAACCCGCTCAGCAGTCCTGGAACTCTGAAACTATGCAAAAGGCCATTGATGCAGTGAAGAAGAATGAGTTGCCTTGGAAAACCGCAGCTAAGAAGTTCTAGGTACCTCGAAATAGGTACTTTAAAACGGCGTGCACTCGACAAAAATGTTCATGCAGTAAACACAAAAAAGGTCCTTTGTCACTTGGTCATTTTAGGCCCATATTTACTGAGGAGCAGGAATAAGAATTAGTTAACCATCTTTTGGACATGGAAGTCCGTTTATTTGGTGTAACAGTCGCTGATCTACAGGCTCTTGCCTACAAACTCGCTGTTAAAAATTGCATTCCTCATAACTTTAGTCATGAAAAAAAAGCTGCTGGAACAGATTGGGTACAGGGATTTAGAAAACGCCACCCTATGATTCCATTACGGAAGACTGAGGCGACTTCTGCTGCACGGGCTCAAGCGTTTTAACAAAACTGATGTATCAAAGTTTTTTGACATTCTGGAAGGCATTCAGAAATATCACGTATTCACACCTCATAGCGGAAGAAACGAACATCAACAGTTCTAACATCCAGTACAAGTAAGGCCACTCTCATGGTAATTAAGAAAGAGAAAGAAGATAAAGAGAATGCGAAACAACGTAGACTAGAAGCAAAAAGAGAAAGGGAATCGAAAAGAAACAGCGGCTCCTAGGAAAAGGTTGGTTGAAATTGAAAATAAAGGAAAACGCGCATTGTTTAAGAAAAAGAATGACGATCTCTATAATGATGATGATGAAGGCAACGTCAGCGACGTTGATTGTTCATTCTGTGGTGATTGTTACTCGAAATTCAAGGACAACGAAGGCTGGATTAGATGTTCTGGGTGCCTCAAATGGGCTCACGAAGCCTGCACAAGAGCCGAAGAGGAGGACGATGAGTTTATTTGTAATTTATGTAAATACCAGTGATTTCATAGTTTCACATACTTTCAGTAATGCCTGTTTTTGTTCAAAACTCTAATACAATCGTTTTGAGTTCTGAAACTGAATGCGTTTTATTTTTTCCATATTATCTAAATCAATTTAGGCAGTGGCCACTTTGCCCTACCTAGTGGCCTAAAGTGGTCACTTTGACAACTTTTGGTAATGTCAAAATTTTGTACAAATAAGTTTGAAAATCTAGTTGTTTTTATTTTTGGATCAGGCCACTATGCCCACCCCTCCCCTACACAAAAGAATTTTGCTCATGCGAAAGTAGTTATTTCAAAATAATTTTATTCTTGTTCGTATATGAAATAAACTCATATGCAAGACATACACATCTTTGCGAAGAGTTCGGTTTGTATTTGATTGCTTCCTTCCTTTCCATTCACAATTTTTCGTATAGAAATGCATAATTGTGAAGCCAAAAATATTTTTCCTAAAATTTTTTATCCAATCTAGTTGAAAATCTGATCCGATAGTTCTCCTGTGCCCAAATTCCAGTTGATTGATCGATACTGAGGTTGTTAGATAATCGATGGCCGCAGCAGCCTTCTCATAAGATGGTATTTGTAAGTGTACTTAGATACCTTATATAGATTCACCTGTGGTTTGGTTGAATTTCCTTTGCTTTTCTGCCACATCATGGAATTGCTGCTCAAGAGAGATTCGTGAGATATTCTGCTCTTGGGGAGAGGTGATGAGTCGCTTCCTGGTTGCGCTACCTAGCCTCCTAGGATTAATAACAGGATCAAGAGCTGTAGAGCTGAAAATCTCTGAGTCTTGATTACATGTTACATGAAGGAAAATTGGGGTCATTTTGGAACTTACCCATGTGAGCGGTGTCATGAGAAGGGTTCTTCGCTCGCACACCAGTGTTCGATGATGTGCGGGAATTTGCCGCTAGCTTCAGTGAAAAAGGAGGGGTAGTCCTAAAGTAGTCACAGATTATACGAATGATGTTAATGGGCTCCAGATAAAAACAATTTCCCATTCGAATATCCAGTTACCCAGTCTTTACTAGTAAAGACTCGCCCGAAGAAGCCATTGTATGGCAAAACACGTTTTGCGTGTTTGTAAAACTGTTTGGTGAAAATCTTACAATAGAGTGTTTTTGTGAATATGTTAGTTATAGATTTTTATCAAGTATCGGCCAATTCCATCGCTATTAGAGAAGTTGCTGAGGATATCGGCATATCGGTTGACTCATGCCATGCAATTTCTCCAGAAATTTTGGGCACAAAGAGTGTGTCAGGAAAGTTCTTTCTGAAATTGCTGAATTTTGACCCCAACAACTATAGCATGAGCATCGCTGAGGAACTGTTGAATGAAGTCAACAGTGTTTTAGGCCAAAAACCACACCGTATTCACCTGATTTGGCCTCCTGTGACTTCTTCCTGTTCTCAAGATTGAAGAGACCCATGAAAGGTCGGCGTTTCGCGACGATTGAGGAAATAAAAACCGAATCGCGGGAGAACTTGAAGAGGACAGAATAGAAATTGATGAATAAATAAATATTTTTTTTTAAAAGCTGCAATGTTTGAATTAATTATTTTTGTGTATTTCTCTTCATTTTTGCTTGGTGTATGTCATGGAGACCCGCTTGAAACGGAATTGCTCAGTCAACAGGGATGGAAACATAAGCATTTGTAATTCATTTTACTATTGTCCTGAAATTACCATTTATTTTTTTCATACGTGGTTGAGTGGAAGAATAGCGCATTGCTAAACTCCGCCATGTAAAATAAAGACCATTTATTATTATTATTACTATTATCCAGATGTGTCACCACATCTAAAGTGTGTGGTTGTTGTGCTAGAAATAACTCTTAGAGATGGCTTTGTAAGAACGTGACAGTTTAGTTAGAAAAAAATAAAATTGTGTTTGAGCACAAAACCATTTTTCTCTATTGATTTCATTCAGTGTTGAATTTTTGCTTTCATTTCACAGATATTTTGTCATTTCTCTCTTAAGTATGAACTGAGATTTTCCAGTTCCAAGCAATTTTTTATGTCTTCATTATATACAGGGCTATTCAAATTCGTTTCTGTACATGGGAATCTCGTAAACGATGAGAGATAGAGTGTCGGTTAAAGTATGATAAAGTTGCGTATTTTAGAGACCTATTCAAGGATGTAAATAAATCGAATATAGCTCTTTTGGTTCTGGAGATATACAGGAACAACCAAAAAACCCCAAATTATATTTTTGCCTATATCTTCTTTATTCGCAGACATATTGAAAATCAGTCCACATTTTGCACTGATGTGGGCACTTGATGTGGGCTCTCAGAATATATCCATGAATCTTTTATAAAGGGTGTCATTTAACTTGGGCCACCCCCATCTTTGAATTTTTAAATACGGACCTGTATTTTTTTTTTGTAGTTTTTGGATCGTAGACGTTTACTTCATACTGAGAAATTAAATTCAATTTTATATTTCGGGGTTTTTCGGTAATATTCGATTATAATTGTGTGAATAAAAACACAATAGCAACTTTCACGTCTCCCTATGTACCGTAGTTTTTCGAGAGTTTTTTTTCCATTTTTAGGTACCCATTCATATTTTTTACCTTGCTCTGAAAACATTTTATGATTATCTGAAACATATCTACAGTAAAAATATATTATATATGTTTTGATGAGCAGAAAAAAAAATGGAAGCAATAATAACATCCGAAACGAACACTATAATTATAATGAAAATTGAAATGAAGTAATTTATATAGGGACTCAAAAAAATTATTGGCGCAATAAATGTTCGAATTGGAGTCCTTCCATCTCGAGACATTTTTAAACTCGATTTTTCATATTATTTATTGCCCTTAATACACTTATTTGCTGCATTGTTGCGAAATCATTGAAAATCTTCAATCTCGAGTCTTCCACATTTTCTATCTCTCTGCCAGCGTAAATCCTATTTTTCAATGTCCCCCATAGAAAATAGTCCAAATAGTAGGATCTGGTGATCTTGCAGACCATCTTATTGTCCCATTATTTGTTTCGAAATGGAAGGACTCCAATTCGAAAAATTATTGCACAATTTATTTTTTTGTATATATATAAATTATTTACTTCATTTCACAAATATCTAAATCAAACAGGAAGTGATTCGGAGACACAGATAATATATTATTTATATCCTAGATTCAAACCGATAGCGACTATTTTCACGGCAAATCAATTTTTTAGGTTAATAGGAAAAATTGAGTTAATAAAATGAATGACGATTCAGGAATCCATCGCTCATCAGATAAGGTTCGATTCGGAATGAGTAAATGAAAACATTCCATGAATTGAATATTTATCAAACAACCTTGATAAATAATGGATATTGAGTAAATGAAACAGATTCATTATTTCTCCTAATGATGGTTTTGCGTGTTTGGCCACTTTCATGATATACAAACTCACTAATGTCGGTATAGCAATTCACTGTTGTGAATCTATAAAACAAATCCTCTTTTAAACGTCGTACCGCAGGAAACAAAATGAGGATGTTTCTATTTTGATGTTGTCTGGCTACATTTCATTTTTATTTGTGTGACGAAATTATCAGTCGATTTCATACTCATCAATATTTTGTTTCAATGCAATCAAGCAGGCAATATTTTTTACTTGGTGGTTTTTTATACTATTTGAATGAACAAAAACTTAATTTTCGTCTATTGAATAGACAAGAACCTCCGCTGTTTTCAAAATGTTCGTGAGTTAAGCAGTTTTCGAATATTTCAATAATATCAAAATCAATGGAACTAATCTATTTTGGAGCCAGACACTGAATGAATATTTGAAATATTGATTACTGCTACTTTCGTTGATACTTACACAAAATCAGAGAGTTTTGAAACTTTTATCAGGTAGAAAATGTATTCCTATATCTGGGATCGCAAAAAATATATAAAAAAAATATATTGATCAGTAGAAACCACATCGCTTTGTAATAAGTGGACAAATGTAAAGGAATTCAGTCAGTAGTTCAATTAAAATAGTTGCAAATTCACCTTTACCGTAAGTACCGTAAATATCCTTAACTATTTTTACCTGGAAATAAACATATACAATAATGAGGAATTATTCAATTCAGTTGATCGTTCATGAGTTTTTTAATTTGTTTATTTCCATACTCTACAACAGGTTAAGTTTCAAACCTTTCTTCTGGAAATGGAGGGACTTGTGAATGGAGGACTGTGATTAAATGAGTGGCATATGTGAAATTTATTTTTCTATTCTGGAAACTATGTTTGTGTTTCTTTATGCGGGCTATGAACGTTCTTCCAGTTTGAGCCATATAAAATATCGGACATAATACGAGTTTAATAAAATGAATCCATCAGTTATGATTTCATTGTCTGTTCAATTTTATGTAGTTGCGTATTTCTGTACAAATTAAAATAAATGTTTCAGATTACCAAAAAATATGTTACTTTGACAATAACTCGACTGACATGATGATAACGAAATCAATTAGTGATAACAAGAATCATTTCAGTGTTCGAACTGCATCCCTTCACGTAGAATACACATATTGCATCTTTTTAGTAATTCCCGATTCGTGACAGCTAAAAGCGTCTCTCGCTTTATGGAAGCACAAACATTTGTGATACTATTTTTCAAATCCTCTACATTTTGTGGACGTCGCATGTAACCTAAGTCTTTGATATATCCCCATAAAAAGGAATCTAGTGGAGTAATATCTGTACTTCGAGCTGGCCGTGGTATTGGACCCTTATCTCCAATCCATTCCTCATTAAAAGTATCATCCAAATATAGGGTAACTATTCTATTATTATTTTGAGGTGCCCCATCTTGTTGAAACCACATATTCAGTCGAGTTTGTATTAATAAATTCTCCAAGAGATTCAGCTACACAAATGAGGTCCTATCAAATAACCATCAATGATTCTGCACCAAACATTAACCCACCACACAGACTGGAATCTCGTTTCTTGCACCCAATGAGGGTTCATGTCAGACCAATAGTGACAAATATGATTATTTATTATACCTTTGAATTTCACTAGTTCGGACTTTCATTGTCTACTATATAAAATGATTTGAAATCCCTGAAACAACTAAAAAAGAAGAATTAAAAATGAGAGCTGAAAATAATAATTATATTAACCAAAATGAACCTGAAATGAAATAATAGTGAAATAAAATACAAGTAAAAATAGAACAATTGAAAATAAAGAAATGAAAAAAGAAAACAAATAAAAATAAAAAGTGAAGAGATTCCAAGTCACGTTAATTCACGACATTTCGATTGTTAGTATCTACAATCGTCTTCGGGTGATGACTGGACTGATTCCTGGACTGGACTGATTCCTCCGAGAGATGTCTATTTATAGGTCGTTCGAGTACTTTCACTTATCCCCGCTTTCCATTTTCCGCTTCACTGGTTCCGTGGGAGATGACCGTTTTGGCGGGAGTTGGCCATTTTTCGCTTGATGATGGGTTTCCATATGTTGCGTATTTCTACGCTGGCTTGGCTGAATACGTTGTTGGACAACATGTATGCGAATTTTCTCCTAAACCAATTAATCCTCTCTGTGCAAGATCTCAGCTTGGGACCACTCGATGTTGTGTTGATGGGTCCAAACATGGTCTGCTATTCCTGATTTGCTGGTTTCCCCTCGCTGTGTGTGTTTCTTGTGCTCGGCAATGCGAACATTCAATGGCCTCTTAGTTTCATCAATATAGGATATTTCGCACTCACACGATATCCGGTAAATGCAATTCTTGGAATTGCAGTCCGCGTTTGGTGGCCTGGTTTTCGTGAGGCTGCTACGGATAGTGTTACCGGATCTGAAGCAGGTTCTGATGTTGTACTTGGAACCAATTCTTCTTATCCTCTCCGATAATCCTCTGATGTAAGGAAGTGCAAGCACTGGTTGTGAAGGCTTCTCTTCCTTGTGAGGCTCCTGCTGTCTTCTAGCCAAAGTCTTTTCTACCATCGCTTTGGAGTAGCCATTCCGTTGAAGATCATTTTTGATGATGTCTAGTTCCTTCTCGAGACCTTCCTTCGTATTACAGAGCCCAAATGTTACAATGCATTGCTACTTGTCTGGTAAAACTATATGGTTGCAACACCATTCGACCTAGCACTGCAACACTGTGATTCTCATCAGTAGCCGTTTTTAGTTTTTTTCGATTCTATTCATTAAAACATCAATTTCGTGCCAAAGATTTGGCTAAGCCAGCGAATGTTTTGTCTTATGGTAATTTTCTGTCAGGATATCGATTAGCGTATATTCTCACTGCTTCTTATACCTTCTTGCTTCGCCATAAATACATTATCATATCCAAGTTTTCTTTGAAAATTGAACCATTTTTCATTTTTACGAAAAACCAACACAAAACTGAATACACTTTCGTCAAATCCGATAGGTCTTCTAACAGATCGATAAATCATTGCATTTATTTTGACTTATTCATAGCCCTCTTTATAATACGCAATGAAATTGCCTATTTTTCATCAGTATTCAAGAAAAACAACAAGTGCAGAATTTATTGCAGAATTCAAAAACCAATTGAAAATACTGGGTAACTAGTTAAAAAAATTGGCGTCGGTGTTGCGACGCCCTAACAGATGACGCCTAGTGCTGGATTTCTACGTAAATAAGAGGACCCTTTGACACCAAAATTATAGATATTTGCCCGCGGAGTTTTATATGGGACACCCTGTATTCTCTCGATTTTTCTGAAACTGAACTTTTAACTTTTATATTCTTGATGTGCATGCCAAGTTTGTTGTTGGTTTTGAAAGCAGTACATATTTACACCTTTGTTGTGCAGAAAATATGAAATATTTGTAGTGGGTTGGCCTAAGTAGGTTAAGGTTCTATAACTTTAATCCTCTTCTCTTCGAATTGGGTAAACTTCCTTCAAAGCTTGGCTGTATAACTTTTTTGATAATGAAGAATGTATTAGACTGCTATCGTAATCATTGTTGCCACCTTTTTTGTTTATCATACACAGTTCTTTATTGAAATTCGCTTCTGACAAGGGCACATCTATCAGTCTGTAGATCAGTCTGTTGAAAGCTACTACTTTGGGTGGACGAATTATGAATGATGATATCTCTTTGTGCTGGTTTAAGATAAATTGAAAAATCATCTTTGTTGTTAACTTTCGTCATTTTCAAGGCCAAAAATTTATAGAGTCGTCCTTTTCCATTTCCATTGTGAATATGAAAGGCGGGTGGAGAGAACTGATGTAATTGAAAAAGTTAGTCAACTCTCTGTTCGTTCCTGTGAAACATACCAAGATATCATCCACATATCTATACCAATACACGAAATTTCCAGCAGGGATAAAAAATACACAGTTACCCACTGGGGTGAACTTTTAGTGTATACGCTTGAGGAAAGTATTGTACAGGGAAACACCTGTCGCAGTTTTTGTAAAACCCTTTATACAGAAAATCATACAATAAACTGTATTATTTAGTTTTGATATAGATTTTCATCTAGTATCGGCCAGTACTATTGAATTAAGTAGTTTTTGCTCATCAATTTGTAAATTCGACAGAGACCTCATTGAATTTAGAGTTCCTCCGGGCTAAAGGAATCTGCAGCAAGTGTGTCGTCTGCATATACAATTATTCGGTGTGTATCTACAAGTTCAGGCATTTCATTGATGAAGAGCAGGAACATCAGAGGTTCCAAGATGGATCCCTGAGGGACTCCATAGTCGTTACCGTATGGTTGTGATTGCCAGTTATCATATTTCACGCACATCTTTCTGAGAGTCCAGTCATGAAATTAAATTTTCTCTAAATCCTAGCGAGTATGACTCACTCAGGATTATTTTATGCCTTGGATATATCGAAAAAAAGAGCACCCACGTTTTTTTTCTTATGAAGGGCATCATAAATTTGGTTATATTGAACTTGTGCAAAAAATGAAACATCTGATTATATACACATTTTTCTCAAACACCTTAGATATTACGGTGGGTACTGTTATGACTCTGTATTTCTCCATGATAGGATGTACTTTTCTCAAAATTGGTGGAAGAAGAACAATTATCAGTTTATGAGGAAATTCTCAGGCATTGACTTCGTTCGACAACAAATTAATAACTTGTTCCGTCATAAGAAACTAGGTTATTTAAGTTTGACACGATTGCTCAGTTATTAATAAAAATCCACTTGGTTTCAATTTTTTTTCGCACAAAACCTAATATTTCACCAACTTGCTTTTCCATTTTCACCCTTACCCTCTAACAGTTCTCATTAGTTAGCCAACATCCAAAAGTTCAAAAAAACAGCAATTTCGCGATTAGCCACGCAGTTTAATGAAATTCCCATTCGACCGGAACATTAAAGAAATTCCTAAATACAATTTCATTCAACTTCTAAAGAAATAAACCATGCACGGCGAGCAAGAAAAATTGTTCAGCATTTATCAACGTTGCTGCAAGAAGACCCAAATGCGTTGAAGAAGTGGGAAAGGCGGCGCTAATTCCAAGGGTAATGTGATTTTAGTTACCTCCTAATTAGCTGAGAAAGTTATGAATCCAACACGTTCGGTAATAGGCTCCAAATTATAATCATTTCTGGTGATGTAATGTTTGATTAATTCAATATTTTCTAGTGAACACCGAGAGAACATGCAATTCTGTAATGAATGATTCTCTCAGGAAGTTTTATTTTGATTTTTTATTCAGTGGAAGTACTAAGGTTTATGTTCAAAACAATATATAGAATGTAAGACAAATCAAGTAGGATGATGAAAGTTTTATACACTCCCTCTCATATTACTATCATAAATGTTTATATTTCTTGCGAGTTACACCGTAGATACTTAGGGAAAACTTAATATTTCACTTTGAATCTCATGTGTCACCATCAGCTCACAACATTAAGAATAGATTCCTCTGTGTTTCTGTTTAAAATCTGTTTTTCCGTTAACCAGCTGTCGCACCCCTACGAACGGCAACCCTCAAAAGTCGAAACTTGTGCGAGCTAAGGATTAACGAGGTATCACCTTTCAAAGTGTGATTCCTAACACGGGTTGGACGATAGCAAGTGAAGATGGATCGTTCAGACCAGGGCTTGAACCACCGACCAACACAGCAGTCAATTCGAGTGAGTGAACAAAGCACCCACGCCGAACCGCTTGGCTATCGACCGACCACTTTCTTTCTTTTCCTAACAAACAAGAAAATTATTTAATTTTATTTATTAGGTAATCTACAACATAAGCGGTTCCAATAATCGATTACAATATCAAAAACTAATTAAATAACCATTCTCAATATAATACAATGACTAATACTAAAGTTACTCCAAATCACCTGAATCAATCATTCAGTTGAAAATAACAAATGTACCTTTTCCATTTGAATTTACCTTTTCAATTTAATTTTTATGAAGTGAATAATAAGGAGACCATATTATTGCACCATATTCCAGTATACTACGAACAATGGACAAATGCATAAGTATTATGTATATTTTTGTGAATTTGAATGAGTTCCTAATAATGAAGCCAAGCATTCTATATGCTCTGTTGGTCATATGTTGGTCAAATGTTGCTCAAAAGTGAGTTTTTCATCCAGCGTAACTTCCAAATCTCTACATTCTGTCTTCTTGGCTAAATATTCATTGTTCATCTTATACTGAGAATCATTCCGTAGTATTTTCCTACTAATTGATGTACTGAAACTTTTGTCAACATTAAATGTGAGGAGATTTGACAGGGACCACTCGTAAACTCTATCTACGTCATTTTGTAGCAAAATCACATCTTCTTGACATTTGATTTCCTTGAATAATTTAAAATCATCCGCGAATAGTGCACATTGCGAGTCCTGAACTACCTCTGGCAGATCATTTATTAGTAATAAAAAAGAGGAGTCGTAGATTGGACCCTTGGGGTACACCAGATCTTGTGAAAAGAGCCTCTGATACCCATCCCTTATAAATTACATACTGTTTCCTATCTATAAGATATGAAGCTGACAGCTTCAAGGGTAGATCTGAAAGCCTGGAAGTGTATAGTTTTTCAACATAACCTCATGATCAACCTTGTCGAACGCTTTACTAAAATCTGTGAAAGTAATATCTAGTTGACTATTATTCTCGACAACTTAATTTGCTTCTTGTATAAAATATGTTAGGTTGGTTATCGTGGACCTTTTAGGTAAGAACTTAGACGTGGATAGGATAGGATGAATAATTGATTGATGAATAATTGATTCGAAAAGCTTATTGGGTGCACAAATCAGTGCTGCTGGCAGAGATTTTTGTATATTCTCCCTAATACCACGTTTAAATATTAGACAAACTTTTGTTCGTTTCCATAGTGTAGGATAAGTGCTAGTTTGCAAAATTAAGTTATACAGGGATATTCAAATTCGTTTCTGTACATGGGGATCTCGTAAACGATAAGAGATAGAGTGTCGGTTGAATTGTGGCAGAGTTGTGTATTTTAGAGACATATTCAATGATGTGAAAAAATCGAATATAGCTCTTTTGGTTCTGGAGATATACAGGAAAAACCAAAAAATCTCAAATTATTTTTTGCCTATATCTTCTTTATTCGCAGACATATTGAAAATCTGTCCACATTTTGCTATTGGCACTTGATGTGGGCTATCAAAATATGTCCATGAATCTTTTATACAGGGTGTCATCTGACTTGGGCCACCCCTATCTTTGAATTTTTAAAAACGGATCTGTATTTTTTGTTGTAGTTTTTGGATCGTAGACGTTCACTTCATACTCAGAAATTAAATTAAATTTTATATTTCGGGATGTTTCGGTAATATTCGATTATAATTGTGTGAATTATTCCCTTTTAAATTACGGCCCTGGAAATTAGTCGACTGAGTTTAATAAAAACACTATAGCAACTTTCACATCTCCCTATGTATCGTAGAGTTTTTCGAGAGTTTTTTTTTCATTTTTAGGTACCTATTCATATTTTTTCCATTGCTCTGAGCGTTTTCTACAATGAACTTCGAATAAGAAAACCTTTTATGATTATTTGAAACATTTCTACATCTAAAATAAAGATTAAAACTGTTTTAAACTGTTTTAATCTTCCTCTTTGAAGATGATCACTTGGTGATCGAAACACGTGTCGAGGTGTTGAAAATAACGATTTGGTGTTGGGAAAAAACTCCAGTAATATTTATATTTAAATAATCTTTGGATCCATAGCAAGGATATGATACACTCTGAAAGGTATTCTTGAAAAAATCTTGTTAGAGAATTACGGAATAGGGACTACGTGGGAGTCTCCAAATGCCACAAAGGGTCCTGAACAAATCCAGAACTCGAGACCATTGAATAAACTTCATAGAATTATAGGCAGTTGGTAATGAAAGAAGAATAGTTCCTCAGGATCGAAAGGCGTTTATCCAGTAACACTATAAAAGGAGCGGAACTTCAGTAAATGCATGTTATCCTCCAAAAAGTTTGACTTCGGGCAATATATACAGAGTGAAACTAAATAAGTGTAAAACATTCAAGGAGGTGATTCCTCATCGAAAAAAAGATAGGATCTTTCATATAAAGAAATTTCATTGGAGAATCCTTTGTTAAGATACATGTTTTTTATGCATGATGTGGCTCCCGCCCATTTTAGTCAAGTAGCACGTCAGCATTTAACTGAAACATATGCAAATCAGTGGATAGGTCGAGGAGGACCACAGAACTGGTCCGCTCGATCCCCGGATCTCAATCCTCTCGATTTCTCTATTTGGGGCCATTTACAGAATTTGATTTGAAGTACTCCTGTTCATGATGTAGAGGGCTTCAGAAACAGCATCATCGATGTGTGCAGGGTAATCAGAGAGACTCCAGGAATATTTGAGCGAATACGTGGCTCAATGCGCCGACGTCTAGACGCATGCGTAATGTCTGAAGGTAGACATATTGAACATTTACTATGATTTCTACATGTTGTGTGTTTTGTTATCAATAAATTAGTTTTGTTTACTACCCTTTAATCGTTTAATGCAGGTACTAACTACAAAATAACAATGAATCCAGTTCGCATTTATGACAATGTATCTCTGTAGTTGTTCGTAAAATAATTTTTTGCTGCAAACTGGTTTATTTTGGGCAAAAAACCAAAGATACATTTTTTGTTTAGAATGAAACAGGCTATCGGAAATACATTTTTAAATGGTAAACAAATAATAAGACAAAAAGTTACATTGGAAATAAATTTAAGGGGTTGCGTTTTCCACCCCTTACAACCATGTGGTAAACCAAATAAATCACTGGTTAAGTGTCTTTTTGGTAGTACAAATCGTCAGGTTAATTTCAATATTGTAACTTTTTCAGTGCTTATGAAAAAAATTGTTATACAATTTTCATGTACCCCCTTTAAGGGGCTGTATCTTAACAAGGGATGCTCCAATGAAGTTTCTTTATATGAAAGATCTTTTTTTTTAAATGAGAATTCACCTCCTTGAATGTTTTACACTCATTCAGTTACACCCTTATTCTAGGCCATCTTCATTTTGAAATATTTACGATAGGACAGTACTTGTAGCTGCATTTTTAGAAAAGAATAAGATGAATTGCCCTTATGGGGGAAATTGAGTTGGCACAGGTGGCAAGAAGTTGTCCTGTAGGGGTTGGTCCCCTCTGTTATGGAACCTTACAATTCACGAATTACTAGTCTGAACCATATTGGAAACACAGAATATAGAGCATATTCAAGTAACACTTCATCGTGAGATTTCAATAATAATAATAATTGCTTTTATTGTAGGGTTACTCAGTACAAGAGATACTAATCTAATCTAACAAACGGCAGAATTTAACATCTTCACATGATAAATCAAGACAGAAGTTGTTCTTCCATCCAACCAGCAACAGGTAACTCAATACAAAATATTTTGCAAGCATTGTTTATGAAAAAAAGAAGAAAAGAACCATAGAAGGTCAAAAAAGGTGGTCGAAAAACGAATAAATGGGAATTTGATATTTTATATGTTTTATATGTCATAAACATAAAGGAAATTTATTATAATAATATATCGATAATTTTTATATTTCCTAAATATTTGTGGTGAATGAATATTAGGTAAACGTAAGAATAGGTTCAACTAATCAAATTTTATAAAAGAAGAGAACTGTATTGAAACGTACCTTTGATATTAATTTGGATAGGAAGCCGATTATACAAGCGTGCAATGTTATAAGAAAAAGAGTGGGTTTATGTTCAGGTGCAGTTAGAAGATGTTCAAATCTCAAAATTAGATTATGTATATCGCTTCTAAAGGACAATTCAGTAAACAGTAAGCATGTTTTCCATTGGATATGACCTTATGGAATACACTACACAGTAGCAGTGTATTTCATATAGAGCAGTCTATTTAAAAAGAGCCATTCTGAATACATTTTGGTTCAATGATTTTTAGGATAAATAAAAAAACACGTTATTATTAGTACACAGAGAGACATATCTTGACACAATCACATTTAATGGCACTTCCCTTATCGCACCCCCAGAACATGTCATCAACTTTTTTTAAATGGATCACCTTATAATGTTTCGCATCATCAGATGCTCCATGAAGCATCTGGTCTGAAGCTTATGGTTTGGAATCTAAAAATTATTTGAGTTGAAAACGAGCCACCCTGAATAACTTTTGGAACAATGATTTGCAGGAAAAATAAAAAACAGGTCATCAATCTTACAGGAGGCCACATTTTGAAATATTCGTTCTAAAGACAAATATGGATGCAATAAATCAGAAAAAAAAATTATTAATTCTTAAATCAAAATCTGATGACTGGACAATGAGAAGAAAAAAATATTTTATAGTAAATGTTCAAAAACGTTTTCACCAACTTCCATACAATGGTACAAACGAGCTTCCATTACCGCCTTTACTTGGTTGAGAATCTCGGGAGTTATTTCTTTGCAATGCCTCATGATATTCTCTCCCAAATCTTCTAATGTTGTTGATTCTATCTCATACACTTAAGAGTTCAAATGACCCCATTGAAAGAAATCTACCGGAGTGAGATCCGGAGACCTTGGTTGTAATTTTATGGGACCTCTTCTGCCAATCCAGCGACTAGAAAAATGATCAACCAAAAATTATCGCACTGGACCTGCTTAAAGAGAAGGAGCACCATCCTGCTGAAAAACTATTTTGTTTTCGAAAAATTTTATATCTTTCTCAATTGCCCTAATGATGCACGGTATTATTCGATTCTCTATCATATCCAAATATTTGTCAATAGTCAAATTATCATCGATAAAAAAGGTCCTATGTTGTGGTCACCTAAAATTTCTGCCCTAACATTCAGTTTTTGAGGTCGTTGGGTATGAACTTGGCGGTATGAATGAGGATTCGTATCACTCCAATAGCGAAAATTTTGTATTTCATCAGTTCGGACTTCCATTGTCTAATATACTATAAATTGATTTGATAACCCTGAAAAAATCAGAAAAATTAACCGAAAATAACAATTTTATTAAAAAACGGAAATAACAAAGAAATAACAACAACCAAACAAATAAAAATTGAAATATTCTTAAAAGCTGAAAAAATTTAAAAATTATAAATATTATTAACAAAAAATTAAAAAATAATGAAAATTAAAAGATTTCAAACCAAGTCACGTCACGACGTTTCGATTGTTAGTATCCACAATCGTCTTCGGGTGGTAACTCAAATTCAAGGCATTTTGTTGAACTACTAGGGGAAATCGAATTCAAAGAGCAGGATCAACTGATCAGTTTCGACGTGGAAAGCCTCTACATCAACGTTCCTGTCGAAGAAGCACTTCAAATCATATAGAAGAAGCTATCTGAATATGGGGACCTGAAAGATAGAACAAACTTACCGATACAAGTAATCATGGAATTACTAGGATGCTGTGTACGAAACTGCTACTTCCAACTGAAGGACGAATTCTTTACGTAAGATGAGGGACTGTCAATGGGATCGCCATTTTCACCTGTTATAGCCAATTTATATATGGAGTGGGTTGAAACTTTGGCCTTTGAAGAAGCCCATAAGAAGCCTCGAGTGAGGTTGGCGACACCTTCATAATATGGAACCATGGGAATGCAGAACTAGACACTTTCCTGAAACACATCAATAACGTAAGGCCTTCCATCACTTTCACAATGGCGAAGAAAATCCACAACGAATTGCTTTTCTCAGGCGTATTGGTGACGAGGATCGACACTAAATGGGAAACATCTGTATATCGAAAACCCACTCACACAGGACAGTATCTGAACCAGAAATCCAACCACCATCAATCGACTAAGAAAGGAGTCATCAAGACTCTACTGGACCGTGCTTTTGGGCCTGTAATACAAAGGAAGGTTTCGAAAAGGAACTAGGCATCATCAAAAATGACCTTCAACGGAATGGTTACTCCAAAGTGATGGTAGAACAAACCTTATCTAGAACACAGCAAGAACTCCACAAGGAAGAGAAGCCGCCACAACCAGTACTTGTACTTCCCTACATCAGAGGATTATCGGAAAGGATAAGACGGATTGGGTCCAAGTATAACATCAGGGCCTGCTTCAGATCTGGGAACACTATCCGTAGCAGCCTCACGAAAACCAGGCCACCAAACGCGGGCTGCGATTCCAAGAATTGCATTTACCGGATACCCTGCGAGTACGGAGAATCATACATCGGTGAAACTAAGAGGCCATTGGAAGTTCGCATTGCTGAGCACAAGAAACACACACAGCGAGGAGAAACCAGTTAATCCGGAATAGCAGAGCATGTTTGGACTCATCAACACAACATCAAGTGGGCTCAGTGTTCCTCAAAGAGGAACACTGGTTTAGGCGAAAATTCAAAGAAGCCTCGTATATGCTGTCCTACAACGCATTTAGTCAAGCTAGCGTAGCGATACGTAACATATGGAAACCTCTAATCAAGCGAAAAACTACCAACTCCCGCCAAACGGTCATCTTCCGCCAAAGAGGAAAGTGGGTAGGGTGAAAGCACTCGAATGACCTATAAATAGTCAGATTTCGGAGGAATGAGTCCAGTTATCACCCGAAGTCGATTGTGGATACTAACAATCGAAACGTTGTGACATAACTTGGTTTGAAATCTTTCAATTTTCATTATTTTTCCATTTTTTGTTATTATTTTTAATTTTTCAATTTTTTCAGCTTTTATTGATATTTCAATTTTTATTCGTTTGGTTGTTGTTGTATGCTATTTCTTTGTAATTTCAGTTTTTTTATAAAATTGTTATTTTCGGTTAATCTTTTTGATTTTTTCAGGGTTATCAAATCAATTTATATTATATTAGACAATGGAAGTCCCAACTGATGAAATTCACCACGGAACATTGTCAACCACCTTCAAACAAGCGAAAATTTTGCCGATTCACCTATCCATTCATACTAAACGTATCTACATTCATCCGAAAAACAAATTTTATACAAGAAATTCTCATGCAAGTTGATCCGTTCAGTGGGACTCGATATTTACGTCTATCGAAAGCATCTCCGTTCAATTCATGAACTAGTCTAATGATGACATTAGTACATATGAAGGATCCTGAAAACATTTGTTCGACTGATTCCTGAGATAACTTAGTGAGAGATTGCGAATTTTCCATTAGTCCAACGTACCCTAAAACTGCAGTATATATAGCTTCATCGTTGACAACTCCTGAACGGTTATGCTTTTTATTGTAAACAGATCCAGTTTCCATGAATGTTTTCAATAATTCCGAATCGTATTTGTGTCGAACATTTCTTCCTGGATGATTATCATTGAACACACCAGCAGCATCTCTAGCACTATTTCCATTCTGGTAGTACAAACTCACTATTTCAATCCGTTCTCCAAGCTATATTCTCTATTGAAATTTATATTATAGAAACCACCGTTTCGAGGCAAAATTACACGTTTATCGGTGACAATTTCCATCTCATTTTTTTGTATTTTATATATCATATACGTAAGTTTCGAGAAAAAGTTGATCAAGTCCAACCGTTTATTTTTCTCAAAACGATTGGTTTCCCTTTGTTGTGAGATTCTTCACCCAAAATCGATATTTCAATGAAAGCGCTTCAGAGTCTCTTTGAAAGAGCAATCACCTTCATTTCCTAATAACGATATGAATCTGGCGCGCAGTTTGTGGAAATAGATGACGTCGGTAATGATAACGAGACTGGTAACGAGCAATGAGGGAAAACCTCTAAGACTAATAATGGTAATCTTTCTCATAATGTCTAGTGCTAACAACTTTTCAACCGTTTAAGAAAATCGCGAGCTATTAAAACTGCGACAAGGCCTGCCTTGTTTCGCGGCTCACTGTTCTCAACCACCAATTAACAGAATGTTTACAAAGCCAAACGTTAATCACCCGCGATTCTCTGATTTTAATTGGTTCTGTAATTGACGTTTATGTGATCTTATTGATGTCGCTATCATTTCGACATGATTTAGTGCTGATTGCATTAACTTTATAAGGCTGTTCGTTTTGTTTTGCTTCACGAAATGAAACGAAAGCGATGGGAATTGACAGATAGAGTCTTTTTTGAGTGCCTCCATATATTTGCTGTTCTGGAAAGAGCAAATAAAAGAGGAGACGTTTTTGTTCTATTCTACTAAGAATACCTCAAAGACTTCTTCGTTTCGAAACTAAAACTTGTTTCATGAAACTCAGATATTTCTTTAGATTCATGGAACTTGATTTCACGTTGAAGTAATGATGATTTTCTGTTTTTTTTTTATTTATTAAGTAATCTACAGAACAAGCAGTTCCAATAATCGATTACAATATCAGAAACTGAATAAATAACCATTCTCAATATGAGACAACGATTGAAACTTAAGTTACAAATCACCTTAATCAAAATCAAATTCAAAGACATATTCTGTTGAAAATGACAAATGGACATTTTTCATTTGAATTGACTCTCAGTTACAATTAGTAATAATTTCTAAGGATGACATCTCAATTTCAATATTTTTGTTTTGTTTTTACATTACATTTGACAAACAATTTTCAAACAATTTTCAAGAGAACACATAATATAGAGTGGGAAATTTAAACCTAGATTGGCTCGACGTTTAGGCAAAACAAATATATATTTCCTTCTATTATTGAAGTATGTACTACAGTTCAGATGAATTTTTGACAACGAATGTGGATTATCTACTTCATTATGCCATAGCTTATAGAAAAATAATAGAACAGCAAGTTTTTTTCTGAATTCTGAGGTTGTGAATTTAAATTCATTCAAGAAAGTATGATAACTAAAATTGAAAATATATTCACCATGTTTTTTGTAATGTAGAATTCCTAATAATTTTTTCTGTACCTTTTCAATTCCATTTTCATGAACTGAATAATAAGGAGACCATATTCCCTTGGGTTGGGCTACCTATCGTGTGCGCCCCCAGGTGGCGGATAGGGAAACGGCCAGGGGACTGGAGGCCCTGTCAAGAAAGTCAATGTGGTCTTACAGACAGGGTCGCCGGACTCCTGGTCAGTGACAGAAATGAGTAGGATGGGGGGAACTAAAACCCCTCGAAAGCCTTTGTAAAACATGCCACCGTGGACCCGCCTACCCAAACCAAGGTGTAAGGAATCGTGCCGACAGCTGAATGGCCGCAGAGTGATATGGGGAACTGGATGAAACCTCATTATAGTCAGCCCGTCTTTGGTAGTGCGGGGTTCTGCGAGAGGTGGCCAACTCTTCTCTTCCTACTCGTGGAATAACACATGAATCAAACAACACAAAAACAGAAACAACAAAAACAAAAACCAATCCCTAGGCTGGACAGAAGTGCTTACCTCAATCGAAGGCGGTGGCTGGGGATGAACAGAAATGTCCACCCCAATCTATCGCTAGGAAAGAGGCTGGACATAGCAGATCACCTCCAGCAGCAAGGGTACTTCCTGCGGCTGGCGCCAAGGGCTTCGCCTTGAATAAAGTTAAGGAACCAGCTGCCCCTGCAGAAAAGCTCCCCCACTTGTGCACGTCCACGGTGGGAACCCCAAGAAGTATGAAGAAGCCGCGCAACGACAGTAATATCGCAGCACCTCCCAAAACCTTCGCGGAGGCCACCGTGAGACAAAAAGAGTCTTGGCCTCTTAGTGACCTATTCACCTTCCTGGAAAGGAAGGTGAATAAGTCACTCCTCGGGAAGATGTGAAATGGATCACATGTGGTCTAAGTGCTGTGAGTCTACACTCAGCCTCCCTGTTCTACAGATACAGATACAGAAGGAGACCATATTATTGCACCATATTCCAGTATACTACGGACAAATGCACTATAAAGTGTCAGTAATGTTAATATTTTTGTGAATTTGAATGAGTTCCTAATAATGAAGCCAAGCATTCTATATGCTCTGTTTATAATGTTGGTCATATGTTGCTCAAAATCGAGTTTTCCATCCAGCGTAACTGTTAAATCTCTACATTCTGTCTTCTTGTCAACATTAAATGTGAGGTGAATTGACAGAGACCACTTGTAAAGTCTATCTATGTCATTTTGTAGCAAAATCAGATCTTCTTGACTTTTGATTTCTTTGAATAAATAATTTAAAGTCATCTGCGAATAGTGCACATTGCGAGTTCTGAACTACCTCCAGCAGATCATCTATTAGTAATAAAAAGAGAGGAGTCCTAGATTGGACCCTTGGGGTACCCCAGATCTTGTGAAGAAATTCTCTGATTCTCATCCCTTATAAACTACATACGGTTTCCTGTCTATAAGATACGAAGCTAACAGTTTCAACAGTCGATCTGAAAGCCCAAAAGGGTATAGTTTTTTCAACATAACCTCATAATCAACCTTATCGAAAGCTTTACTGAAATCTGTGACAGAAAAATTAAATCGAGCAAGGATGTTAGAGAAATATTCTGATAGAGTATGCCCGCGAATTTAGTTAACACTCAGTCCTTTTTTATTTATTCTGAATATGAAATTCTCAGCTAAATAGTTTGTGTAGAAAGAGGACTAAAACCACGGAAGAAAAGAGTATAAAATTCGAAAACAATGAACATTTTTGAACAAGAAGTTGAAAATAGTTATTTACGTAACAAGGTAGGTATGAATTGAAGGGGTTATATATTTAGGAGTGATTAATTTTTTGGAAAAGAAAGTTTTTGGCTTTCTACTACTCCATCTGATACAAAAAAAGGGATGAGAGAATCTTCCAAAGAAAGGAAGGAAGTAATCAATTTGAAACTCTATACAGTTCATTCATCTGTGCTAATTTAAAATCGTTCAATTTCAATTTTTGTATTACGAAGTTTTTTTGCAAATTCATTCCTTTTCTGAAGTTTTTCTTCATTTTATTGCTCAAATTTTGGGTTTTGTATTGAGAACACCTATGTTGGTAACAGTATTTAATGATTGAGATTTATTAGAGAACAAAAAATTGGCCCCACCAGGAGTTTTTGATGAATCTGGTCATATTCAATAATTTGAAGATATTTGTTGTAACAAAATGGAAGAAAAACAGAAATTCGAAGTGTTAAGAGAAATCAAAATTAATATTTTAGTAAACGGAGTGATTCTGAGTGATATAATAACACAATTTCTCGAGGTAAATTTTATTAAATCTATTTCTGCACCCATTGTTATTTTGCCAAAATGTAAATACAACTCACAACTAGTTTTTCGGTTAAATAACATTTTCAAACGAATTATTTATTACACAAGCATGAAATATATTGAATAGAAGCTTTCTGACTTTCTACTTTTGCATTATCACATTAAAGAGTTGGGAAACTTTCAAAGTGAGGAAAAAAGACATCAACTTCAATAAAACTTATTAGGTGTACATAATTCACATTCAGATATAAACTGCAAGGTTATGAACATAGAATCACATGTAAATCACTTATTCTAAAACAGTCAATATTCCAAACAGATATCATACACACGGACGTTACCCAATGTGATATATTAAAAAAACACTTGAATGGAAATCATTGAATCTCTTCCAAGTTTTGGGCAGAGATAACTCGTCTTCAGCATCTCATCAGCTTTTCATCTTCTTGTCTCTTCAATTAAGTTTTGATAAACTTACTTCAATATGTGCCAAACCGGACCTGCCTCTCCAGCGCCAAACTGTTACAAATTTCTGTACGCAGACAGATTGATCGCTTTCATTCGAACCGCTCTGTATGTGTTAAATGCCGATATTATCGCTCCCTCATCGCTGCAACCCTCGCCAAACTACCCTCGATATACTTCGGCATGTTGCTGATAGATGTCGCACCATTAAAATTAATGTCCAAATCTTGAAATAACAAACATCTTGGCAATTTACATAATGTGCAGCAATTTTTTACTCCCGACCAAACCGGGAAAACCTCACGGAATTGCAAGACCAGGTGTGCTTGTATTTTTAGAATTGATATGAGGTTGGTATGACAAAAGGAAATAATAAAAAGGTTTTAAAGGTTCCAAGGGGTACAAAGTGTTTTTTCATTGTGCTCTATTTTGTGGAGTATAATTTTAATCAGAAGATGTGTTTCAATTTTCTTTGGAATAGCAAACTCATAGTATATTTTTGTTTCAAGATAAAATAATCAAACAATGTATCATGACTACACTCACAATTGTATTGAAATGAACGATACCTACATGCTTTTTTTGCTGAAAATGTATTTAAGAGGCAATTTCAAAAACTAACTCTGGGTAAAATCTTACTGTGTTTAAATGCAATACTTCATTCCATTGCTAAGTTGCTTTCGTCAGTTGGCAAATATATCAATTTTACAACTCATTTATCAATATGAATGCCTTTGAGAATCCCTATTGGAGATACACACCACTTTGCAGGTTTCATTATTCTTCACCAACGGGTGGATCGATGAGCTTAGGCCTCTAGAGAGCTTACAAAGCTGTGCAATAGGGGGAGATACTATACACCTAATTACTACATCCTCGTCGAACAAGTGGTTGAAATGAATGAGATTTTTATAGTAACAATGTTTTGAATAAGTATCTTGAAGGGTATTTTCAGATTTGTTTTGAAGGTTTCTAACTGGAAAAAATAAATGCTAACTGAGTATATTCAAGAATGAATGAGAAAGTATAAAACGTATCTAACGAATTGTTTTTTTGTTGGTTGAATTGACAAAATGATAAGTGAAACATTTTTTCACTGTAGCTGTCTTTATAGATCTTGAATTACTAGTTGAAAATTTACAAAAAAAACAAGAGTGTAAATGAAAATTTCGAAGAAAAAATACAATTGCATACTGTAATGATAATATTAGATTAATAATAATAATAATTCAGTACTGAAATATTTCAGGGGATGAAATACTCAATATAACACATTTAACTATACAGGGCGTTTCAACGAAAACTTGACCTCCCTTGTAAGTCAGAAACGGATAAGTAATCGAAAATTTCAAAGAACACTTCAATTTTTATTTCTAGGTGGACTAATTCTGGTATGAAAATCATACCCGAATCTTAACCTTCTGCGGTCAGCAAATACCTCCCCTAGTTTATTCAATGACATGGGATGTCGAGTGATACAATATTTGAAAGGTTTTTTGTCCCTCTATTACGTCTGTATTATTTTTCGAAATTGGTTCATTCGTTATTGAGAAATTAAATGTTGAAAGTTTCATTTAAGAAAAAACAGAAAATTTGCTGTCGTTCATTTTAATGAGAAAATCAACACCAAATAATATGAGTGAAACACAATTAACAGATACATTGTTCAAAATGACCTCCACCTAGTTCCATACAAGAATACAGTCTACTCTCGAAAACGTTCCGTACATAATTCAAGATGTCCGGAGTCAGGAATCGGCATTCACGAACAATTCTCTGTCACAGGTCTTCTAGATTTGTAAGCTTGGTAGAATACACTTTCGACTTCAGGTGTCCCCACAGAAAGAAGTCCATCGGTGTGAGATCAGGTGATCTAGCTGGCCACTTCACTGGACCCCTTCCGCCGATCCAATGCATTGGAAAACATTCGTTCAAAAACTGTCTCACCTGAACATCAAAATGTGGGGGAGCAACATCCTGCTGGAATGTTATTTCATTTTATACTGAATTGTCATCATTTTCTGAAATTTGTGTGATCATAGGATCTACACAACCTTGTAATAGATTTAAGTATGTGTCTCCATTGAGATTACCTTCAATGAAGAATGGTCCAACAAACTGATTATCAAGAATGCCGGTCCAGATATTCAATTTTTGTGAAGTTTGTGAATGTGTTTCCATCATCAGATGAGAATTCACATCGCTCCGGTAGTGAAAATTATGTGAAGAACTTTCGTCTGAAAAACATGTATTGTATAATAGGTTTGGGTTATTGGTCCATTTCTCGCTGAACACCTCACAAAACTGAAGTCGACGATCAGGATCATCTTCGTTCAATTTCTGAACTAGCCTTATTTTGAAAGGATGGAATTTGGAGACTTTTAAAATCCGAAAAATACTAGACACTCTAGCTACTTGCCTGACAGATTGTCGATTATCCATTTGTACATGTCCTAAAACTGCAACTTCAACTCCGTCGTTTCTGACAGGACGGGATACTTTATGTTTTCTGTTTTGAACAGAACCTGAAGTTCGAAACTTCAAATATATGTGGTCTGAATGATTCGTAATGTAAATTATTGCTGCAGTTTTAGCACATTCATTATTTCGATAATAGGTTGCAACAATTTCTATTCTTTCTTCAGTAGAATGAACCATATTGGAACACAGTGAACAAGGATGACTGAATAATAATTCGTGAAGAAGTGACAGTGGCCAACTATCTAGATTCAACAAAGACTACCAATGCAGAAAAAAGTAACAGCTTCGTCCATTTCAAAACGTTTACTACTAATCAATCGTTCGGGGATGCCGATTTCTGACTCCGGACATCTTCATTGATCTAAGGAACTAGATGGAGGTTATTTTGAACACTTCATCCATGTATTGTGTTGCCATTAATATTAATTTTTGTTGATTTCCTCAATAAAATGATCGACAGAGAATTTTCTGTTTTTTCTTTAAGAAAACGTTCAACATTTAATTTCCCAATAACGGATTGACCAATTTCGAAAAAAAATCACAGAAGTAATAGAGGAACAAAAGGCCTTTCAAATGATGATAGGGAGAAACATATCAGAATTAGTTAAATAAAAGTTGACGTGAACTTTGAAATTTTTGATTACACGTTAGTTTCTGCCTTACAGTGGGGGTCAAGTTTTCGTTGGAAGGCCCAGTATATTGCTGCGTATGCAGCAACACAATTATTGAAAATCAGATTCTAGGTACGAAATCATTCATGATTTGTTCTCGAAATGGATGGATATGAAGAAATGCAAATCTATTACAGAATACTTATGTAATTTATTTGGTGCAAAAATCTGAAATTGTCAAATCCTCTTCCTCGTAGATCATGCACTCTATAATAAAAAGTACCTAATTAGTGAAAAAAAAATGTAAACAGCCACTTTTTCAAAGGTTATCGCAATTCTTATCAAGGGAAAGAATGTTGCTTACAGAATAAAAGGATCAGAAGCTTTCAACAGCTAGCAGATCAACAAATTCATTAGGAAAGCAGAGAATGAAGTACATATGATGATGAAGGTGATCTAAATGAAATATTACGATTGTAGGATATACATATATGAGGATCAACCTAATTTTCTGGTGGCAACCGTTATTGGGTTAGCTGATACGTGTAGAAGGGAAGAATTAACATAAATGTCAATTGATCTAATAAACGAATCTGGAAATACCAGATTCTAAAATACATATTGAGAGAAATTTTGTTATAATCGGACAAGAAAACCTGCTGCTATATAGATAGGGTAATAATATCTAGTGAATACATTGCCGAAAACTGTTTGCACTTTGTTATAAGATGGCTTCGATACTGATCAACATGAATTTTTTTAAACTAAGTTACTTTTTTCGAACTGGCTGCCTTCTTTATCGAAGAAAAATTGTATTCTTCGAATTGAAAAAGTTAAATATTCAGAAGAGATCAGATTTCCGAAGGGAAAGGTTATCGCTTTTTATTTCTTCATCTTCATACGAAAAAATGTGAGAATCTTCCAAAGAAAGGAAAAAAGCGATCAATCTCAAAATACACTCTTTACAAAAAAAATGTGTAGATCATTCAAAAATGTATTCTTTTTCTCAATTTCAGTTGAAGCGGGTGAATTTTATTCCTATCATCATAGAAAATTCATAAGTAACTGAATTTTTTAATTCCTTCATGGTTTTGAAAGTCATCAACGAGATATTTCAGGGCATTCCAGAAAAAAAAATCAAGTGTTGCTAATGTAGATATTTTTAAAAAATTTACCAATACAATTCATTTTTATTCATTTTGAAATATCTCAGAAGATACTATGTAATGGATTTGAAAATTACCGAAGAAGAATGTGGATATTCAGATACAATTGAAATTTTTGGAAATTTTTTGAACCTCTAATAGATGGAGTTACGATTTTCAAAATATTTCTGTTTCCAACGATTTTTCTATAGAAAATTCATGAAGCTCAACCTAAAATAACTCTTTTGTAAATCTTTTGCAATATTATTATTCTGATTTACATCTAGGAAGTCATTATTTTTCTATACAGTGCCTTTTCATCTGGAAAATTTCATAGATACAGAAAAAATACATTTTTAATATGTTTTCAACGTTGAATACTTTTTAGTCTAATCAATTTTCAGTCGTCTAATATATTTCACTTGTTCTTTTCATAATTTATCAGATTTGTTTGGCCGTATTACTTTCTATATATTGATTTTTAAAAATGTTCGGTTATTAGTCGTGAAGTATTGAAATCAAAGACACAAAAAATACTGGATAAGTTCATGAAATTTATATTTCACTTGTTCAAATATATTTTGTAATATGAAAATGGATAACATTAAATTGCGAGTATGAAGGGGATTCTCCTAAAAAAGTACTCAATACTGTGTGCGAAGAATAAAAATGAACTCATCATAAAAACTAATTATTAAAAGGGGTTTACAAATACCGCGACACGTGTTTCGTTATATAATAGCTTCCTCAAGCATAAAAGAGTTTACGTTTGAGGAAGCTATAGAATAGAATAGAATAGAATAGAATATTTATTTAAGTATGTTATATACAAAAGAACATTTATAGCAAGTCAGTTAGAATAAAAATACATAAAGATATATTAAAAATATATTAAAATACCTAGAAGGTTATAGTGGCGACAAATGAAGATTGCCACGTTGAGTATATTTATGATCATTCTGATCTAAAAAATGAAAATAATGATGATATTTTTCAGAGCACTTCTGAGAAAACAGAGTCGAGCGAATGGGATCTGGAAGGAGTGTGCAAAGAGGCACTTCAAGATGTTGCATATATTCTTTAAACTCAACCACTGAATGTGGTGCTGCAAAAGGAATCTTTCTATCTTTTTTTGAAAGGAAATTATATTGAGTGACTTGATATCAGATGGTAATATATTATACACATTATAGTCTGGTGAATTTCTTTGGGAGACTGTAAGCCTGTACCTGGGAGTTCTGATATAATATGATCGTCTTGTATCATAGGAATGTACTTGAGATTGTGTTACCAAATTTCTTTTTTGTCTATGTATTTCTATAAGAGTCTCATATATATGTATAAGGGAGGCAGCGATAACATTTTGAGGCGAATAAATAAAGGACGACAATGTTCTCTGCTATTACAATTTAAAATTATTCTCAGGGCCTTTTTTTGTAGTCGAAAGATTTGCAGTGACTTTGAGGAGTTACCCCACATTATGATACCGTAACTCATATGAGCATGAAAAAGTGCAAAGTAGGTACTTTTCAGTGTACCATGATTAACATATCTCTTCAATTGCCGAAGTAAAAAAAGGCGTACTAGAAAGTTCATGTCTAAGTTGTTCAATATGACAATTCCAGCCAAGTATGTTATCAATAGTTATTCCCAATAATTTAACGTTATTGTCCTCCATGAGCGAATTATTTGTAGAAAATATGATATTCTGGGTTTTACTATTATTAAGTTGTAGCTTATTAGCCTGAAACCAATATTTGGCTTTTTCTTGTAACACCAGTGATAACATCGGTAGTTGGTGATAGTCATAGTGAGAGGTAATCAGGATATTATCATCAGCAAACAAAGTACACGCTATTGTATAGTAAAAGAATTAACGTTTGAGAAAGCTATTGGGTAGCGGAACACCTGTCGCGGTTTTTGTAAAACCCCTTTTATAGACAAAATCATAAAATATACTGTAATAATTAGTTTCAATATGGATTTTCATCAAGTATCAGCCAGTTCTATTCAATTATTGAATTTATCATTATAAACTATAGAAACAATAGAAATTTCAGTTCATATTTTGTCAAAAATGTGTTTTTATTCAAATATTAATAAATTATTGTAGTAACATATTTATTGTTTTTGGTTCTAGATGATTTGGTCATATTGACCGATAGTTTTTGTCAAATATGAAACGAAATATTGGTCTTTGTCCCTAATGCTATTCTTAGAGGTATGAGGAAAAACAAGTTAGTGCTGATTTTTATATAGAAAATATGCCACATACGATTTTCTTGTAGAGTATCTTCGTGGTTTATGTAGAGGAATCTTGAAAAATCGTTTCTGGATATTTTATAATTGTGAAATATGTGTTTTCAGGACTTCATCACAACTGAGTATTCCATATTATAAATGTGGTAACTAATAAATTGATAAAATATTCATGTTATATTTTCTTGTTTACGAAAATACAGTTGGAAACAAAAAACTGCTTCTACTTCGCTGCTTTGATCTCTTCTGGTTGTCATTTTTCTTGAAAATATAATCTCATTTCGACCTTATTCTTTGAAAAATTATTCAAACAAAAAAACTTTGGTGGCTTGTATTCCCTTTATGATTTGTGTTTGTTAGCTTAAGACATTTAAAGGTATAAAAAGATCAACAAGTATAATAAATTATGAATCCACGTTTCCTATAATCTCATTTTAAAATGGAAAAGAATTAATTGATAAGAAATGTCTTCTTTGTTCAATCATCCTGAATAAATGAAGGAATTTTTTCCTAATGGATTTTAGAATAGCTCAACATACAATATTCATTAAATACTCAATTTACCTTTAACGAGTTGTTCTTTCATCACTTTTTCTCATTAGTCTTTGATGTGTTTGTTTAAACATACTTGATCTAAATTCTGCAGTGTACAAGAAAAAATCAATTTATTCACTGTGAGCACGTCTACGCTAATGATAACTGGGTCCGTTAGAAGTACTCGAATTGTAAGTTTGATACATTCGGAATATGAAGTAAATGAATATAATATATAATATTAGTATAAAATAATATATAATTTAGTATATAATATTTTTGAAATCATCAATCAGCTTGTCGTCACGATTATACTAAACGATAATGTTGAGTTCTTCATTGAATACGCCAGGAAAATTCCTTTTTCGCAATTTCGATCCTATGGGACTTCTATTCATATTATCCACCACAAAAAATTTCCATAGATTACGGTTCATTTTTGAATGAAGAAGAATGTCAAGTTGGCATATTCATCTAGCGATAAAATGAAAAACCTTTGGAGGCATATGATGCACTGTTTGGAACCTTTGGTGTAGTAATGAACATTACTGGAGTTTTTTCCCAATACCAAATCGTTATTTTCAACACCTCGACACGTGTTTCGATCACCAAGTGATCATCTTCAAAGAGGAAGACTAAAACTGAGTTTTAATCTTCCTCTTTGAAGATGATCACTTGGTGATCAAAACACGTGTCGAATTGTTAAAAATAACGATTTGGTCATGGGAAAAAACTCCAGTAATATTTGGAAGCATAAACACAAAATTTTCAATGTAATAAAATAATAATAGCTGTTTATGATATGAACGTTAAAAGTAAGGATTCATTTGTGAGTGAAAAGCGAAACGAGCGTAGCGAGTTGGGCAATTTTACGAGTAAAATAAAACTTACTTTTAACACAAATATCATACAAATATTTCTGTACAACTGTCCTGTTTTCATAATAAAATAGAGGAATTTGTAATTTCTATAAAAACACATTTTGACATCTCTTGTCAGTTAACTATTTTCATGTTATCGCATTTGCTGTGAAGTGGCCGTGTCAGGTGACGCCAAATCACCTGGTTATCAACGAACAGTATTGTTTTCAGCTCACGCGATTTGTTTAAAGTCACATTTAAAGTTTTTGCTGGTGTTTAGTGTCTTGCATAATGAATAAAAATAATGAGGAATTGCGTGTTCCTGACGATTATGAGTAGGCTGCAGAAAGAGCTTCAATTGAATTTTCATCAAAAAAATCAGCTCAGCAGTACGACATCGCATACCTATTCTAATTTTCTTAGCTGGTTTAGACTTAAAAACGTCCAAGGAAATTTCAGCGAAACCGTCATCTTAGCCTATCTAGAAGAGAAATTAAAAATATGGAACTCGTCAACTTTGTGGAGCTAGTTTTCAATGATAAAGTCGAGTGCGATCGTTAAAATTGCTGTTGATAAAGGCAAATATTTTAAAATAGCATTCTTAATGCGGAAAAATGAAAGTTCTAGGCCCAAAAAATCAAAAACTCTTACGTCCAGAGATTTATAAATGAGGCGCCAAATGAAAAATATTTGATGAAAAAAGTTGCTACTATTCTCGGAATATATGGAGCCTGTAGGTGTGAAGAGCTGTGCCATTTATTGACAGAAGATATTGAATTAATGGAGAAATCATTCATTGTTCAAATTCCAAATACAAAAAAGAAAATAGGTCGTTCTTTTTGCATTATTGGAAAAACATTAGACTATTTTAATAAATGCGTTGCATTAAGCCCTTCTGTTAATAATCATCTACGTTTTTTTTGAAATACTGAAATTATACATGCAGTGCCAACCCAGTTGGTAAAAACACGTTTGTGAAAATGCCCTCTACCAATACCGAATTTCTGAACCTCCCGGAACCAAAGGAATACATAGGTTACTGTTTCAGAAGGTCTTCTGTTTCTTTGCTAGCAGAATCAGAAGCAAATATAACGGATATTGAGAAGCACGGAAGATGGAAGTCTACAACAGTAGCTGAGGGTCATTCTATTTCTTATAAAATGGCTATTGCTGAAAGACTAACCCCAACAGCCAGCTCCAGCGTTACATCATCGTCCTCTTCACTTCAAGAATTAAATGGTAACGCCCATGAAATTGTCAATTCAGATGGTTCAAATATATTACAAGGCACTTCAACATTGCAAGGTAATAATATCTGCAGTTGTTCTAATTGTACTTTTCATATTATTGTTCATAAATAATAATAATGCAATTAATGTATATGTTACTGGCCAAACCCGATTTTAGGCCAAACTAGTTTTATCTAGGCTAAACTAGTTTATCCTGTATGCGATCGGATAAACCGGTACAGACTAGGCGAAACGGGTCTGTCCTAAGGATGATAGGAGAAACTAGTTTAACCTAGGAGGAACTGGTTGGGCCTAATATGAATAAGTACACTTCAGGATAAACTAGTTTGGCCTAGGATGAAGTGGTTGGGCCTTATATGAATAGGTACACTTCAGGGTAAACTAGTTTGGCCTAGTCTATTCTATGCTAACAGGGACAAATTAAGCGAGTAGGTACGTGTCGAGATCTGTGCACTCGGGGATCCCCCGATCGTATTTCTCACGTCGCTTGCCCAGTTACGCTCATTCTGCTTTGAATTGAGGACGTGTTAGTTGATACTCGTGTTTTGAAACGATAAAAGTATATTTTTTCGGTTTTGTTTTATATTATCATGGATGAGCCTTCTACATCTAGTAGACAAGCAGATCAAAAAAAGTGGAGAGAAAAGTCTGTAGCAGAAATTGCGGAAAGTGAAAAGAAAAAGTCTTCTCATTATAATGTGTTTTGTTATCAGATAAATATTCGGAACTGGTTGAACAAGTGGAAGATGCTGAAAAGTCGGAAAAAGGACACCTTTACAACAAAGACGACTCAAACGATTTGGTGTGCTGAAAATAGGAGATGTAAAAAAACTAATAGCACGGAGGGACGGGAATATAAAATACTATCTACAGGCTGATGAGCTTTATGATGTGATTGACGCAGCTCATGTGGCGGTTGGACATGGAGGACGTGACAGAATGTTAGCCGAGACATCAAAAATATATGCTAATATCACAAAAGAAATGATAAGCCTCTATTTATCAATGTGTGCTGTATGTCAACAAAAGAAGACAAAAAAGAAGAGTGGACTAGTTTCAGAGCCGATTCTTCACTCTGAAATGAATAGCAGATGCCAGGTGGATTTGATCGATTTTCAGACACAACCTGATGAACAATTCAAATTTATTATGGTTTACCAAGACCGTTCAACAAAATTTGTTCTTCTGCGTGCCTTAACATCTAAGAGAGCGGCAGAAGTGGCCTACTACCTGAATGATATATTTCTAACTATAGGAGCACCATGCATTCTCCAATCTGACCATGGTGAAGAATTTGTCAATAATGTGATTAGTGACCTCGCAAGTCTTTAGCCAGAACTTAAAATTGTGCATGGAAAACCAAGGCACAGTCAAAGTCATGGTTCCGTTGAACGCGCTAATCAAGATTTAGAGAATATGATAAGTTCTTGGTTGAAGGACAACAATTCAACGAAATGGTCGGAGGGTTTAAGATATGTCCAGTTTATGAAAAACCTTTCACTCAGGAATAAAACAATCGCCTTACTAGGCCTTATTCGGGATAGAGCCTAGAGTAGGACTTGCGACTTCATCGTTACCGCAAGAAATAATAAATGATCTTCACGATGAGGACGACCTCAGAATAGTTATCGAATAGTAACTATAGTGAAGATGGAGATGGCGGCATTGTGGAAACAACAGAAAATTAAAGATGCTAGAATAACGGCGGCAAAAAATCTTAAAAAACAAGCAAAAAAAATGAAAGCCTTTTCCGACAAATCCCATCCACCTGCCAACATTGGAGACAATGTAACTATACCAATTCCAGACGTAGACAAAGGCAGAGGTGATCTCAGGAACATTATTGGGGTTATTCTTCGGAAAAACGATGAGGATCTTTATAAAGTTGGCACCAAACATGGTGTATTGCAGAAATTATATTGCAGGTACAGATTTTTTGCTCACAGTATTTTTAAAGCTCATTTCAATAATACTTATTTCAAATAGACTTATACTTCAATGTCGACATTACCATATTTTTCTGGTGATTGAAAAATATTAGTTTTGATTTGTTTTTTTCTTTCAGAACTGAATTCGATATTTGCATTCAGAAATGTTTAAACGTAGGTGATGTTGACCAAGATTCTGAAATATCTCTGAGGACTGCAGCCACTAAACATTCAGTTGGTTCAGGGCAAGGTTTCGTAAGGTGTAGCTGCGTTAAAAAATGTTTGAAAAACAGGTGCAAATGCAAGAAAAAAATGGTGCTCTGCAATTCTAAATGCCATCAGAGTACACCATGCAAAAATAAGTGAATTTGATTTTGATCTAATTAATAAATACATCTTGATTTCACTACTCGTATTTCTGGTATTTTATTGTTCCCTGTTAGCATATAATAGACTAGGCCAAACTAGTTTATCCTGAAGTGTACTTATTCATATTAGGCCCAACCAGTTCCTCCTACGTTGAACTAGTTTCTCCTATCATCCTTAGGACAGACCCGTTTCGCCTAATCTGTACCGGTTTATCCGATCGAATATAGGATAAACTAGTTTAGCCTAAGTGAAACTAGTTTGGCCTAAAATCGGCCTAAAATTGGCCGGTAACATATATAATACATTCGTTACAGAATTTAATTGTATCTATTTCTATTGTTCATAATAAAACTTCCCTGAAGATTGAATAATTATGTTTGGCTTGTTGCTATTAGGTCGAAAAAAATCGTGTTGAAAATACATTTAACACTAGTGTTGAAAATATCTTCCACACTCTACTTTGTAAACATCATCTTTTAATACTCTTGACAATCAATAAAAATATCACTTTTAATGACAGTTGTATGAAAAAGAAATTAATTTATCAAGCTGTATGATAGTGAACTATGACTTTATGATTTTTAATTAATGTGCACCAATGAGTTATCTTCAGTCCAAAATCCTAACATATGGAGAAGTAGAAATTCTGAAAATACTCCACTTTTAACACGATGTTTCACTAATAGACTGTACACAATGTATTTGAGGAAAAATATTCTTTAACTATTCACCAACCATGGAAACAATTCAATTCAAATATACTTTATTGTCTGAAGAATAAATTCTTATTGACAAAGCCTTGTGCGAAATATTAATAACATATACAATAAATTACAAAAGTATCACAAAAGTAAAATCACTGAAAGTAAGTGATAACATGAACTGAAAAGAGAATAATAACCTGATACAAACGTTCAGGATATAAGAACATGGTCAATAAAATTAAATAAATCAATTTAAACTAAATTGAATCAAATCAATAAAATACCGTAGATATTACAGTTAGTCTTCTCAATTGAAATTATCATCATAGAATTCTGCTAAGGTCTCATAGAAAGCAAGTTTTTCAACTCTTTCTCAAGAGCTCTAAGGTCATTTATGGTTCTTATAGCTTGAGGAAGGTGACTAAAAATTTTGATACCGTTGTAAATAATGGAATCTTTAACTAGGATCGAAGAAGGCAGCGGTAATTTGAAGCTGAATCTTTGCCTGGTTTGATACATTGGCTCGTCCAAGTTGTTGCACAATACCCTATTTTTGAAGAGAAGGCAGATTGTCTCATATATAAATAAGGAGACCACAGTCAGGACTCTGTTAGAGGAAAAAAGAGGCCGACAAGAGTTCTTAGGCTTGGCTTTGCATATGTATCGTATTGCACGTTTTTGTATTAGTAATACTGATTGAAGGCATGTGGTAGAACACACACCCCAAAAGCAAATACCATAACGAAGATGGGATTCAAAAAGGGAATAATAAACCATTCTAGCTTCTGCAGACCCGAGCTCAAATGCAGTTACTCGTATTGCATAACATCCATAAGATCCAGAGGAATTTAGAAGTTGGTACGTTGTCAATTTGAATATTATTCAGATGTATGGCTGGAGTCTGGCAACGATAGGACACTACTTTTGTTTTTGATAAATTCAAGCTCGAGAAATGTGAGTCAAACCAGTATGTTGTTAGTAGCATGCCATAAAATTGTAGTATCATCAGCAAATAAAGTTAATTTTCCTTGAATGTTGATAGAAGATAGGTCATTGATGTAAATTAAGAATGAAAGTGGGCCCAGTACCGAACCTTGTGGGACGCCACAAGTAATTTCACCTTCATTTGAGTATGAAGTGGTTTTGACCATCTGGGTGCGATATGCCCTAAGACTTGAAGGTACTCATAGAGATATAACGCAGTTAATGTATCTATTGCTTTGAAGCGGTCAATTACATGGGACATGAAATTTAGCCCACCTGGTATATTCATGTGATTATTGTTGTAATTTTGTCTGAAATTACAGTTTGTCAAATTTTTAATACTTTCAAGCGTAAAGCACATGCTTTGCTTTTTCAATCCTTCAATAATTTATACAGAAACTCAATCACACTGTAATAAATTCATAACATCTCAATAGTGGCACCGTCCCGACGCTACTTCACGGCGCCTGTCCCGACTCTCTTGACGAAGACGAATCATCCAGGGCAAGATCAATCGAATTTCTTTCTTACCATCTCTGATGCCATCCTGCGAAGAAATGAGCAACTTCCGGCGAAATTACTCGCATTTTTTTATTTTGAAACTTTTGTCATTAATTTCTGACGAAGGTTGCTTTCGAATTTGCTTAAAGAAAATTCTGTATGTCGGAGAAAAAACCTACACTTTCAGTATTTCATGATAACATTCAGACGGAACAGGTTATAATGATAGATTTGATTATTACTATAGGTTTCAAAAACACGATGAATTTGACAGATGGTATTGGTTATGTTGGCTTTGAGACCGCTGGGGTGTGCGGATATATTGGTAGAATCCAACTCCACGCACAAGTCAATAAACATTTACTCAGACAGTCCAGCGGCTTTGGAAGCTCTTAGCTCCTACAGAGCAACGTTTAAGTAGGTAGCAAATTGACAAAAAACGACTCTCCTCAATAGGAAGACTTAACAACAAGTTGTATCTGGTCTGGATTCCTGGCCGCACTGGTCTGGAAGGTGAGGAGGGTGTGGCAAGTAGCTTCATCGAACCATAATCTGTCATTGATAATGCTTTAGGTTTTGCCAAATAAACATTGAACATCGGGATGGAAATAATTAAAGTCTTCTTGCAACATCTTCCAGGATTGGGTCACTTCAAGAAGTTCATTCACTCTTCATTGTTTGAAATCAGTTGTTGGGCGACAGTGGGACTGGGCTAGGATATCTAACAGGCCTTTTTACAGGTCACCGTCATCTGAATCATCATATGCAGAGACCCAGACTGTCGAAAGACAGTGTGTTTTACCTCTGTTTAGGAAATGATGAAACAGCAGAGCACATACTTTGTGCCTGCCCCGCTGCGGACCGAATCAGGTTTTCAGAGTTTGGTAGAGCCAGATTTTACCATCTGACCTGAAATACCCAATCAAATAAACCTGCGTTTATTTGGTTGGGTTTGAATAAGTGTGAGCCACAATAGACCCTTGTGGGTTGCGGTGGAGGGTCGAATAGGCTCACTCGCTTTTTACCTAACCTTACCGCTGTGGTTTGTGGCTCATTCGACCAGCGACTTTTAAAACTCCACAAGAAAAAGTCTAATGAAGTCATATCGCACAGACTTTGTGGCCAGTTCACATCACCTCCACGGAAGATGGACATGTCCTCAAATCAATAGAGAAGAATATCCAATGTGGCATGAGCTGTGTGGCACATAGCGCCGTCCTGTTGATACCACATGTCGTTGGTGTCCAAATCATCTAATTCAGGCCAGAAGAAGTGGGTAATCATCGATCCATGGTGCTCGCCGTTGGGAGTGATGGCCTGGCTAACGTCGTTCTCAGATAAATACGGATCGACGGCGCTGCCAGCCCAAAATCAACACCAAACACTGACTTTTTGGTATGCATTGGACGTTCCAAATTCGACAGTTACATTTGTTCACGAACCTATTCAACCAGTAATGGGCCTCATCGCTGAAGATGATTTTTTTGTAAGAATTACCATCAGTTTCTGAGTCAGTTGAGTTTTGTACTCAGTTTCAGACAACTGTTGCCTAACAAGAGATGGACCTCGAGGAGCGTTTTCTCTTTTGCTCAAATTTTATTCCATACTCGTTGTCTTTGAGTTTTTTCATTATTCACTGAAGATACAAATAAAAATAGACAAGAGTTGTTTATTGATTTCATGAGACCTACAGGAACAGTATAAAATAAACATGGTTGTGAAGGCACACCAAAAAATTTAGATCATAGCTATGAAATCTACAAAAAGGGGAAAAGTAGGGTGCTAATGCCGACTGAACGCCTCCCCCCACCCCTTTTGACCTTGAGACGTCACACGACCTTGAATAACGTCACCTAACCTTGAACGTCGTACACGTAGTATGAGCTTGAATGCGGTGTTTGACCTTGAGTGTGGGGTTTGACCTTGACGTTCGGCACTTCGACTACCTTGAGCTTGCTCCATGGCATTGAATGTTGACCTTGAATGAAATCGTAACTTGTACAGAATATACAGTGGGATTAGGCGTTGCGGTGTTTGACCTTGAGTGTGGGGTTTGACATTGACGTTCGTCACTTCGACTATCTTGAGCTTGCTCTGTGGCATTGAATGTTGACCTTGTAGCTCTCATTTGGGTTATGGTGGGGGGGAGGAGTTGGGCTTTTATAAGGAGTGTGGTGTGAACGTTTCACTCATTTCAAATTCTCCTTATCGTACGGTAGATATTTCTATATACAAGATGTATTCGTGCGTTGATTGTAAAAAAAGTTTCACTCGTAGTGACAACCTACGTCGTCATCAGCGGGATTCCTGCACACCCGCAAATGGTGATGGACCTCCAACATCGAAGAGGCAACGGTTGACACCCCCAGCACTTCCAACACTGCAAACATGCGTTTGCTGCAATTTGACTATTGCAAGCGATCAGATGAATGTACATCGGAGGACGTTGCAGCACAGAACAAATGCATGTGTTCAATATGGGGAAGGTGTGAAAATTGTCAATACAGCTTTCAAGTGTCGAATTGTGAGCTACCGAGTGGACAGTGAAAACCACCACATGGATTACCCAACATTCTTCAATGAAATTAAGCAGAAAGTAGTGAAACTACTCGAGGAAGTGTTGGATATCCATAAATGCATGAAAGTGAACATGGAAGTGTTTGGGCGGTACAGTCTGCAAACTAAGGATCTTTCAGACATCAAATCATTTAATAGTCCCAATGAAGTAATTGATCAATCGAATGATTTGGATGTGGTTTATAGCAGTTTTGCAGATAGTTTAACTGTTAAAGCAGCGGAATTTCAAGATCGGGATTCAGGTATGTGATCTAGTCAAAATGTTGATGATGATGGACTTATAGAGAAAACCCATATTTCCAGGTTGGACCATTGAGAAAATTTTGTACTTGGAGGTGAATATCAACAAGTATAGCCCCTTCGGAGGGTCTTCATACATCAAATTGCCAAGGTTCATCGAATTGAAGAAAAGTGTGGTGAATGTTCTTAATCAAGATCAGTGCTGCTTTGCGTGGGCTGTGACTTCAGCTTTATACCCTGCCAGTCAGAAACTTAATGAAATTTCATCATATCCCCACTTCTCAACCGTCTTGAATGTAGCAGGTATGGAATTTCCAGTTAAGTTGAAAGATATTCCTAAGTTTGAGGTTATGAACGATTGCTCTATCAATGTTTATGGGTTGGAAAATGTTTTTAAAAATGGTAGAATTGAATATGAAGTTGTGGGTCCGTTACACTATTCTAAACGTAGATTAAATAGTCATGTTAATCTGTTGATTATTACAGATGATTCTGGTAATAGTCATTATTGTTGGATTAAGGATTTATCGAGACTAGTATCATCACAAATATCTGCCCGTGGTCATAAAAAGTATTTTTGTGATGGTTGTTTATTGTACTTTGATAATGAACGAACTTTATTGCGACATCAGTTGAATGATTGTAATCACATATCGACAACGACACCATCCACAAATTTCAGGGTTGATAAATTTGGTAAAAGGGTACCTGAGAATATTTTGAAATTTGAAAATATCGAGAAACAGTTGAGGGTTCCATTCGTTGTATATGCTGATTTCGAATCTATTCTGAAACCAGTGCATACTAATGAGCCAAATCCTGCTAACTCTTATACAAATCGAACATATCTTCATGAACCATATGCTTTTTCTTACCTCATAAAGTGCTCTTTTGATGATTCTATATCTAAATTTGTACTATATAGAGGTGCTGATGCAGCTAAAGTGTTTGTGTCAAACTTGGAGGCTGATGTCACCAATATTTATCACAAATATTTGAAGAAAGTCATTCCAATGAGTCCATTGACTGATGAGGAAGAGCATGATTTCAATATTGCCGCCACATGTGGTATATGTGGAGAACCATTTGGTGATGGTGATATTAAGGTGCGTGACCACTGCCATCTAACGGGGAAAAAAAGAAATGGAGCTGCACATAGTATTTGTAACCTCAATTTCAAATTGCCCAACTTTATACCCATAATTTTTCATAATCTCAGTGGGTATGACTGTCATTTGTTCATAAAAGAGTTATGCACAAAGAAAACAAAAGTTGATGTCATTGCTCAAACTAAAGAAAAGTATGTTTCCTTCACGAAACATATAATTATGGAGAGAATAGTAGATCACAATGGAGTGACGAAAAATAAGTTTTTGAAATTAAGGTTCATCGATAGTTTTAAATTTATGGCTGCTTCCCTTCAAGAGTTAGGTGACAATTTAGATGAAAAACATTTTGTGGAAACAAGAAAATATTTTCCGGAACAGGATAAATTCAAACTTATGAGGCAGAAAGGTGTTTTTCCGTACAGTTTTATCGATTCTTTAGATAAATTAAATTATTCTAGTATACCATCAAAGGTGGACTTTTATGATAAATTAAATGAAAAACATGTTTCTGATGAGGATTATGATAGAGTAAAGCAGGTATGGAACACATTCAATTGTCAAGATTTGGGTGAATATTCTGACATATACCTAAAATCTGATGTTCTACTGTTGTGCGATATTTTTGAAAATTTTAGAAATATGAGTTTAGATACATATAAATTGGATCCTGCTCACTATTTCACTTCTCCAGGTCTTTCTTGGGATGCTATGTTGAAGTATACGGGTGTCAACTTGGAATTATTAACTGATATCGATATGGTGCATTTTCTCCAAAACGGTATACGTGGTGGTGTAAGCCAGTGTTCGGAGAGAAAGCATATTGCAAACAATCAGTTTCTTCCAAATTATAATCCCGAAGAACCTTCATCTTTCATAATGTATTTGGATGCAACAAATCTGTATGGTCATAGCATGTCTCAATCATTACCTTTTGGTGGGTTCACTTGGTTGACCGCCAGTGAAATATGTCAGTTGGATATCAATAGTATTCCAGATGATAGCCCCCAAGGATACATACTTGAAGTAGATGTGCATTATCCTGTCGAGTTACACGATCTACATTCGGATTTACCATTTTTGGTTGAAAGTATTATACCACCTGGTTCAAAGTCCAAAATACCCAAACTTATTCCTAATTTGAATGATAAAAAGAAATATATCGTTCATTATAGGAATTTGAAACAAGCGGTCCGTAATGGTTTGATGGTGATGAAAACTCATAGAATTCTCAGATTCAATCAGTCACCGTGGCTGAAAAAATATATCGATTTAAATACAAATTTGAGAAATAAGGCTACCAATAAGTTTGAGAAGGGTTACTTCAAATTGAATATAAATTCCATATTTGGCAAAACGATGGAAAATGTAAACAATAGAAGAGACATTCGAATTGTCACACATTGGGAATCCATAAGAAGAGGTATGGGTGCCAATGCTTTGATAGCTCGTCCCAATTTCAAAACATTATCCATATTTTCGGAAGACTTTGTCGTCATACATATGGATAAAGTTAAGGTTTGTTATAATAAACCATTGTATTTGGGGTTCAGTATATTGGATATGTCGAAAACAGTCATTTATGATTTTTTCTATGATGTCATCAAAAAACATTACGGACCACAAGCTTCTCTTCTCTATACCGATACGGATTCTTTGATACTGAAAATAATGACGGATAATTTTTATAATTTTATGATTGCAAATGTTGACAAATTTGACACTTCTAACTATAGGTTGGGTAATAAATTCAATGTGCCAGTTAGCAAATCGGTGATTGGAAATATGAAGGATGAACTTCCGAGTGATCCCATCATCAGTTTCCATGGCACCGGTGCGAAAGCATATCATGTACAAAGTGTGTCTGATGAAATAAAGAAAGCAAAAGGTATTAAAAAATCCGTTATAAAAAATCAAATTTCAATTGAAGATTACATTAGGATTGTTGAAACAGGCGGTATAATATTTAGAAAGATGAATGTATTCAGGAGTGATTTACATGATATTTACACGTTGATGTGCAATAAAGTCGCGCTATCACATAATGATGATAAGCGATTCATCATTCCTAATACCACCAAGACATTACCTTGGGGCCACAACGATATTGAATTCTATCAGACAAGTTCCGAACAAAATTTAAGAATTCTTTTGAATGTACTGAAAGATGAAAACAGTATAAGTGACAAGAAATTAAATTTACTCATTGCCTTATTGGAAGAGCAATCGAGTAATTGAATTTTTTCACTCATTACCTGGTTTGTTCAACAAATTGTAAAATTCATACTTGTCGAATATTTCAAACGAATTATCCTACCCCACTTCCACCCCCACTCCCATTCCCACCCGAAGTGGTAGGGAGCATACGGCTATAAAACATGAGGAGGAGGCCACAGTTCATCATTCGATTGCAGTCTTCCTTCGAAAGAAGCAGCCAACCTGAGATACCTGCCAGCCAACTTAGTTGAAAATTCCAAGCAGCTTGATGTAAGTACACACTTCCATACTATTTATATTATATTGTCTAATATTTTCATTTTCTCTTTCTAGAATCATGTCTTTTCTGAGGAATGCTCTGATGACCCCGATTACCACTCTCAGTGAGAGACAGTTGGAGGATGTAGAGCGGAGGAGGGTGGTTGTCCTACAGGACATCATGGTACAACCACCAGCTGCAACACCAGCTGCAGCTCCCATTCCACCACCGGGGATGACTTCCACCCAGGAAGTGGCGGCTCCCATTCCACCACCGGGGATGACTTCCACCCAGGAAGTGGCGGCTCCTGACTTGAAGTTCTTTTTCGAGGACTTCAAACCAACCCCCGAGGAGGAGGAGATTGACCCCCCACCAACTTTGTCGACATTCAGTGGACCAACTTCTTCGTCAGCACCCCAAATTGAAGATTTACTGAATGTCTACAACCCGGACCTGGACGAGTCTCTGGCGGATTTATCGCATCTTCAAAGCTTCTTATCGCCCATCGAACCATTATCCCCCATCGATTCAGGGGATGAGTTCGAGAAACCGGTGAAGAGGGCCAAGAAGATGAAGAAGTCCGCACCTGTGAAGAAGTCCGCACCTGTGAAGAAGTCCGCACCTGTGAAGGCATCCAAAGCCAAAGGTGGGAGGGGTGGTAAGTTGAGTGCTTTTCGCAAAAAGTGTGAAAAGAACTCACCTTACGGTGGTTGGCCTACAGCACCCCTTCCAGTGATGGAGGTGCAGAACTTGGTGGAAGTCGTCGCCCAGGTCCATCGGGATGCGTCACCCCCTCCAGTCACCCCCCAGGTCCATCGGAATGCGTCACCCCCTCCAGTCACCCCCCAGGTACGTGTTGAGCATTCCGAACAAGAGGTTGGCCCGGAAAATGTCCTTTCACAGACTGTGGTAGAGGGTAATAAACTCAAAGAGTCTATTACCTATGCACAGTCTGTGAAAAAGAGATATTTGAGGGAAAAGAAGGTTGTGGATGGTTCTGATTCCAGAAAAAGGGCCTTGATGGCGGATATTTCCACCATCGAGGCCCAGAAACTGGAATTAGAGAAGCGACTCTCTATGCTTAGGGCGAAACTTCAAGAAGAAGATTCGCAACAAGGAAAGAGTTTGGCTTACATCCAAAAATATGGACCTCTTGTTCAGGAATGGGATGCCATGTGCCAGGGGTTCCTTAATACCTAACCCCTTTTGTAAATATATTTTTGTTTAGTTTAAGTTAGATGTATGTTTAGAATAAAAAAATTGTAATTTTAGGAATATAATGAAAACTTGCATGTTAATTTTAAGGTTATGAATGTTATGAATGAAAAAATAAAATAAGGAATATTGGAGTGCATATCTATTTTGGTTGTTGCACACAAAATACTGCGTGGTTGGGGCAGTATTTATTCCTTCATTCTAGTCATTTTCTAGTCACATGTAGTATATAGAATAAAATTAGTTAAATAGAATAATTGTATAGAATTTCCAGCATTTGAAAGTGTGTGAATTGTAAAATAGTTATTTTTTCTAGAGAATAAATAAAAGTGATTCTAGTAATGCTCTGAGTATAATTCCAAAACTTTTGACACTTCTCTCATCATTACTTCTCTCAACATTATTCAAACAAATTTCATTTATGTGAATGTGTAAAAATGAAATCATGAATCTAATGAATATTATATTGGATTTATTCCCCAATTCTCACATCAATACTTGAATAAATAACCTAGTGGGTCTTTATTTTTCACATATTCCCCCTCCCTTACTCTACCCCACTTTCTTCAAATCATATAAATAAGATTGTATTCTCAATATTCTTCAACTTGTTCGTTCATCATGAATCAAGCAACACCAATTATTCGGGAAGCTGATTCCACCAGTGAACCTCATTTTGCCCCACCAGAGAATTGGTCCTATGGTGACATTCAAGTTGCTGTAGTTGATTCAACATCTCCCGATGATGAATTCGATGGGTATTCAGATACAACAATAGAGCTGAATGAAGAACAAGATGTAACCTCAGACGAAGATGAATTTGAACATGATGAATTTGCCAGCCCAGAACTTGTGGATCAACTGTGGCTCGAAGATCATCAAATCGCTCCACCAAATATCATCGTGGTGGTTGATTCTCCCGAACCTGACATCATCATTATAGATGATGATGATGATGATCAGGTAGGTTAGGTTAGGTTTTCCTCGGAGTGCACATAGTACCTGGTTGGTGCACACGGAATGCTGCGTGGATGGGGCAGCATTCAACCTAACCACTCTATTTGGTAGTAGTGAAAAAAATAGGGCTATATCGGTACACCCTTGCGGTGAAACGTTAGTTGTTTCGCTATAAAATGAACTAATTAGAAAATGGAAACAGTTAATCATTATCTTTGAATATCTTTGGAACATTATTTCAATAATGTTGATAAAAATTCGTATCATAAAGAAATTTCAAGCAATGTATATTCGGATAAGTAACGAAGGGAAAGGTTGCATAGGCGATCGCGAAGCGATCGCTTCGCGATCGCTTCACGATCGCTTCGCGATCGTGAAGCGATCGCTCAGCAGGCCGCTTCGCGGCCTGGGGCGCTCAACATCCGCCACTTGCATCCGGCCCGGATGCAAGTGGTGGATGTTGAGCGCTGAAATTCGGCCGCTCCGTGGTCGAGCGGACGCAGGTCGCTCGGCCGCGGAGCGGCCGAATTTTAGCGCTCAACATCCACCACTTGCATCCGGGGCGCGTTTTTTGCGACCCCCACCCCCCCCCCCCCCCCCCCCCACTCCGCCTCCCACTATACCCCCTCCTGTGCAAGAGTATAAATGTAGGAGTTCCTCAATGTAATCTTTAGTTGAGTAGCTATCGTCAGCATGTCAACATACCAAGAAGCCGATTCCACGACCGGACCCCAGGCGGAAGAACCTACAGCGCCACTCCCGGATCTTCAGTTGGAGGATTCCGATATGGAGAATCCAGATATGGAGGCCGATTCAACCACCACGCCTCATCACCCTTCCACATCTTCGGTCCAGGTACTGCATGTGACCAGTACCGAAGACCACTCCGAAGACTCTTGCAGCTCGGATGATGATGATGACGATCTCTGGGACGACGACGCATTTGCGGAGGAAATGGCGTTTTCTGAGGGTTCGGTGATGTGGCAGTACTTCCCCCGACCCGATGACAGCGACGACGACGACGACTTGTAATCCTTTCCTTTTTTTTCCCTATTTTTTTCCCTATTTCACCCATCCTTTATCCTTCCTCGGAGTACACATTTTGTTTGGTTGGTGTACACGAGACACTGCGTGGTTGGGGCAGTGTCTACCTCCCTCTCTCCTTTCCACCTTTGAAATAAATATTCTGAATTACAATACCAATTACTCTTATTGACTACTCTGAATAAACACCCCTCGAATTTGAAATATTGTCTTATGAAAATTATATTTCCAAATCTTGACATGAATTCTGCAATTGTTCAGATAAGAGAGAGCTAGTATGTTATCAAACAGATTCAAATCCACTCGGACGCTTAAACAATCATTTTTCAATGTGATTTATTTTACAAAGATAAGATATTCAGAGAACTTACATATTCTATAACACATTTGTGCATACCTCATATGTATATGGATGTACATTTTAGAGGTATATCCATATATTACAAACTACTCTTCGTATGATTATGTGACACTCAAAATATTCTATTTCTTTGACTGAGTGATCAATCTTATTATTAGATATCTACACTTTGTTTGTAGCTTTGAAAAGAGCTGTATTTTTGTTGACCCGAAAGTCCACGGTAACTGCTCCGCAGATGGGGTGTTGTTGCAATCTCATTATGAGATATCTACTCTTTGTTTAAATAATGTAGCCCTGAAAAGGGCTGTTTTTTTTTGTTGACCCGAAGGTCCACGGTTACATCTCCAGAGGTGGGGTGTTGTTACATATGATACAGACGGCTATTCTCCTAAAGTTGGTCAAAGGCCTATCACATGCTTTACACCATGTTTGCCCCATCTCCATGAAGCGGGCGGTGTAATGAATGTCGACGTGCTCATAATACCCTCCATTGTTATTCCGCACAGAATAAAAGCGGAAGCAACACCAACACAACTTCTCTATTTCACCGTCAATCGTTTTGATCCTGACATGGCTATCCGTTACACAATACAAATCTAACGGATCATCCAATGTCTCAGTGATATTCAACCACTCAACATTGCCAATAACTACTCCGCTGTCGTCAGTCTCGTGAGTCGAATCTGTTGCGATACCTTCATCTTCTTCTTCAACAAGACCTTCTTCATCATCATCAATGTCTAAATCCCCAACACCTTGCTCAATTGCCTCATCGTCTTCGATATTTAAGCCACCTTCTGCACCTTGCTCATTCACCTCATACTGCATATCTCCACCATCATTTTCTTCGTCAACACCCACTATCTGTCCAACGTCTTCAAACTCTTCCACCAGCTCATGGTTATTAATATCTCTCTGAGATAATAATGCTAACACAGCAGCTCTCTGGGCAGACATATTAATGTATTCTTGTGGTGATACTTGAATACTGACTGAAGTTTACAATCACTCACCGATTTTTATATGATTTTTGACAGTGGTGGTGGTAGCTCCCTCCACTCTACCCCACTCTTCACGGTACCTGTTTATAAGAGGGAAACATGGGAGCGTGAGAGTGTAGTTAAATTCATCGATTGAATATTTGTACATCTATCAGTGAATATGTCTTTCCCTAAAGAGTGGGATACAAAACCGACAATACGCGGCTTTCCAATCAAAATTGGCAAACATATAGTGTGTTACAACTGCCATGGGTATTGGCCTGAAACATATATCAACCCATGTACCGGCCTGTGTCGTAGATGTGTTGTGGCAAGGAATCCAGACCCACTTCGGAAGAGGATAAATGGTTCAACTCTAGAAGTAAGTGACTACCGCCAGCAGTGCAGAGAATGTTCGAAAGAGATTATGTGTAATAATATGGGCATTTCAAGGAATATATGCATAAATTGTGTAGCGACTTGCGATACATTAGTCCAGCGATGTCTACAATGTGGTGAATATAGTGTGGATTGTTGGAACAATTTATGCAGTGCTTGTAGAAATGATTGGCAATTGTGTGAGAATGTCGGCCAATTTCACCCCAACAGAGATGTCCACTTTCGAGAGTGCTGGTGTCTAACCCATGAAGAGCGGATAGAGAGACGGAGGATTCATGGAAATCTTATGCTAACATACACATCTTGAAGTGATTTCAATATGTTGAATTTATGAAAAATAAAACCAATAGTTTACATATTACTTGCATCATTTCTAAGGTTATTATTCTATTTAGTTTTTAATAAATAAAACAATTTTAATACACTATTTTTTTATTTTTTATCTAATATTGAGTACAATCATGATAATGTCATTACACTAAAGAATTTTCATCGATCCATGAGTTGTGATCTTCAGAGAACCCCAGCCACTTTACATAGAGGCGATGTCCTTTTCTTTTTAAAACTCGCTCCACCAAATACGTATTGGGATCTTTCGTTTTATTCAACTCCAGCCCATAAAAACAGCCTTTGATTGGTTGCCCATTCACATCTTCTAATGCATAAGTTATAGGTTCTGTATTATTAACTTTCACAACTTTGAATATTTCAGCTGTAAAATTTGCTGTATAACCTTTATCGAATGCATTTTTATATTTGCTGATTCGAACACTATCCCCAATCTTAAACGTATTTTTTTTACGTTTCACATGTGGACTCTTAGATTCGGCATACATTGACAATTTAGTAGACTGTTTCACATCTGCAGGTTTCATACCAATCGTACGATGAACTTTGTTGTTATACTGACGAGTAATTCTAGGAAGAATGTTCAACCACTTGTAATGACCTTGAAGTGAAAACTCCTTATAAAGCCAACTCTTCAATGTTCTGATTACTCGTTCTGCAATTGCAGCTTTTTTTGTGCTGAATGTTGAGTAATGATTGATGCTGTGTTTTTTCATTAACGATGAGAATTTCGAATTATAGAACTCAGTACCATGATCAGATTGTAAATTTTTTGGAGTATATTTAGCATCTTTCAACACGCTTGCCATAGCTGCAGTAACTGAATCACCAGTTTTATTCTTCAACGGCCTTGACCATACAAACTTTGAATAACAGTTGATAACTATAAGGATGTACCTACATCCCTCATTTTCTTTAGAATATGGTTGCATTTCCATCAAATCCATCTGCCACAAGTCAGAAAAACCCTTTATTATTGTCTTCCGACGGGGGAAATTTCGACGCGCCGGCTTGTGTATTTCTTTCACAACCTGCCATTTTGCATTACTCATATTACTGCTCTAAGACTTCTTCAAGATGATAAAATTGAGGAATCACTTTTCTACTGTTCAGGTGCAAGTGTAACGATTGACTATTAAACTTCAATGACTCGCTCAGTAAAAGTATCAACCAACTTAGCTATTACGTCAGTTCGCTTTTCCACATTACTCAATTGATCAGCTAATGCAGAAGTGATGAGTGCATTTTTGTCAATGATTATTTGCACCTCATTATGTTTTGAATCAATATGTTTTCCGATGTTACGTAGCGTTGATGCAATGAATTCTTGGAAATACTTCAGAGTTGTCTCATTGACTTTTCTAATGTGATCGTCAACATATCCTTTAGTAACAGAATCTTTACTGTCTACAGGTTCACCAACATTTTGAAACCGCTTATTCTGAATATCATAATCACCATTTGGTGTGAGAATGAATCCAACACCAGATCTTCCAACTATTGGTTTACTAACACCACTTCTTCTACGACCAAATTTATCAATTGTGGTATGCATAGTTAGATCGTTTGTGATCGACTGAGCCAGTTTCAAACATCATGTTCATGATATTGCGGTCAATAGACTAATCCTTCTTCACGTAATTCCTCAATTATGGCTAATATTTCATTATCATGTCCGGTATGTCCAGCCAGTCGTGAACTCCAAAGTAGTCGAAGGCGATCAATCAATTCTTCGAGTTCATTCCAATAAACATAATCTGTATGCTTATTTCTGATATATTTTTTCTGGGTGGGTATTTTGATCATGCCAGCACCTTCTCTACTAGGGTTTCCATTGGATAATAATGGTAGGATTATTTCTCTATATTTCTTCCAATTATTCGATAGAAGACCTTGTTTTCTCTCATTGTATTTATATGCAGCCTTTGTTAATTTGAGTATATCACCATATGTGGTCATATCGGAAGAGGGGATATTTCTCGATGGTACTTTCATGAATATCAAGTTATATAGTTTTGGAGTGCCCTGATAAGAGCCAATAGTTTTACCATTTTTCATAAACACAATTTTCTCATCGATAAATTCCACATCAGCTACTCCCATTTGTAAATTTCCCGTTTCAGTGTTCATGTGTACTCCAAAGACTGTATCGTAAGAGGGATTTCCTGATAGTAACTTTTTTATATGCTTTTGTACTTCATCACCATCATCGAATACATTAGGTGATTGTGAATCTAAAGTTGTCAATTGAGAGGTTTGAAGATCTTTCGAGGAAGCCCCTTCAAATTTCGGTTTCCACTCACTTTCAATTATAGTTTTGGCTGTTAATGGTGTAGCAGGCTTTGTTTTCTGCATCACTTGATTCATTTGAGATGCTCCTTCAGTATTGGCAGATATTACTTTCAAAGGTGTTATTATTGGCTCATAGATCCTCTCGAGTGCTGATTGATCACCTAGACGACTACTTTTGATATAATTGAATTTCTTCCGAACGGCATCCGTTGCATCAATTAACTTTCTTTTTAAACATATTTCATCATCATTTTTTCCCTCCATAATTCACTCCAAGAATTTGTATAATGAAGTGTTATCTCCACTATCTAGCACTCAAGTGATTCAATTCTTCAAGAACGTCAAGGATATATGAAAGCGTCGAATCCTTTTCGATAACGTCCATTTACCACTTCTCGATCCTTATCAATTACTAAAAATCCATATTTATCTTCCCAACATCTCGCACACATATCTTGAAATTGCTTATATGTTACATCTGGTGATACATGGTCGGAAAAAATATGATTGAGATTCATATCATCTTGTTTGAACATTACGATAAAATTTGCATTATCTCGTATCAATTGTTTCGGAACTCGTGAATATGTTTGGGCTAAATAGAAACAATCCACATTTTTATGACGACCCATACTGAAATATGATCGTATAACATCCTGTTTCTCGCACATAACATCATCAAAAATGAATATCGAATCAGGTTTGGCGTCTGAAGGCTCTACTATTTCACCTGCATTATTGGCAAAAGTGTAAAAACCCAACCCTTCGATTGGAGATAATACTTCACGTAAATACTCGTATTTAGGTTGATAAAGAGACTTTGAATAAAGATAAACATTTGCGAATCGTAATCCTAGAGGATGCGTTAGCAAAGAAATCATAACATTTGTCTTGCCACAGTTAGAAGGTCCAATAATCAGGCCGCGAATAGAAAGTGGAAGTAAAGATCCGTGACGTTGTTTGACACCGCTTCCCGATCCACCACCCACTTTTTCATCGAAATTATCGATGGAAAATTGCTGCTTCTGCTTCAATATGCGCATTGTATGACAGTTGGAGACTATATAAGCAGGGTTCCACATCGATTCCTTTATTTAAATAGGGGTTATGAGTCGATGCAGATCTACTGAATTGCATTCAAATAAAACTGGTAGAGGATTGATCAATTCCCTCATCAATAATCTACCATTTGAATTACACTTACCTGGCTATCAGTATTGCGGTCCGGGCACCAAATTGCAGAAAAGATTGTTGAGAGGTGATTCGGGTGTCAATCAGCTGGATTTTGCATGCAAAAAACACGATATTGCATATTCACAGAACCCTGATAATCTTGCAGCTAGACACATAGCTGATAAGGAGCTTGCAGAAAGTGCTTGGAATCGTGTCAAAGCAAAAGACGCTACTATTGGAGAAAAAGGAGCTGCTTGGCTAGTTACGAATATAATGAAAGGGAAACGCCGATTTGGTATGGGTTGTGACTCATCTCCCAAGCAGTCACACATTCCGAAGAAAAAGCGTTCTATTAAGAAAAAAAAAGTTAAAAAAATATTGAAAGCTTCTAAGGTGATAGCTTTTGGTTCTGGGATCGTTCAGAAAGTGCGTGATGTTCTACACAAAGCGGGTGGAAGTGAATTTGTTGTCAAAAATTCTAAAAGAGCAGCTGAAATTGCACTCAAAGCAGCACGCAAATATATGAGGGCTGCAGGTGGGAAAAAGAAAATTCGCACACCGCGAATCATACCGATTCCTAAAATTGGTGGAATACTACCACTCATTCCAATTTTTGCTGGTTTATCAGCACTAGGTAGTTTAGCCGGTGCTACTGCTGGTATAACGAAAGCAGTTCAAGCAGCAAAAGCGAGTAGGGAGCAGTTGAGTGAGACAAATCGCCATAATAAACACATGGAGGCAATTGCTATAGGTAAACAAGGAAGTGGTATCTACTTGAAGCCTTACCGCAAAGGATTAGGAGTCTATTTGAAACCTCAAAATTCAAAAAACTCATAAATTTGCTACCTAAAAAAGCTCTCTCCAATATCGACCTCAACTATTACGCTAAGAAAATGACGATTCCATATTTTCGGGGGGTATATATGCGTGACGATTTACCAAAATCAGGACCACTCCGATATGAATCTGCCATAGTAAATTTGGATAGTCGACATGGTCAAGGGACACATTGGGTAGCATATAGAAAAAGGGGAACTTCGATAAAATATTTTGATAGTTTTGGTGATTTACCCCCTCCCAAAGAACTGATTCACTATTTTTATATGGGTTCGAATCCTATCAATACTATCACATATAACTATAAGCGTGAACAACGATTCAACACAGTATGGTGTGGCCATTTGTGTTTGAAGTTTCTTCAGAACAAGACATGGAGTTAACACCAGTACAGGATAGGGAGAGTATCAAGAGGATGAGTCATTCATTGATCGCATATTCCAGAGTACGCACTTTACAAAAAATGAGTAAAGAACAACTCGCTGATATGCCGAAAGAGGTGTTGATTGGGTGTGCATCACATGAAATTGCATCTGTATGGGATAAGTTACCACAAAACCTACAAAATGATATTGATGTCTTGAAGTATCAGTACTGTCAAGAGCATTACATTGATTCCAGCGGTAGCAGTAGTAATTCCGATATGAATGATGGTCCACCTACAAGAAAAATTTTTTGTTGTTATTGTAAAGTGAATGATGTGAATGTAGTCACACATAATGATATGGATAGACCACCGAAAAAGCGACGATTGGTCCACAATTTCTGCTGTCAGCAATAAAAAGACATGAATCATCGAAAATTCGTCAGTCATGTCACGCACGTTTTCATTGTCGGGATTCTCTAGCGAGTTGAGTGCCAACTTCTACCCACCCATCGAATTGGATACCAATAGTAATTATGGTCTGGGATTACATGGTTTCTACTCCTACAATTCCATATTCAATGTAGATGCTAAGAATAATGTTATCGGCTATTCGAAGACAATTATCTCACCCCCCACTATTATAAAAATTCCACCTGGGGCATATGAAATTGATGAAATTAATAAGGTGATTCAAAGATTCATGAAATCCAAAGAAGTGCAACTAGAAAATGGAATTGAAGAAAATATCGACGAAGTATTTCTCCTACGTGCAAACAACAACACTCTGAAATGTGAAATGCGATCGAAATATTACATTCATCTCAAACATGAAAACAGCATTGCTGAACTTCTAGGGTTCGATGACAATGTTTTCAATTGTGGTGAAATACATGAATCAACATTGCCCGTGAATATCAATAAGGTGAGGATTATTCGTGTGGATTGTAATGTCACAGCTGGAGCATATTCGAATGGCGATGAAATCCATAGCATCTTTGAATTTGATATTGATGTAGAGCCCGGTTACAAACTCACCAAGGAGCCACAAAATATTATTTATATGCCAATCCGACCTGGTGGTCGTCAGTACCTCGACAATATCACTCTTCGCATATTGGATGATAATGGTAATCTGATCAATTTCAATGGTGAAAAAATAATAGTCAAATTGGAATTGATAAAGCTATAATAATCATCATTTCTCATATATTTATTCACAACATCGACAACAGTCATTAGTAACAATCATCGTTCCTCATACGTTGATTCAGAACATCGATGACTGTCATTAGTGTATCATAAAGAAAATGAGTAAAGGAAGCATCGATAAGTTTGGTCGCAGAAGTAAGGCAGTTTCAAATACTGTTTTGCGTGGGCAGCCTGGAGTTGGTTTCAAATTAACAACCGATGGAAACTTTGATATGGAAAATAAACGTTTGAAAAATATAGCAGAGCCTGAAGAGAGTACGGATTGTGTTAATCGAGGATATGTCGGTTTTTACATCTCAAAGATGAGAGGAGAATTAGATACTGATATTGACAAAATTAATTTGAAATTAGATGGAGTAGAAAAATATTCCGTATCAGTGAGGGAAGATCTCATTACGCTTGGACTGAAATTAGTAGAATTTGTAAAAAAGTATGAGCATATGGATAAGGATATCAAATCGCTGCAATCTGATTTGAAAAAACAACCCTCGATAAGCATTCAAACGATCGAGCAAAAACGATGGTGAGCGATGATCATCTGTGAAAAAAGTCAATATAAAGCTGAAGTTGATCAAATTGTTACTCAGTATTTGTTACTTCCTAACGCTGAGCAGGTGATATTCATTGATGGAACTATAAATTCTGCGATTATCGTTTCTAAAAATGGGGTTGTGCTTCAATAGTCAGCGATTGCCGCAGCGGCAGCAGTTGAGTCAGCATAATGTATTTGGTGGAGGCTATGATCATGTGCATTTAAAGAAGCGAAAATCCAGCAGTCGATTCATTCCACGTATATCTGCCAAACGGTCAAGATATAGAATAAGTGCTAGTAGCCTGAACTTTCTCAAATCTATTGGCTTGAAGGTGCGATATAAAAAATAGTAATAACATGGCGACAATCACCACAAGTGATAAATTGGAAGTGTTCGAGGAGCCCATGTTCGACCATTCCCTCATCAGCCTTCATGAGCATACATATAAGCCGTATGGTTCACCATATTACAAAAATTCAGATGAAATACGAATTCCAATCAATTATCAAGATCTCATACTCGATATTGCAGATAGTTACATTTATATCGAGGGGAAGTTCACACCATCTGATGCCACAAAGCGGTGCTACCTATCCAATAATGCTCTCGCCTTTCTCTTCGACGAAATTCGCTATGAAATGGGTGGTGAGCAAGTGGTTGTTGTTCGAAAACCCGGCATAACTACCACAATGAAAACGATGATATCATTCGGAAAAACGCATGCAAATTCGCTACTACCGATAGGATGGGGACTCGATGTGAATAAACAAGATATATTCGATCCCGTTAGCAATGTATTTAGTGGTAAATTACCCTTGAAGTATCTCATGGGTTTTGCTGAAGATTACAATAAGGGGATAATGAATGTGAAGCAGGAGCTCATTTTGATTATAGCTCGCTCATTCAAAAATTCATTCATTGGGGAAGTCGATGCAGATTTGGAAATCAATAAAATAGAATGGAGAATCAGGCACATTGTGCCGGAAGATCGACAGAAACTGAAACTATTGAATCGCATAAATAAAAATGGTAATAATGCTAAAGTGAAGGTGGCTTATCGTATGTGGGACCTTTATGAATTACCCACACTTCGTGATACATCCTCGGATATATGGGCGGTGAAGACAACCAGCAGCCTCGAAAGACCACGATATATCATCATCGGCTTTCAAAACACCGACCAATCCGAAAATATGTCAAAAGATGTAACGAAATTCACACATGTGAATATTAATAATATTCGACTATCTCTGAACTCTGAAGTATACCCATATGAGCGTTGGAATCTGGATTTCGACAAGAAGTTAGACTCATCAGCTTACTATGCATATGAAAACTTCCAACGTAGCTACTATTATAAAACTATGAGTGAACCGATGATGGATATTGGTAGCTTTCGCAACAACCCACTATTCATTATCGACTGCTCCCATCAACCCGAAGCTATGAAGTCATCCACTGTCGACATCAAAATAGAATTCGAAACACGCAAGGTGAAGTTTCCAGCAAACACCAAAGTATATGCACTCATCCTCCACGATGCTGTTCTATCATATAATGCTCTTAATGGCTCTGTTCAAACTGGATTGTAATAAGATTGACATGTAATATGCTATGAAATATTCGATATTGATGAATAATAAAACACTCAATAATTATGTTATATCTTTTATTCACCAAACAATTAGATACAAACAAATATGGATTGAAACATTATTTTATTCACAAACATATACAACAGATTTCAAATATTTACAACACCATCATTTATCGCTTCTTCCAGTTGCGGGTTGGGACTCTGTGGTTCCAATTGATATTTCTCTATGATATTTTGCGGTAGGTAGGTGCATATGTCTTGAAGAAAATGTTTCAAGTCTGCTTCAATTATTAACTCACAGAACTCATCCAAATTTCTACTCCCATATGAATATTTATGACACAATGCCACACCGAGTTCATACTTCTCACTAAGCTCCAAAAGTTTTCGCACCTCTTCAGCATCGTAACATACACTCAAATCATAATTTGATGAATGTAGAGCATCAAAACTCAGATCAGCCATCTCCCAAGCCATTTTTCTTATGGCGGAATCCAAATCCACTGCTTCCGGCCACTCTTGGGCTGAATATTGCATCCACATATTTATAGAATGGTGAGTTCTGGAAATTCATAAATGGCATTCATTAGTTTGCAAATAATATAAAAAAAAATACTCACTTGAAATCTGACTATGTCTATGAAGTGACCAAGTTGATACATATTTTATATTAATCTACCATATTTTCACTATTTACAAAAAAAAATCATAATTTCAAAATGTTCAATCTAAAACATTGAATTTCATCAATGATCGGGTTTTAGCACCAGGATAATCCTGCGAACTTTGACCCATATAAGTAAGTGTGAATTTGGCTTTGGATGAATTCACTTCACGAATGAAGTCTTCTGGTAATTGCTCTGTGACACGTTTTGGAAGCCATGCTTTAAAAGGAGTATCACTTTCCTCATCCAATAAAACTACTTGAATTGATTTACCATATCGTGTGGAATACATTGACATTTTTTCAATTTTATATTCTTTATCAATAACCAGAGCGTTTATAGGTTTCTGCTCTAAAGCTTCACTTTGTTGAATTATAGAAAAATTAATTTTTTCAATGTCAAATTTCAAATTATCCATATTCATAAATATAGTGAAATTACGGTTAATTAAAATAAAATATATATTCACCTCACTGACGAAAACGCCCTCTCGGATGGGTTGATACTCGTTGTCTTCACTTTGGAATTCGACAAGTACTTCTGTTTACCTATTTGGGTATTTTAGAGTGTCTAAACTGAATGTGGAAGCATGATATTCTGAACTTATATAGGAATTACCAACAAGGGAGGGGGCAACGCCGAACCCCACTGTTCAAGGTTATATTCTGTGCACGTCACGATTTCATTCAAGGTCAACATGCAATGCCACAGAGCAAGCTCAAGGTAGTCGAAGTGTCGAACGTCAAGGTCAAACCCCACACTCAAGGTAAAACACCGCATTCAATCTCATACTATGTGTACGACGTTCAAGGTTAGGTGACGTCATACGATATTCTGAACTTATATAGGAATTACCAACAAGGGAGGGGACAACGCCGAACGCCCACTGTTCAAGGTTATATTCTGTACACGTCACGATTTCATTCAAGGTCAACATTCAATGCCATGGAGCAAGCTCAAGGTAGTCGAAGTGTCGAACGTCAAGGTCAAACCCCACACTCAAGGTCAAACACCGCATTCAAGCTCATACTACGTGTACGACGTTCAAGGTTAGGTGACGTCATTCAAGGTCGTGTGACGTCTCAAGGTTAAAAGGGGTGGGGGGAGGCGTTCAGTCGGCATTAGCACCCTACTGGGAAAGTTAGTTCCAATGAGTTTTTCCTATGAAATATCAGGACAAAATTCCGAACTATTTGTTATACATATATGAAAAGTAGTTTATGTAATTAGATAAAATCAGTTTCTTTTTCTAGAATCAATAGTTACAGTATGACTCTGGATGGTAGATAGATAGATAGATAGATATTTATTGGCTACGTTATATACATGAAATATTTGTAGCAAGTCAAATAGGAACATATTCACACTCGTGTTCTTGAAAAATTCATATAAATATACCCACACACACATATAAATATACATATATACACATATACATACACATATACACACATATATACATGTATATAGAAACATACACTGTCGTAAAACAACTAAAACTAATACTTAAAAAATATACAAGTCATTTCAAAAGTTCAGTAGTTGGCGTACTCATATATTCGTCAATCGAATAAAAACAGTTTTGTATTAATAAATTTTTTATTGTCGCTTTAAAGTTTGCTGGTCCTAGTTTCTTAATTTCCGCTGGTAGTTTATTATATATATCCAAATCGAGCGATTATTCTTTTGATATTCCTAGTCTAAACCTCCTATTCAATAGAGAATCGCCATGCCTAGTGTTATAATTATTGTTTGAACTATTTGTGGAAAAAGTGTGGCAATTTTTATGGATCTCTAATAAACATTGAAATATAAATATAGAGGGAACTGTCATAATTCCTAATCTTATAAAATGAGATTTGCATGAATCTCTAGGACCCAATCCTACAATGATTCTGACCGCACGTTTCTGCATCACAAAAATCCTGGAAGTATGGATAGAGTTACCCCAAAGTAAAATTCCATAAGTCAGGTGGCTATGGACAAGAGAAAAGTAGGAAATCATGAGTATATCTGTGCTGACAGATCTTTTCAGTCTTCTCATGAGAAAGAGTTGACAAGCCAGCTTCTTCGAAAGAATATCAATATGATGGGACCATTTAAGTGACTGGTCTAAAGTAATACCTAATAGCTTCACAGACTGATTACTGTTAGATGAAAAATTGGAAGAAAGAATCAATTTCTGTGTTTTTGATTGGTTTTGTGTCAGAATATTCGGTATTAACCATTCATCGATCTTTTCAATCAAGGTTTCATCCTTCTGTTTGAAATTGACAAGATTCGAGTCCGAGAAATAAAATGTAGCATCATCTGCATATAAAAGCCCCTTCACAAACTTAAGGTGATCAAATATATCATTGATATAAATAATGAACAGAAGTGGTCCTAGTACCGATCCTTGAGGTACACCACAAGTGATATCCCGAAATGAAGAGGGTACAGAGTTCAGATTAACTGTTTGACTACGCCCTGTGAGGTAAGATTTGAAAAATGTGTTTGTCATGGTAATGTCATTTCTTACTAGATCCCCTTATATAATTCAATTCTTTCGAAAGCAAGCAACAACTTCAGTAGCCTCTGCTATGGGGTTCAGTAAGGCATCACAAAATGTTGATCTGTTGGTAAAATGTACTGAAATATATCATGTGACAACTTCATTGTTTTGTATACATTCAACCCAAAGTACCAATACAGAATTATTACTTCGAATTTTAAATACCGCAGTAGCAGAAAACAACAATGATTTCAATTTTGGTGTTGTTCAAGAATTCTACTCATATTTCCTGAGTTCTTCACACCAGAAGGTCATTCAAAGTATACAAAAACATTAAAGTTCATTGACAAAACGCATTATCTATCATTCTGTTGTAATGCAGCTGTAGCACCCCCGTTCGATCAATTAACAATGAAAACTGATACACATTTCCACATCTTTCCTTAAAAAAAATACTTAGGAGTAATTCTAGACACCAATTTGAAATGGGACCTCCAAATTGAATATACCGTCATTTACTTCGTGATAGATGATGACATTATTGTTCCATGTCCAAACTTGCACAGACTACCCCCTCTTCAAGTAACTTTGCCTAAGCTGCTAGTGTTTGCGAAATTTTATTCGTAGAAGAATAAATAAATGAAGAAAAATGAAGAATTCCGTTGAAACAATACTCCAAATTCAATTAACGGGTTAGATTATTTGGAATTGATTTAAAAAAAATATGGGAAAAGGCTAATTATAGTCCTGAGGATACACTACAAAAACACACATTTGTCTATTTTCCATGATGTTTCTTTATTGTTGACTAGTTTCGGTTATTACACCATTTCCAAAACTAACTAGATTACATTCAAATCTGAGTATTTATACCTACATTGCTTATACCTATCATAAATAATTTGGTACCTAGATTGTCTATACCTGGAATATCGATGAACAATTGGGTTTTTTTTTGACCTGTTTATTTCCATAGACTCCAACAGATTCATCATTTTCACTTTTTCGTATGTGTGGAGTATCTTTAAATTATCTTTATCTATTTTATGTTTCGAATTTTGAAGATGTTCGTACATTAATGAGTTTTTATCCGAAATGACATGTTCATGGTACCTTATATCAAAATTTCAACCAGTTTGACCTGTATATATGGCGGGGCATTCACCACATTCTAGTCGATATATACCAGATCTCTTTCTTTTGTCTAATTCAGGTTTGGCATTAAATAATCTGTTTCGTAAATTTCCGTTGGATGTGTAGGATGTTTGAAGATTGATTTTCGAGAAATAATTCTTAATATTTTTGGAGATTCTACCTGCATAATTGATACTAACATATTTGTGCTCTGGTCTTGTGTAAATTGAATATAGTTTTTTCAAGAAAGTGATTATGGTCTAACTGAGAGATATATTCTAATATTTGTTGCGCTGGAAATTTCGATATAAACATTTGACAATGGAAGATCCAATTTGTGACTCCATCGTACTTAATCGGTGTCCAATTTTCTGCTGTACACTCGGTATCTCATTTTCAGGAAGCCCGTCACTGACACAATTCATTATAGGGCGATTGCCCGCGGCTCTGGCTTGTACGCTCGACTGACAATTCTGACCGTTGGAGCTTTTTGCTGCTGGTGGAATGCTGTAACTGATCTGAAACTAATTAAAAGTCGTCGGTCCCGATCGGATTTCGCTGACGGGAAATCACTCATGCCTCCTTTGAAGCAGCTTTCGAAAGACTGTATAGACGATAGTCGGTGGGATATGTTGTTACCACCACCTCTAGATATTATGAAATGTACTCAAAGATGTATTGTGTTATTTCATATGAAAAAACAGAGTTTTCAAGCATCGCTGTATCGCTGCTGTTCCAATGTTTTGACAGAATCATAATCAACGAACTTAGGCGTGCGCAGCGTTATAGAACAATGCTTTCAAAAAAATTGTTCTACAGCGCCATCCAATGGCGAGTTACAGAAAAATTGATAGCCTAAAAACCTTCCCTATGAAAAATTACTCATACATGTCAAGTTTCATCACGATCGGTTGAGCGATGTAGAAGTTTATCACTTATTTATCAACCAACCAACCAACCAACCAACCAACCAACAAATATCCATTTTTATATAGTAGATAAAGAACTTTCAACATTTTCCTAGCGATAGAAGTTCCTTCCTTTATATAATGAAACATTTTTCAGGTTATTATTCGGTTGAATATTACTGGAGTTTTTTCCCAACACCAAATCGTTATTTTTAACACCTCGGCACGTGTTTCGATCACCAAGTAATCATCTTTAAAGAGGAAGATTGAAACTAAGAACTAGTGCGAGTTAATCCTATTTATGCTATAAAGGTAACCATACAGGTAAACCATCCAGGCGTACCAACCATACAGGTTTACCAACCTAAATTAATTTTACAATTTTGCTTTATCTATTATTTTACAATATATGTTTATATAAAACAATTTTTAGCTATTCAAAAATTAATTTCACAATATTGCCTATCCAAATTTATTTTTGCAATGTGTCCTTATGTAGTAATCAGTAAACCCAAAAACATTATTTTATTTTATTTTAACAAGCTCTTTGGTATAGGTCCGTCATCGTTATTCATAATATCATTGTGTTTACTTATTTGTACACTCTCATAGGCATCTAGTTGCCTGTTGTTGTTAACTTGTCTAACTAATCTTAATGAAGTGAAGTCTATGGAATGGTTTTGTTGCAAAATATGATGAGCGACTGCTGATTTTTCAGGTCTTCCATATTTTAAGTGTGCTATGTGTTCCTTGTATCTTAGTTTAATAGATCTTCTTGTCTGTCCATAATATTTTGCATCGCAGTCCTTACATTCAATTTCGTAAGTTCCATCTGCTGTGGGCTTACACCCACCCTCCCTACTCTACAGGTACAGAAAAAATCCAGGTGAATTGTTCTTGTCATCATGCAAGAGTATATTCCAGTTGTTTTTTTTTTAACGTGACTTCTTCCAACAGTAAACAGCAAATAGTTAATCGACTATTTGTAGAAAATTCGATATTCTCAGAATATTTTTTCGGTTTGTCTACTGCGTTATTTTTGTATCCAGCAAATCTCCATTTGGAAGTCATGGATTGCTACCATGAAAGCAGCTTGTATCTCAAACCTTTGGATAGATATAAGATATAGAGGGGCTATCCGTGTCCAGATTTCAACCTCAACGATACATTGAACAATGTTTTTTATAAAAGCTCATTGAATGACACTTCCTTTTTTCAATTAGAGACTCAGTCGTAACCTCACAACTCATTTTCTCATCAGAATATTCCTGCTCGATTTTTTCCATCTGTAGGTACCCAAATTGTAAATCAAGCATTTCCTGTTTCTTCTCAACCATTTTCCGTTCTTATTTTCCATTTCTACTTCCGCTTCTTTCTGTTTTCCAGTTGAAACTTTGCTAATAATGCTTTTTCCGGAATTTGACTACTTCGATTAACCGTATTTTTCAGTTTCATTAAGTTACACATAATTTAATGTTCATATGAAAGCATTTACGTCGAAAGCATTTTTGTTTCGTGTAATTCAGTGTTCATATGTAAGTGGTTGTTTCGAAAGATGTTATTTCAAACTCAACTGCTTTCTTCGTTCCTTTGCCAAAAAGGTTTTTTCCCAAAAACGTATATCTCCTAAAAATATACTCCTTGCAATTCAAACAATAAAAACGTGAAGCATAATTTGTTTTGCCATCAAAAATGCCAAGAAGATGAGAATTTTCTTTTGAAAATTATCTGCATGACCATGAGCAATTTTTGTACTGATAAATTCAATGAAGTATACAGCAACAGAGTTGTCAGACTGGAAATAATTATTTAAACTAGTAACATGAGTACCTACTTGCAAAAATTATTTCAACAGAAACGGACTGGTTTAAGTTTAACGATAGTCGTGTCACGAAGTGTTCTGGCGATGCATTGAATCTATTGGAGCCTCTGGAGACACCCTACATTTTGTTTTATAAGAGAGAGGACATTGGTAGATCAAGATCTTCAGATGATGTGGTGCTGCAGGTTTTTCTGGGTTTTACTGCAGCAGAAAAAGCAAATGCGCTACTGGAATCAATGAAGTCGCCCCGGAGCGCCAATTAATTTTTATCGTTGTTTTAATAAAAAGTTTATTTTGTATTTCAACAGAGTTACGATATTTTCGTTGGTAGTTCATTATTTAAAATTAACTAATAATGAAGAAGGCAAAGACATATCATGTGTGTCCCTTCTTGTTTCGGTTAGTCCACAATGACATCAATTACTGTGATGATTTCAATTATCGGTAAATACTATCATTAGTACATTGATTAATATCTTGTAACGAGGAAGTACACTTTCACTTGCTGCCTACGGGAAGTGATTAAAACTCTTTGTTTTTGTCAAGTAAGCCATTAGACCATCATATGATTCCCCAAAATTACTACTGTCGTCAATTTTCGGTTGCAAATTGAGCATGAAAATATGGTATCATGAACTCCCATACGAATTACTAACTGTCGTTTGAAGAATGTCTTCGCCGTATGTATTTCGTTTTTGAACTTTTATTTCGCTTATATCCTCATTACTTGACCCCATTTATCAGGATCCATATCACTGTATATTATAAAATAAAGTCTCTCGCCATGTTTGTCTACCTAAACGCGATAGTATCGAACGTTTTTTCATCAATAAAAGGAGTGATTCAAGAGTATTCATGCGAGTATTCATTAATGTGATATCCATTTCAAGAGATACTGTTGAATGTCATCTTTGTTGTTTCGACCAGTTGTAAATCCAAATTATTTTGAATTCGTCGCTTATAGAAAGTGATTCCATATCGCATCTTCCCGAAATAATTACAGATGAGCAAGTTGTTCGAAATGAAAGCTCATAAATTTTTATGGATGAGTCGCTTCATAGAACGGCACATTCATCATTTCCAAAGCGCGACGAGATCGTCTATTCCAGAAAACATGTCACATCTTCGCTGCGATAGACGAAGACGAGTATATAATTTATAATGCATCCGCCCTTTTCTAGATGAACTCAAAATTAAAGTTGCTCTGTCGGTGTATCAGATGTTGGAAGAAAAAGCGAGCTAGGACCGGTGTCACGCACCATAAATGTTCACTTATGTTTCCATTAATACTACCGACGTTATTAACACCGGTACAGAGAGATAACCGCCAACTGATTTTCGGATATAGAATAGTGTGTCGAGTTTTTGAAAGAGGCGCCAAAGAAAACATCAGACGGAATTCAGAAAAAACATGTTTCATAATAATAATAATGATAATATATATATATATATATATATATATATATATATATATATATATATATATATATATATAGGCAAACTAGGCACTCCTCAGTTTGAGGAGTGCCTAGAAGATGACAGTACTACCAACTGTCGAAAGCGCTCGCAGATAATTAATAGTTGCATCAATCAAATATATATATATATATATATATATATATATATATATATATATATATATATACGTATAAAGATGAATTAATCAAATAACAATCTGCTAACAGTGGATTGTAAAATCTTAAAAGTGTAATAAACTAACCATCATTCCCTCAATATAAATGAACGTAACCTGAGAATGTTCCAGATATATTCTAAGATTTTTTTGGCTACCGGGATTGTTATATTCTCTAAAGCATGAATAAGTTCATCATTTTATATAGTAGACAATGGAAGTCCGAACTAGTGAAGTTCATCCAAATTCTGAAGGCATTGTTTGTTTTGTTTCATAACAGTGTAAATCGGGCATTCGAAGATGATATGAAGTAAAGTTTTGGCCTTAATACTATTGCAAACAGTGCATATTAAACCTGGATCGATCGAATACACAATTCCATTCAATGTGAACTTAATTTCAAAATGATTAGCCATGCGTAACTGTGCAAGAGTGCGGGTAACTTGTATAAGTAACCTTAACAGCAGTTTGAGCTTGGTTCCGTTGGGGTACTTAGCGAATTGTACATATACATGTAAGGGTAACGAGATGCTATAGAGGCATCTTTGTTATACAGATCACTGTAATATTTATTTATTATATTTTTCCTGTTTGAATTCAAAGAGTGACCAGTCATATTATTCAAAATTTCCAGAGATCCGCTATCAATAAAAAATTGCTTTACTTGAAGTGCCCAATTATATTTTGCATTAGTCATGTTCATTAATCTTATTCGTTGAGCAAAACAGTCTTGGATAACGATCACTCTCCATGGTGAGAATCTTGTGCAGACAGTTTCAGGTAATTTTAAAAATATTAAGTACGTTTCCAAACGTATTATTGTATCAGGTGTGTTAATAGGCACTGAAAGAATTCTTTTCAAAAATCTGAGATGTACTCTTTCTAATACTTCCAAATAACTAATGCCCCATGCCGTAACGGAGTTGAACATAACACTGAGTGCTAATGATTCAAATAATTTTACTCGTGGATACCAGGTGTCAATTTCAGCTTTAGACAAAATAGGGATTACAGAGCCAATAGCCTGTTTTCCCTTAATGCTAGCAACTGATGCTATTTGCCGAAATAATCCTGACGAGGTGGAAGTTACTCCCATACATACATATTTGTTTGTTACCTCTAGTGGTTGTCCGTTGAAATGAAAAGCAAAATTAGGTTTACGATTTCCACCTCGAGCAAATTGCATAGTTTTAGTTTTTTGTAAATTAACGGTCAGCTCATTGTATGTAGTATATTTTTCTAGAATCTTCAATTCTTTGGCGACATAAATTTCTGAGTGGGCAAGAATCACCAGATCATCTGCATATAATAGGGCCAACACGTCATTTCTAGCATCAATGTTCACACCCTGTGCCTGGTTATCATAGAAAAATGTTTTTATATCCGCTATAAATAGTGCGAATAAAAGGGGGCTCAGAGGCTCACCTTGAAGAACACCAGTTGTTAATTCAAATAATTTAGAGAGGCCATCATAGTACCTGAATATTTGAAGATTCGTACAAAATTTTTACTTTGTCAGATCTTCAATCAATAGACACTAATGTGAAAAATTAAATTTTGATGAGGAATCGCACGGTATTGGATAATAAAAGAACAATCTATAGGAATTTTCGAAATTTAACAATTGATAACGGCCATTTTGTTGAAGCTACATCTGTCAAATTAGTTGACTTTCATTTAGTGTGTTCTGCAAAATCACCATGGATGAATATGACATTCAACAACACGTGCAAATAAACAAATTGTTTTATCAAAATGGTTGTTGTGTTCAGCAGCAGACCGTGCACTTCGCCAATTTTACGGAATCCATAATAGTCCTACGGCGAGGACTATTCGCAAAGTGGTCGATAAATTCAGATCCACTCATTCGGTGAACGATCGACCAAGTTTTTCGACGAAAGGCCGAAAACATCGCCGCTATCTGTGAGAGTGTACAGGGCGACAACACGGAGGGGTCTTATCACCCCTTCTTTGGAACATAGTTCTGGATACTCTGATTATTCACCTCAACAACAATAATGGATTCAACACAATTGCATATGCGGATGACATAGTTGCAGTTTGCAGATCGGCAAATTTGTGAACACACGATAGAGCGCAGGATGTCCTCAAATCAATAGAAACATGGTGTGCAAAACACTCACTGTCAATCAATCCCTAGAAGACTCAGATGGTCCTTTTCACCAGGAAAATAAATTTATCGAACTTAAAACCTCCCGAAATCTTCAAAAGCAAACTGAACTACTCTGAAGAGGTGAAATACCTTGGTACTACCTTCAACAGACCTAACATGGAACTCTCACCTACAGAGTAGAGCAAAAAGTTCATATGTGGCTTATGAAGAATATCGGAAGACAGGGTGTTTCACCCCGTGTGGTCATATAGATCTACACTGCAATAATAAGATCTATGTTAACGTACGGAGTTATTGCATGGGGATCAAAAGTTTTACAAGTAACGGCCATCAAATTATATCAAATACAGCAATTGGCTTGTTTGAACATCACGGGAGTCATGAGAATAACACTAATGGCGGCAATGGTATTAATTACAGTTCTGACCCCTCTGGACCTGTACGTTAAGGAGGTTGCGTTAATGGCCATGTTAGATTGCACACGGCTGGTGTAAACCTCGAAGTGGAAATGGGTCAATTGAGGCTGAGCTGCATATATGCAATACGTATATATACAGACGGCTCGAAAACCAAAGGATGTGGAGTTTACTCCAGATCACTAACCCTAAGGATTAAGTGGTAAATGAGAAACAATACTAGCATGGTTCAAACGGAACTGGCTGGTATCACAATCATCACAAAAGAAATAAACAGGAATGGAGTTTCTGGCAAAAACATAACAATCTGCACTGATAGTAAACAAACCCTATTAGCATTGAACAGATAACGGGTTACCTCAGAGTAAGTACTAGAGTGTCACCAAGATTTAGCCTAAGCCTCGGTAGATAATAACATTATCCTGAGGTGGGTTAAAGGGCACGACAGGTGTGAAAGTAATCGCGGTGCCGACTCTTCAACCAAAGAAGCGGCTGGGCTAAGAATGTTAGGACTCAAAGACACCTACGGCCTGATGACAATCGCGACAATTGCGGACCTAGCCAATCTCATGCTCAATCCCTGCAGAGATGGAATGGAATTAGAGGATGCAATCTTGCCAGGGTTACCCTGGGTGACCCTGGGAAGTTGGCACCAAAGAAACATCTGGCGATGACCAGGAAAAACCTACGTTCAGCAGTAGAATTTCTAACTGGCCACTGTCAACTGAGGAAAAACCTCCATAATATGGAGCTATTGAACACACCTCTATGCAGGATGTGTGAACAGGAAGACAAAACTGTCAGGCATGTCCTATGCGAGTCCGGAGTTATCCTCAATAAGGGAGGGCGTGTTATGCGAGTTTTGGCCTACACCGGCTGATATAAAGGAGATGTCTCCTTGTGAACAGACCACTTTCCTGGAAAGGAAAGGAGGACAACTCCTCGGGAGGATGTACAATGGATCACATGTGGCCTAAGTGCTGTGGGCCTACACTGATCCTCCCTACTTTACAGATACAGATCCCACGCACTATTTGTGATGGGTCAGTCTTCACCAGGGTCTAGAAATTCTCATCCTGGATTACTGTTGGTTGACCACTTCGGGGCTAATCATTTCCATATGCCTGGTTGATTTTTTGGTCTTTGGTTCAATTCGAATTTGTGTAGGAAAATTGCTCGAAAATCACTTAACGACATTCAGATATATGGTGAAAAGAGGCAAAAATTCATATTTGAAAGAATTAACATCATTACTGTATATAATACAAAATTCTCCAGCGATCAATATATAGCATGACACAGTAAAACAAATATTTATTGAGATGTGGAGCTACCACGAAATATGACATTTTTTGATTTGTAAATGAATGGATTACAAATTTTTCGGAAAAAATGTGAGATTATATTCAGATACTTAGTGAAAATTAGGTGTGAAACCGTTACACCATTACCTTATGCCAATCACACACCATTAATGCGTTGAAGATCCATGAAATACGGACATAATTACAACGGATATAATAACCAACTCGAGAATTTGCACACAGTTGGCCGTCGCTTCTAGAAATATTGATGAATTTAGCCACACGCAAAAGGCTCATTTACCAGAACTTCCGGCTTGTTTCTCATTGTTTTCACCCTTCTTCGTTTGATATGTGATCATTTAATTGTGAACTTGTTTTACCCTGGAATTGACCCTGAAACTTCAATCATTTGCTAATTGACATCGTCCAAAATGATGTAATGAAATTGCAATAGAAATAACAAATAGGTATGTCCTCAGTAATGCAAATTATTATTATTTTATCATCGAAAGAAAATTCAAAGATTTTGTGATATTTCGATTGAGATTTGAAAAACCCTTCTTAGTTTTCAACTTATTCAAAATACGAAAAATTAAAAAGGAAAACTATTCCAAAATATTTCGGACGAAAAATTAAAACCTAGTATGCGTACAACTAAAACACTGCATTTGATTTCAGATTGGAAGTAACTTTTGCCTATCTCTATAGGAATTTGCATCCCAAATCGTCCGTTCCACGGTTGTACTTCCCCCGACAACAGGGAGGCCATGGCCTTTTGAGATAGGAGTGTCTACATAAAAGAATGATACTGGATATACCCTGTAAAGTTGTTCGGATCCTGCCGCGAGGCGCCCGAGACCCCAATGCACTTGCTATTAGCATGTCCAGCATATGCAGTGTCGGCCTATATCCATTGACATAACGCGGCCCTAAGAGTGCTATATTATCATCAACGGCACTCTTATGGTATTGACGAGACACCGGTATTGCCCTGCGTTTCAGGGGATATTTTATCCGTTGTGGGGAACGAGAAGTGCCGAATTTATTGAAACTATTCGTTCCCCAACCTCAGGCTCATATAAGCTTATAAGCCAGAGCAAAAACAATATTTGTCGTGGAGTTTTCAGCTACTGGCGAGACGAATATCGTTCCTCTTCTGATTATTGGAGTCCTTGGTGGAATGATGTCTTCTCAACTCTCGAATCTTAAAATCATACCGGCTTGCCGCACTAAGGCAGAAATCTTAGCCGCACAGATGCAGACGGCTGTCATTCTTGACTCACTGTGCTTGCTCCGGGCACATGCTTCTCGGACCCAATGATCACTTACATCACGGTGTGGGGAGTGGTAATTGGTTGATAATGCTGACCAGCGCACATTACGGTGAAAAAAAATAATAAATGGGCTTTATTTATTGGAATACATTGTTTATAAAGAAGTTCAGCCAAGGCTGTTTTACAACTTGACCTAGGGGATAGCATGTATTATATAGAAACAAAAATAATTACCTAGTACCTATACATTAATAAGCGTGTATTTCATGAATCTTTGTAAAACGAAGCTTAAATACGATAGAATATAAAATATAAAAATGTAGCAAAACATACACAAAAGTGAGACAAAAGAAAAACCATATGAGCAAGACAAAACATGAATATATTATCTATCCAAAAGACTTCAGATATGTTTTCAACTTTTTCTTGAAATCATAATATATGGAGTAGTGTCTAAATAAGCTGGGCAGAGCATTATATTGTTTGATAGAGTTGTAAATAAAACTACTAGAAAAGCAGGCTGTCGAGTGTTTTGGAATAATGAAAGATTGACGGCTTCGTGTGCTCGAATTATTCTGAGATTTAAGAGTTTTATATCTTTCATACATATAATTTGGCTTTTTGTAAATGAGGAATCTATTTCTATTGACGAATAGGTGGAGCTGCCAGGTAGGCAATCGGTTACCAACCTGACTCCTCGAACTTGGGGGATATATGGTCGAATTTTCTCACACCATAAGAAAGACGAATGCAATTGTTTTGTATTTTTTGTAAGCGATTTACATCAAATTGTATTAAAGCAGGCCCGTAGGTTATATCGCAAAATGCTGATCTAGACAATATGAGGGTTTCGCAAAGTTTCAACTTCAATTTGAAAGTTATTATATCTCTACTTTGATAGAGTTGACGTAAGATACTGTACGAGCTACAACAAAGTAAATTTATATGTTTGTGAAATCTCAGATCAGCATCTAGCCACAAACCCAAGTTCTTGCTTTCTGTAATTTTTTGTAGTAAGTCTTGTCCAAATTGGATTTCAGTTCTTCCTTCAATCTCCCACCTTTTATGTTTTGGACCAAAAGTTATAAGTTTCTTGTCGGCAAAAGATAAATATATATTGTCATCTCGCAGAAAAATGTTCTCTCAAAATAAACTATTAATCATGGCATTGGGACAGTAACCTGCTGGGTTGACGTGGATGCTTTGCTCCACTCAGTCAATCGACCGCTGTGGGAACCGGTGGTTCAAACCGCAAGGTTCGAAGATCGATTTTCACTTCCTATCGTCCAACCCGTGTTAGGGATCACATGTTAGAATGTAAGACCTCGTTAGTCTTTAGTTTCGACTTCTGAGGGTTGCCGTTTTCAGAGGGGCGACAGCTGGTAAACGAAAAAACAGGTTTGAACCGATTTCAACAGTGACCAATACCATTTTGATCATTTTGGTGTTTCATAGTTTTTGAGTAGAAGGCAACTTGTTGCAAAATTACAAAATTTCAAAATTAAGCACTTTTGAAATAGTTAATTATTTTTACTTCATTTTGTCGCTTGAATTGATACGGAACAACATTATTATAGACATCACTCTCTTATTTTTTTATGCTAAGGACTTTCAAAAGTAGAACCTGAATCCCAAATTTCATAAAGATCGGTCTGATTGGCCGAATTTCGAAAAAAAGTTCACTTAACGGACTAGGAGGATATTGTCAACCAAGGCAACATGGTGACTTTTTGATAAATCACCTTCGAAAAACCTGTTTTCTCTGATGACAATGTAGCTCATTCGATCCAAAATGATATTCTCTTCTCAATCCTTGAAACTTATACATAGTTTTAGAAAGAATATATCACGGTTGATAATTCGTTTATAATAGATTGTTTAGTGGATGAACAATAAAATCATTGATGACAATTTTTTTTTTTTTGGTTAATTTGAAGAGGAATGTCAATTATATTTTCTAAACTGGAAAACATTTATCGAATAATTATATAAAATATAAATACATGAAATATAAAAAAACATTATAAATTCACAATTGTTGTGGAGAAAAAAGTCTTTTGGTAGAATCATTTTATTATAAAAACAACAGAATTATAGGAAAAAAATTTAAAATACTTTCATAGTCTATTTGTTTAAAGATAATTTATGATCATGTGGCACTCAACATTTTTTCGTTCAACTCACTGAATGTCTTTTTTCAATTCAGAAACTGAAATATAATATGGAATATAAAAAAATATAACAACACGTCATTATTCTTGTTTTGTTGCTGTAAAAAAGTATAAGAATCGAAAATTTTATAACGCACATCTTATCAAGTGGAATATTGTTAATTAATAATTACCTAGCTTTTTCAATAATTCACTTCAAGATGTTTTCCAATGAGAATCATTTTTTGTAGTATCCAGAATACACCCCAATTTTAATAACTGCCACGTCCGCATCCCCAAATATACCCGCGGAGGACTATTTTCCGGGTTAAACTAAAATTATAAATAATAGAGATAGAGTTTCGGGAGATGGGACTTAGTTTTTGGAAATTTCCTCCTCTTCATAGGTCTTTTTTCAAAACTATTAAATCTAAAGACATGAACTTTAAATGTTCAAGCCAGTCTCGGATATACCTACATAGTAGGTTGAATGGACTGACGCCTATCAGAAAACATCTACTTCCCTGGCTAATACTACGAAGGGCGTTGGATTATATCCGACAGGCGTCAGTGCAGCAATCTTCACAGAAAATTTCCTCCATATGCAATTGGCAATACAACTGAAAGAGTCGACCTTCAATTTTGGAAGGGGCAAACTTGCAAACCGGTTTCGGGCTCATTGGCCACTCATCAGTGCAAGATAGTGGTCATCATCAACCTAAAGTCAATGATATTCCATAATTGAAAATCGGAATTCTTTCAGAGTATTTCATTCCTCTTCCTGAGTTGGAGCGAATAACAAAATGTAACTCCATCTAGTGGACGAGGTACTAACCAACTGCATATCCGTAATTTGCCCGATTCCTCTGAATGAGGAAGAAAAACTTTCTTATTAGTCAGTGGGCTATGCTTGAAGACTGGCAGTAAACAAATCTAAAGAAATGAACTTTAAACGTTCAAGCCAGTTTCGAATATACCTACATAGTAGGTTCGTGGTATAAGCCAGAGGAGTAGTTGTTTTCTGGTAGGCGTCAGTCCATTCAACCTACTGTTTAGGTATATTCAAGACTGGCTTGAACGTTTAAAAAAATTAATTTCTTTAGACTTGTTTACTGCCAGTATTCAAGCATAGCCCACTGACTAATAACAAAACTATTAACTCTTTGTTGTTTTTGAAATCTTTGCAAAAACCTTTATACCCTTTTTATACGTCCTGATTTGTTTATAACCTTTGCAATTTCCAATTTGCTGAAAAACTGTTTTAGCACATTTTTCGAAATATCATTCTGGATCGAATGAGTCATCTCACGTATTTTTCCAACCATTATCTCTATTTTCTCCAATTTCAACTTGTAAACTGTACTACAAAAGCAAGGTTCGTTGTAGTTACAACAGCTTTTTTTGTTAGTGCATATTCAGTTGTTCGTTGCTTCAAAGCCGAATTTTTCCCTGTACATATGTTTGTGATGACAATGAATGATAGATATTTGATGATTCCGAAGCAGATGAGACGGTATTGAAAACCTGACACAAATCCTGAATAAACGAGTTATTACAACGAATTCATAATGCTACCAAAATACCCAGCTCTCCTGTATATGAACAAAAGCATTCCAAGTCAACGTCTCACACAGCTTCTCAGCTCAAAATGAACAATCCCTCGAATTACAAACAGTTTAATCACCATATTCCACGCAGATGCATCCATCACATCATCAAAAATTCATCCAGCACAAAAACCCACGATATTGTTCAAATCATAATTATTAAAGGTGTACTGAATAGCGATAGTAATATCTAATTTGAAATGATTAATTACAACACAGATATCATAATCTTGCATCTTATGTATGCCTCCGTGATTAATATACGTGCATTTACTTTCATTGTCTGTTTTTGTTGCTTCTTTGTACAAATTGCGAATTTGCCGTGGAATTACCGCTTATTAAATGTTTAATTATAAACTGTTTCTATCGAAGAGTTTCGTGTACATGCAGGTGAATATTCGTAATTAATGGGTTCGGAGTTACATTGTTTTAGATCCGTGATAAGATAAGTGAAAACTAATTAATTTGAATATTCCAGAAAGAAACGGTATGGTTCATTTTCCTGAAGGGCCGCTGATATTCGTGGGTTAGAAAAAGATTAATTGTTTTTTGATTCAAATGTGTGGACATGAATGCTTCATTCTATTTGTCAATGTCACTTTGATCAAATTGAATTGAGGTGGAGTGGAGAGTGAAAATATTAGCAGTGGCGAAATTGAATTTAATTAGTGACCTGCATAACGGCTAGTGGAATTCTTTTTTTGTGAAACACATACAAACGTTTCCTTGCTCCATATAAGCTCCATTTAAGCTCCATAAATAACAATTTTTGGATTCCAGAAAAATATGTTTTGAAAAAGTATAAGAAATGCATTGAAGAATACTTATTTTTGTATTAAGTTCGTAAAATGAATGTGTTTCAATGGCACATGAGAGTGTTGATTTTTGGCCTGAATGCTGGTCTTGCATAACTGTGTGCACAACTGTCATTGAAAGTGATATTCCTAATGGTTGTCAAGAGTATTAAAAGATGATGTTTACAAAGTAGCGTAACAAAAATATTTTCAACACTTGTGTTGAAAGCATTTTTAATACGATTTTTTTTGGCCTAACAGCAATAAACAAAACATAATTATTCAATTTTCAAAAGAGTTTTATCATGAACAATAGATACAGATACAATTAAATTCTGTTACAAATGCATTATACATTAATTACATTATTACTATTATTGTTTATGATCACTGATATGAAAATAGTCCAGTCATTATAGTAAGATCACCTCGGAATTCGAGATACCCAGCTGTAAGTCTGTAAATACTTGTATATTGACACCCTCAAAGTTGTCTCAAAACCTACATATGGTAGGGTGTAAGCAACTATTAAATTTCAAGGTGAAAGGTCACAAAAATTGGTTTTTTGCGCTTTTTTTGGAAATATCTCATTTCCAATGGGTTTTTTGCTATTTGTATTCATCATCAATATTGTAGAATACAAAATTCTCTACAAATTTTGTTTGAAAAAATTTTTTATACGGTGAACCGTTTTCGAGATAGAGGGCGGAGAGCACGCGGTCACAGCATCACTTCAAGTCAACCGGTGCCTCCGGTCGAAAACGCGCCATATATAGTTGATGAACTATCGATAAATCAATGATTATAAATATTTGTCAATTTTTATTAACTATTATATTATATTTTATCATTTTTTTCCTAACTTATCCACTTTTTATTCAGTATTAATTTATTTAACAACACTTACCTGCCCATGTAATTGCAGAATTGTTAATAAAAATATAGGAATTATATTTGAATTTTCTCCTTATTAATATTTATAACTTCTTACATGATGAAAAAAAAAATAAATAAATTATGAATTAGTCTTTTTATTAAAAAATATCATTGAATACATTTATCTTTAATGAAAGTAAAGAAATGGAATGAAGGGTACAAAAACTACAATTTATAATTTTAATCATCTTCTTCCTCTCGTAAATTTCAAACTTGTCTTCATTATCGTCTTCAACGACATTTGTCTCAAGTTCTTCCATGATTTCAGGGTCAAAGGTTCCATCTTCGTTAATGTCGCTCTGATATGGTAGAGCATTGAGACAAGCTTGCCCATTACATTGGCCACAAGCTAAAGAGCATTGCAAGCCCGCTTTCCTGCATCCGCATTGCGAACCACAACCACTCTTGCAGTTGCAGAAAATTGTATTTAGCAAATTTTCTGGAGCAGGTGATAAAATTGTCATCATAGGCTCCAGAAAATCGTTTCGCATTGCCCAACCCCATACCTGGGGTTCCAAATCATGTCCTAACCAAGTTTGAACTTGATAATATACACGGTTGAAATGTTGATGAGCAGCTGCACTTGTTGGTGGAATATTTGAAAGCTGCACAGGCTTATTAAGTTTTGTAGACTTGACGTAATGCATATAACGAAAATGATCGAGACTTTTCACAGATTTCGGAGCATTATAGACTGCCCATATGGTTTGAGTTCCACTCTCTAATAATCTCTGGGCCGAACAATTTTCTTCCTCAAATGCTGCAGCTAGTTCATCCAAATTTGTCAGTTTCTCAAAAACTTTTAAAAATGATTTTTTTCCGTTTTTAAAAAGCGCAGAAGTTGTGACACAGCCACTTAATGCGTGCAGAAATAAAATATGTTTTTTAGAATGAGGATAATTATCAAAACTTTTAGTCGAGTATATCTCCGTTTTTACATTACCTTTCCTAACTTTTTTAAAGAAAATTTCTTGTTCGTAAGACAGTGTACGCCCAAATAAAATGACAAGTAAATCAATATCTTATCCTATTATAACTACAGTTTTTTTAGACTTTGATTCTTCAATTGCAGTTTCAGCAATAAGAACATCCGCATCATCTCTGGCTTGTTTAGTAGTAATATTTGCAGCTTGTAATTTTTCAACTAACATATTGATGAACTTATCTTTGTTATTTCGATTTGATAAGAATTTTTCTTGAGTAACTGGTACAACCATTGTTTCATGGAAACACTCATACGTTTTTGAAAGTGCAGCAGGTCTTCTCTGCTGTTCCATAGCTTTTACGTTCTTACTGTAGTCTGAATATCCGTCAAATACAACAATGATTTTGGAACTGTAATGCCTCTGTAAATAATTCATGTATTTATCAAAAATAATAGAAAAAGTATCTTCTCTGCTCCATACAATATGAATAGATATAGATTTAATGCATGAAGAAAATGATAAAATATATTATAATAGTTAATAAAAATTGACAAATATTTATAATCATTGATTTATCGATAGTTCATCAACTATATACGGCGCGTTTTCGACCGGAGGCACCGGTTGCGTGAAGTGATGCTGTGACCGCGCGCTCTCCGCCCTCTATCTCGAAAACGGTTCACCGTATAAAAAATTTTTTCAGACAAAATTTGTAGAGGATTTTGTATTCTACAATATTGATAATAAATACAAATAGCAAAAAACCCATAGAAAATGAGATATTTCCAAAAAAAAGCGCAAAAAACCGAGTTTTGTGACCTTTGACCTTGAAATTTAATAGTTGCTTACTTCCTACCATATGTAGGTTTTGAGACAACTTTTAGGGTGTCAATATATAAGTATTTACAGACTTACAGCTGGGTATCTCGAATTCCGAGATTCTTACCTAATTTAAGCTTGAATGACTGGATTAAAATTACAATTGGGAGAATGGTGATAATAATACCTAGCGATGTTAAAGAGCCTCGTGATATATTTGAACTATCTGAGTTGACAATTTCATGGACATTAACAAATTCTTGCAGTGAAGGGGACAATGCTGTCACGCTGGAGTCAGCTGTTGTGATTATTCTTTCAGTAATAGCCTTCTTATAAGAAATAAATTGATCGACGTAACCCTCAGCTACTGTGAAAGACTTCCATCCTCGATGCTTCTTGATATACGTTATATTTGCTCCTGATTCTGCTAGCAAAGTATCAGAAGACCTTCTAAAAGAGTATATTCCTTTGGTTCCGAGAAGTTCAGAAACTCAGTAATGGTAGAGGGCATTTTCCAAAACGTGTTTATACCAACAGGATTGTCACTGCAATTATATTTTGAGTATTTCAGAAGACAACGGTGATTGATAACAGAAGGCCGTAATGCAACGAATTTATTAAAATAGTCAATGTTTTTTCCAACAATGCAAAAAGATAGACCAATTTTCATTTTTTGTATTTGGCATATTACCTCGTTCATGGTGATTTATTCAACGAATCTATTCTATTCAATGATCTATTCTAATGAATGACCAACTGGTTTTGATTGGATCACCATTATTGAACCGAAGAAGTATCATTATCTATCTAGAAGTGAGGTAATATGCCTCAGGTAATCGTAATTGAAGAGGTGCGTCAGGTATATAAAAGTTGTAGAGGTTCAGGTAATTTGATGTATTATTTTTTATTTGTATTATATTTGTTTCTGTTTTATTCAAAATGTTGTAAATTACCAGTTTTTATCTATACACCATTAGTTATGTTTGAATTACTACTTACAAATCTTTTTCAACGGGATGCAAAATCTTCTGAAAATAAAGTAGGTATATTTTGATTGGATTTGATTCGAACATAATACTTCAGGCGTGTTCAATACTAACTAATTTATTCGCTACATTATGATTTTCATGACTTGAATCATAATGACTATGACTACCTAACTACCAAAATTTATAATTCTATAAAATATTCAAACAAAAATGAAAAGATTCCAAACCAAGTTATATCACGACATTTCGATTGTTAGTATCCACAATCGTCTTCGGGTGATAACTGGACTTATTCCTCCGAGATCTGACTATTTATAGGTCATTTGAGTGCTTTCACCTATCCCCTCTTCCCCTCTCCACATTTAGTCAAGCTAGCGTAGAGATACGTAACATATGGAAATCCCTAATCAAGCGAAAAACGCCCAACTCCCCCCAAACGGTCATCTCCCGCCAAACGGTCATCTCCCGCTAAAACTGATGAAGTGGAGACCAAATTGTAAGGTTTAGTTTATTATTATTATCATATAAAACTTTTCTGTGAAATATTTTGAAAAATCACCTAAAAAAATTGAAGTTATCCCAGAGTTACACCCTGCATATCGATAAAAATCACCCTAGGAGTTTTCCATACTTGAATCCATGCCAATATCTGTTACAAACGATTTCATGCAAGCAATAAATTAAATTCCAAAACCGTATCTGTTCTCAGAGAATTAGCTAAACACGTGTTTATTTACCATAACACTTCAGCCTTCTAATAAAGTAGAATTTATGCGCTATATAGTTACCTCGATATTTTCATCCGCAACCTTTCTGTTCTACCGGGTAATAAATCTTTTGGCCGAAGAAGTTTCGTTCCTATGCTGTGTCTTACGACGGAACATTCCTTTCTCGAACCCCCAGCATTGTTGTGGGGTGGAATTCAGGACCGGTTTTTCTGAATTGACATCTGAAACATGGTACCCGACGAATAGGAAATGGTTAATCGTTTTGTTATTTATTAATGACTGCTGTACTTGTAAAAGTCGAGATTTTCAAATCATACATCTATCGCATTCGAAACCGAAAATGTTCTTCGAATATTCTTTCCACATTCCCACCTCTAAATGGTTCCAAAAACTTAACTTTTTTAGAATCAATCAACATGAATGTCAGATGTACAGAATACAATTCTCAGTGTATAATTTTTATACTGTAAAACTAAAACGTTATATACATTTTGTTGAGCATTAAATAATGACAGTTGATAAAAATTTTTGGCTGACAATGTCAAGTGGGAAAATTCTGAATGATACTCGAATTACTAGATCTTTTATTTTCTTTATCATATTTCAGTAGGTACGTGTAAATTTTGCTAAGACTATCAATATCAGTTCGTTTATTCATTGAATTTTCTTCATTAATAATATGTATCATTTCCAAAAATATTCTTTTAGTTGTATTGGTTTCTCTTGGATTTTCAAAATTAATTTTATGATCCTCCGAATTAACATGTTCTGTTAATTCACAAACCTACCGTTAAAAGTAGTGAAACAAACTTTGAACAAAAATTGGTCTAACATTGAAGAACATTATGAATTAGACAAAATTACATTCATGAATATTTTAGATTTTATTTTTGATTCAACATATATTATATTTGAGAACAAATGTTATAAACAAATATTTGGCACACCTATGGGTTCCACCATTTCACCAATTATATCGAGTTTTGTTTTAGATGAGCTTATTGATGAATGTATTCAAAAATTATCTTTCCGTATTCCATTCATCAAACGTTTTGTAGATGATTTGATTCTGATCATACCTGCAGATGGAAAAGAAGAAATTTTGAACGTATTTAATTCATATGATCTCAATATCCAATTCACTATTGAACTGGAAATAAACAACTCTATTCCTTTCCTCGATATGAAGTTATTGAGATCAGAACAAAATATCATCATCACTGAATAGTACAGAAAACCAACATCAAGTAATAGATTTATTAATTACCATTCCTATCATCCAAATAAAATGAAAATCAATTTAATAAAATCATTAAAAAACAGAATCATCAAAATTACCCATTCCGATTTACGAAACCAAAGTTTGTCTAATTTCAGTAAAATTCTGATCCAAAATTCTTATCCTAAATCTTTAGTAAACAGAATTTTATTTTGTGAAAGAACAATAATGAAGAAGTTGAACATAACAACGTTATACCTTCATTCATATATAAATCTGTTTGAAAAAAAAAAAATCTGTTTTTCCGTTAATCAGCTGTCGCCCCCATACGAACGACAACTCTCAAAAGTTGAGAACTTGTGCGAGCTAAGGACTAACGAGGTCTTACCTTTTAACGTGTGATTCCTAACACTCCTATATATTCAAGAATTGATACCAAAATTAATTAATGTATTCCGAAATAATAACCTCAAAATATCTTAAACAAATGTCACTTCTATATCTAAATTATGCAGTAAACTAAAAGCTCCAATTTCAAATAAACAAAAATCCAATTTAGTATACAAAATTTCTTGTATGGATTGTTCTAAAACATATATAGGACAAACATCTAGACCTCTAAGTAGTCGCATCACTTTCCATAAGAGCGACTGTAGACGAAATGTTAATTCTTGTGCATTAACAGAAAATGTTAATTCGGAGGATCATAAAATAAATTTTGAAAATCCAAATATTTTAGATAGAGAAACCAATACAACTAAAAGAATATTTTTGGAAATGATACATATTAATAACGAAGAACATTCAATGAATAAACGAACTGATATTGATAGTCTTAGCAAAATTTACACGTAACTACTGAAATATGATAAAGAAAATAAAAGATCTAGTAATTTGAGTATCATTCAGAATTTTCCCACTTGACATTGTCAGCCAAAAATTTTTATCAACTGTCATTATTTAATGTTTTTCTATCTGTTTTTGAACCATTTTATATTTTATTCTCACGTTAGAAAGTTCTCCATATTTATATATTTATTACAAGATATATAATCTTATTATTGTAGTTGTCCTGACGAAGGTGTGAAATATACCGAAAGCTTGACATATAACAAAGAGTTTTCTTTGTAACAGCCCAGCTACTGACTGCAACCTCACGAATTTAACCGATTGATAGATAGATAGATAGATTTTCTTTTGATCACGTTATGAATATACATTTGTGACAAGTCATAGACAATTGGTACAAATTAGTGTGCAAATAGAGAGAACAATATAAAAGCATCATTAAATATAAAGTTTTAAAATGATTTACAAAATAGTTAACAAATAAAGAATCGAATTATATAAAAGAAAGAGATTCTTAAATAAAGTCATATAAAAAATTAAGGCTATTTAGTCTGAATATTTACTTTGCATGAAATCATGTACAGAATAAAAACAATTTCGTAGAAGGTACACTTTGATGTTCCTTCTGAATTAAATTATTATTTGAATAATTGATTTGAATTAAAATTCAATTCAGTCAAATTATATGGAAGTTTTGTAAATAATTTAATGTTCAGGTAATTTCGTAATGACATTTTAAGTCTAAATTTTGGCTGTATGAGTTGTTCCGCATTTCGAGTTTCATAATTATGATTTAAAGGGGTTATATATTTTAGGAGTGATTAATTTTTGGGAAAAAAAGTTTTTGGCTTTCTACTACTCCATCTTGATACAAAAAAAAAGAATGAGGGAATCTTCCAAAGAAAGGAAGGAAGTAACTCTATACATGGATGTGTAGATCATGCAAGGAAGTAACTTCCAGGCACAAACTGAAAGAAAGTTCTTTTGAAACAGCTACTTTCATATGAACATTGAATTATACGAAAGAAAAAATTCTTTCGAAACAAATACTTCTATATGAACACTGAATTATACAGGAGATAATTTTCTCTACTCAGTTTGTATTTCAAACATTCGTTGAGGAATAAAATTCAGATATCATTCACATGAGTTCTACTTTAAATGAATGGTAACAAATTGCACTTACATGGAACACTGCCATCCTCACTGGTATACACCGATGTTTCGCCTTAAGACACTTGCCCTAAGGCTCTTCAGTACCAAATTGGATAACATTATAGAAAATACACACACTTCATTCATGAATTACGATTTTTTAATGTCACGGAATAAGCTTGATCTGCTTATGTCATCGATGACATCGTAATGACACATTCATTCACCTATTTGATTTAATCCCAGCCAAGAGGAATCTTATTTGAATTGAAGGGGTTTTATATTTCAGGAGTGATTAATTTTTGGGGAAGAAAGTTTTTAGATTTCTACTACTCCATCTAGATACTAAGAAAGAAGGATGAGGGAATCTTCCAAAGAAAGGAAGGAAGTAACTCTATACATGAATGTCTAGATCATGCAAAGAAGTAACTTCCAAAAAATCGTAATTCAACTAATACGTCAAGAAGAGTACTTCAACCAGGCTACTGAAGATGACAGCCGCAGTTGCAGTTGAAACGTTTAGAGATTGTTACCAAAGAAGACTACGACAAAATCTGGAAACCAACAGAAACAAATATTTGTAAATTTTATTGAAGGACCGTCATTTTTCCTTCTCCGACAAAGTTGTTAAAATTCATAATTGTTAGATTGCATGCATACATAGTTTGAAACATAGTGGAGTTGACATGATTGAGTTTTCCACAATTTTTTAACCCATAACTTGAGCAGTATGAACTTTTTTGAATCAAATCAAATCTCATCTCATCAGTAAACAACAAGTGCTATCAGTTAGTCATTGTGAAGTGCCGCTGCGTTCTGTTATAGGGCCACTCCCAATTACCTAATATATCAATGATATTGATATTTCATCTTCTTATAATCACAACAACAACCAGGGAGTAACGATGGTTCACAAGTAATAAACTGAAATGATGTTGATCAGCACTTTACAAAATCCACAATTCCACCATTAACACTAACGGATGGTTCAATTGCAACAACAGCCATAGAATAATCAAATCTACTAGCTGGACCCACTACTCCACACTGGAATCCACAATGCTGGAAATTAAATTTCGACAAGGTTTAGTCAAGCGAATTTTGAAACCGCTCAATACCAATAAGCCGTCTGGCCCTGAAGAAGTGTTCGACATCGTATTTAAAAAGGGCGCAAATGAACTCACACCAGTATTTTGAAGACTTTTCAACTTGTCTCACATGAAAGGGATTTTTTCCTTTGCTGGAAAAATCCTCACTTGTTTACTTTGTAGTAAATGTTCAAGAGGTAGCAAAAACGTATGTGAATTTCTGGAACTTCAACTAGTGTTTCCAAATATGGCTGTCCGTGCAAAGCTTATTGTAAAATCATCTAAAAATGAATGTTTTAACAGGTGATGATCGACTGTATTGCCAAACATGTGCCAAACTAACTGACTGTTATAAGAAAACAAGTATAACTGATGCAACAGTCAATCTAATAACACTGATGATCTTCAAACATGACTCAACTTCTGACGGAAGCACCGTTCACTGTGGTTCTGGCGTTGAATCTGGTCATTATTACGACGAAACGGACTGGTTTAAGTTTGACGATAGTCGTGTCAATTTAGTGCAGTCTCTGGAGACACCCTTCATTTTGTTTCATGAGAGAGAGGATTTTGGGAGATCAAGATCTCTGATGTATTGCTGCAGGTTTTTCCGGGTTTTCCTGCAGCTGATAAAGCAAATGCGCCACTGCAATCAATGAAGTCGCCCCGGAGCGCCAATAAATTTTTGTTGTTGTTTTATAATTTCATATTTTGTATTAATGAAATATGAATCCTTTCATATTTTGTATTTTAGAAATATCAAAAGTTTTTTAATTAAGAAGTATTTACAACCACATAGAAATATAATAAACTCTGGGATCCATCCCAGCTTCCAGATATTGAAACCATTATACTCTGACATTATCAAAAAAATATCATATTATTATTCTGTCGAGCTATATACAGTCTACGATATTCTGATTACAGTCTCCCTTGTCGAGACCCCTCTCATTACATAATCAGCATCTGAAATCGATACCTATGAAATCTGGAGTCAGCATGGCCAACTATCAACGTCACATAGTACAATGCGACAGCTCACCGGTGGGTCGCTTAATCTCGGAGACACGAGGCTCCAATTGTATTTATTATATCAAACGGGCTTATCTTCATCAATGAGATCATTTCATTAATTTTTTCCAACGCTCGACGTGGATGGATAACTCGAGTTTTGCATATCGAAGAATATTTCAATAGCTATGAGTGGAGACGGTGAAGGATTGACGCAATTTGCAAGATTTCATCTCACCTGTGAAACTCAGGAAATTGTTCGGAAGCTGTTTTATTGACTGTTCAATTTTTGGACGAAAATACGAGGATTGGTGTTTAAAATTTGATTTTTGGGATGATTTTGGAATGGGGCTTGTTGGTTGAGTAGCTCTGAGCTAGACTTCGCCAGTGCGTACCAGAATCTCCTGTAACTTCATTTTCTCATTCATCTTGCTATTGTTTTTTGTATCATCAATAAAGCTGATTTATCATCATTATTGTTAATAATTCGTGAAAAAAATTAATTTTTTTTGTTATCCAAAACAATGCTAATGAGGTAATAAGACAAGTATCTTATTCTGAATCTTCGAAGTACACCATTGAGGATGATAGTGTTCCATGTAAGTGAAATTTCATATCGTAACTCTTTCATTATATTGTGTAGCATTCCTTTGAATGATATCTGATTAAAATCCATAAAAAATCTTTGAAGTACAAACTGAATAGGAAAAAGTGATTTTCGTTTTATTCAAATTTCATATGAAATTAATTTTTATCGATAACAATTCCAAGGTATGAAAGAGCGGATTTGCGGTATAGAGATATAAATAAAAGAAAAACTGAATGGAAAAAAATGTCTGCATGACGCAAATCTATTTTGTCATATTTATATTACAGACGCTAAAACTTTCCACTTGTAATTCTAAGGTATTTAGTATGCTCTTACATTTTAATTCAAACCTCTGTGTTATCCTTCTTTTTTAACACGTTTACATTAGCTGTATGTGCATGGTATATATTCTATATTAAACAAATGGGCTTCAAATAGGAACCCGAACTAAAAAGTGGAAAATAAATAAAAGATCAAAAAACTATCTGGCAAACAGCTTCAAACCAAGTATCAATTACAATGGATATTAAGGACCCCACGCTTTTTTACAACAAAATTTAATTAGTTTCGAATTATTTTTTATTTTTCAGTTTGTGTTGCTATCAACTTCTTTTTGTTCGGCTACTATATCCAATATTTCATAAAGTAAAGGAAAAATGAAAATACTGTTATGGTCCTCAATATGAAACATGTTAAATAAAAAGTTATTACTATTGATAACTACATGATTTATAGAAAAGAAAGCACATCAAAAACATTTTAAAAAATTGGCTAGTGCCACAGAAATGTCGTACAAAAAAGAGGGAAACAGAAAGCCAAGAAGTAGAAAAAGAAGAATATATATGATTCTCTCTGTTTTTCTAATAACGACAAAGTGCAAACATACTAAGTTATTTCTTTCATCATCAATATACAAAGATCCTTAAGATTGCAGACCACTTCACTCTCCAAAATATCTTTCTGTTGGAAGAAATGACAAACCTACTTTACATTTATGTAAAATGAAGTTACTCTTCACTCTGCCTTGTAATTTTCTTATGTCGATTTATGTTGTTACGGATGGATGGCCTGTTTCTGATGGGCAGGGAAAACTGCCCAAAATATTGAAGTAGTGAATGATTTAGCAAATAATATTGAGACAAAATATCGGACATTTCTTATTGGAATGATTCTTCCGGATAATACTGGCAGGAATGTTTCATTCAGGTCATTACTTGTTGGAATCAATGCTTTTGTAGATTTTCTTGAGTACCTATAAATTCACAATAAAAAGTATTGACATCAGTTCAGGACTTGTTGAATTTTCCTTGTCATTTATCGTATCAAAAAGTTTGGAATTCATATAATGAGCTATTTGATAATAGTAACATTTTTGAAAATTCATTTGATTTTATTGTGTTGACTTTCAATTCATTTCTGTTTCTCTATATTTATAATTCAATGAAATTGTTTTTGTTTCAATTGTCATGTAATTCATCGATTCTTCTTTCAATTTCTGTGATTGATTTCATGGGTAGAATCTAGTTGCAATATGTTTTTTAAAAACATCATTTCACTTCAATTTTAAAATGCCTACCTTTTCATTATATTTCTGTTGTCAACTCCTAACACGAATCAATATAAACTTGTGTAATGTGATGTATAAAAATGCCCCATATATACTTCTAATTTTCGTTTCAAGTTTCCACCCACTCCAGAAATATGTGTTTATTATTATTCATTACATCCATATCGACGTCATATATTCCTTGATTTCGTCTGCTTCTGATTTGATTCTCTCGTAATCTCCCAGGTTCCATCATTCTTCCCATTATTTTTGTCTGCTATTTTAAGTGGTTCTCTTCTGTTTCCAGTGTAATAATTTCAGTGCTATACCCCAGAATCAAACATCATTCCATGACAGGTCTGTCATTTCATGACAGGTCTCATCAATGTCTCATATATTTTATCTTTGTTCAAGCTTAAGTTTGTTTTCTGTTTGATCCTTTCATTCCCATGTAGGGCTAAGGTCACTGCCATAATTATTTTATTGATCACACTCAATTTGTCTTTCATATGAGGAATCTCACTCCTAAATGGCTTGCAATATTCATATCATTTTATACCTTTTACATTATGTACAAGGAGGTACTATTTACAATTGTCCATTTACCGATTTTTCTTGTTGAATTTCAGTGAATTCCACCGTTTGACTCTTTTATTTTATCGATACATTGTGTCGTTCAGAAAAGCCTTCTTTCCGAATTCATGAACAGTGATATGCCCTTCTCATAGGCTCATGAAACCAACATTTCTACCAACCGTACCTATGCCCAGTTTTACTTGCTTTATACTATTCATGCCATCTGATACTGCGATTGCCAGAAGAATGATACATCCTCAATTTGTTTCCATCTGTTATAATTAGTCCAATTGACACTATCGTCAATAGATTGGACCAAGATTCAACTCGATTTCTTAGATAACGTTGTCGTCAGTTGTGACAAAATGAATGGAAAGTTCAGATTCCAAATTGAGAACAGTAAATCTGTCTTTGGAACAATATTTTTGTGCATTTGTCCATCAGCCCGTTGTTGCTTTAATACGATCGGGGACTAGTCATATAAATTGACAGATGTAGCCGTTGTTACTACGTGATAGAACATCAGAAAAAAAGAGAAATGAAACTGTCCATGTTTTTCGACCACTTTTAATTATAACTAACAATACTGCAGTTCTAAATGGATACGATAACTAGTTTGAAACTTGAAAAAAATGTAAGAAAAATATTAGAAAAATCAGTCTAACTTTTTTAAGTTAGACTGACCTCACGTCAAGTTGTCAGTTTGTATGCTGGATTGTAAAATGCATCTTCAGTGCAGTTTATCCCCCCAAATGTACTGCTCCACTCCAAACACGCTGTTGATCGCCGTGCCGAGTTCCCCAGACGAGAATTCAGTTGAAACTGACAGACAGGGACTGGCAGTTCTATGCAAATTGAATAGCGAAATTGTTACACATTCTTTTTTCGGCGTCTGCATGTCCATTACTCATCCAAACAGTTACCAGTATGAATGTACGTCGAAAGTGATGGTTGATACTGAATAATGAGTCAAGATTGTTGGGAAGATCGAACGAATATTTGAAATTATGTTGGAAGAGTCGTTTTAGGTGTCTCATATGCCCTTGTCAGAACCCAATATATGATTACTTTTGGAATAAGTATTTTTTTGAGAAGTTTGATATCAAAATACACCATTTTCCATGTATTTTGCATAACTATCTCACCTGCTGAGTTGCAACAATACTCAGGTCCTTTACTTGCTGGAGTAATATCCCGGGTGTCATCCGTTCGCTTTTGATACAATCACGACGTTTCGCCAAGATCGCACTTGCCATATTCACGTGATCTACTTGGTAGCTGAACTTGACAAGTTGTTTCGTTGCAAGTTATTTCCCACTATGAAAAGCTGAAATTAATTTCATTTGATAGATACGACCAACAGATAGACCGGTTTCGGTGTACTTGACACATCATCAGTACCGGGCATAGTCTCTTGAGTGAACCGTTTGAGTGTCACAACCAAACAAATATAATTCCAGCTAGTGATGAACTCTTTCTGCAGTTGATTCAGTGGGCTCTACTCAAAAAAAACGTTTTATCTTCTTATTTGTTTTTTTATACGATTAAAACGCCTTAGTGTAGGTATTTGTCCTCTCCTTTCATCCGGATCCCTATTTAACTTTGCCTGTGCTTGGATTACATCATTTTTCTCTAGGTTCATTGTTTCTAGGAATGTGTATTGTTTTGTGGAGTATATTTAATGTTAAGTCCTGTTGTGTTTTGATTTGCATTTGTTCCTAGATAAATTTCCTAGATGAATTATGACTTTTGAATTTATGGTTGTTTAGGTTTACCCAGATGTTCATACGGTTTCCTTTACTGACTTGTTTTAGTAGTTTGATGTTTTCTATCTGGGGGTATACCTGCAGGTATACTTGCAAATCGCAGGTAAGAAAATGTTAACAATAATCAAAGCTCACGATGAAAAAGAAGAATGATTCAGATACGTTGACGAAGGCCTATACATATCACAAAAATCTGGATTCATATCAGCTATAGCTTATACAACAGATTCTATAGGAATTGTTGCCGGGTTACCTCAGAGATCAATCTTATACCACTTGTTTGCGCATCTTAGTTTCCTCATTGCACACATCACACTAGCATATACAGGCTACGCCTTGGATATCCAAATCTACAGTATCGTGTCAACAAATCACCCAAGTTTGAGCTTTTTTTTACAAACTTGAAGAAATATATTGCCTTACTGTCAATCCTTCAAAAACAGTTGTAATGCTTTTTAATCGAGCAAATATGAGGAAAAGGTTCGAAAATAATATTATTATTCAGCTTGGTATACAAAATTTGTCGCAGACAAAAAAATCCAAGAACCAGGGTTCGGTTTTAGATCAGTTTTTTTCCTTTCTCCCACATCTTCGAACGTAAGTACTTCGATCTGAAATTGATATAATAAAACAAACATATTTCAAGCTAACATTCCAAGATGACGCATTAGTTTTAAGGTGCGTATTCACCAAAAAAGCGAGCACGTGCGAACGAGCATACTGCATCAATAATCAACAATAATAATTGTTTCCTTTTATTGTTGAAGTGAAAATCCTTTTTATTCATTACATGGTTTACTGATCTAGTTTTTTTGTCATCTAAACAATAATCTCACCAGACGATTATTGATGCAGAATGCTCGTTCATTCTTGTTTGCTCGTACTCGCGTTTTTGGTGAATACGCACCTTAACAGTTTGTGGACCTGCTCTATTTCAGTCTGATAAAAAGAGGGTATCGATATTACAGAACTGAGATGACGCATCAGTCTCACTTTTTGTGGACTCATAAAAACTGTATCGAATAAGAAAAAACATGTATTCTCTTTCATAAGGCAGTATCATAAATATTTCATTTCGATATATCCGGTGTGATTAAAACAATTATTATTATATTTATTTATATTTTCAAAGATATTATGTTCTTACTATATCATAATCATTATTAAAATTATTATTTCTCACACCAGGTATGTCAATGTATTATAGACAAAAAATATCAATGAAACATTCCTTTCAAAAAAATTGTATTTGCATACAAAAATAAAACTTTTTCCAGCATTCCTTCAAAAACAACCATTTTAAATACCGGCTTCTGGTTAGTGTCAGAGCCTGTGGGGTCTAGGAACTTTCAAACATGGAGTATCTCAAAAGTGCAAGTAATCCTACACTGAATCAACACCGGCGGCCATTCCAGCTGTCATTCACGTGTCACCCGCCTAACTAGCCTTGTCATTGATAGCCAGTTGGCCCCATAGGCAGATGAATGTGCGAATATTAGTAATGAAGTAAAGAATACCGCTTACAATTAGTAGAGAGATAGAAAGCAATGATTTCAAGAATTTTTCTACGTTGTTTTCACTTTGTTTTTAATTTGTTTTTACTTAGCAATTAGTCATGATTTTTTGGATCAGCCAAACTGATTATTTCCAATATGAAATACCAAATTTTCGTGTGAGAAAATTTTGTCATAAAAAATTATAGAAAATAGAACAGCTCCCTATAGATAGTCTAGAATTGAGGGCATAAGTACCCAAAACTAATCCACTTCAATTTTTTATGCGCTGCTCTGGAAATTATTTTAATCTATCTATATCTATCTATACTAATATGAATGTGAAAGTTTGTGAGGTTGGATGTATTTATGTTTGTAGCTCTTTCACGCCTAAGCGACTGAATGGATTTAGCCCCTTCAGACCTGATTTTTTGTCCTGCATAAAAAAAATATTTCATTCATTTATGGTTCAGAGGCATCAATGAAGTGAATTCATGCAAGTTTTGAAATTTTTTGGTGTACCAGTTTTTTTTTATGGCTTGTACATTCAGATGTACAAATGGTACCAAATGAATAGAAAAAAAATATCGGATTAGACAGAAAATGTATTTAGCATTTACAATGAAACAAAATATGTGGAATAGATTCATAACACAAAATCAAAATTGCGGTCACTCTATCTATGAAATTCGAAAAAACAATTTCGAATTTTCAAAAGACACAAATGTACATTACATTTATGGCAATATGCATGCGTTCTTCCCGAGCATCCCATTTTTTTACATCTGGTGGCCTCTTTTTTATCGTCAAACTTTGGCATATGATCCACCCTATCACCTTGTATTTCACGAAGAGGACGGTTCTCCAATTGTCTTCGGAAAGGTACGACAGAAGTAGATGGAGAAGAGGATGGTGAAGGTCTACCTCTTTTATTAGGAACAACCGTTTTTCCGAATTTTATTAGGGTTTCAGCAACTCGCATTCTGAATTCGAGTAAGTCCATAACATTTTTTCCAAAAATATTGTTTCTTTGACAGTCTTTCTTGTATTCAATCCAACTATTTACCAAAGCAAAATCGATCATATGCATAGTAACTCGTAGGGTCCATTTTTTAGACCTGATAAATATTCGATATAAGCTTATCAGTTGATCTAGTAAATCCACCCCTCCCATATTGTGATTATATCTTTTAACAATTTCTGGTCTGTTTATTTCTATATACTCTGATTTCTTTTTATCTCATCTTCGAGCTTTATCTTCTATCCCTTTCCCAACATAGTTTGATGCAAGGCAAACAGTTCTGTTATCCAACCACTTGACAAGTACAATGCCATCTTGACTCACAACTTCCTCATTTCTTTGTCACAGGTGACTGGTGGATGAAAAAATCTGTTGATGCGTATGGTTCCCGCAGCTAAAATCATTTTTTCTTTCAGAAGAGTAAGCAACAAGTAGGAAGAAAAATAATTATCAAAAAATAATTCATGGCCAGTTCTTGAAAGTCTCTGTATCAAATGCAGAACCACACTAGATCCTTGACCATACTTTTGTAAATTTTCTTTACATATCTCTGTTGATGTGCCTGGATAAAAAATAAAGTCATAAGTCTGTCCACTCTTTCCACATAAAACAAAAACTTTTATGCCCCACGGGCATGGTTTACCCTTGATATACTGTTTTATGCCAATAGTACCTGTAAAGGGAATGATTTGCTCATCAATACACACTTGACGTTCAACAGTAAGTTCCAGAAATCTTTTTCTTACTGAATCTATGAGTGGTCTAACTTTATACAATTTATCTGTCGTCTCGAGAGGTTTATCTAAATTATTTACAAAATGAAGGCATGATCTTATTTGGAAAAATCTATCTCTAGACATATTGTCTATGAATGCATTGATACGCAATGATTTGTCCCAATACATACGAATTCGCGGAAACTTGTTTAGGCAGCCAATTATAATGTGAAGGGCAATGAAAACTTGCATTTCTGATGTGGTTGTAGATCGAAAATTGATGTTGTTTTGCATAGCATAAATATTTGTGTAAGTTGCCATTTCATCAAATATGGTTTCTGGTATATATTTCAAAAAATATTCAAGTGGAGTAAGAGGACCTGTAGAACTTGTATAATTTGCTTCTGGATCCCATTCCATGTCAATAGTCTGGAATTATGATTTGTTCCAGCGTATGTTGAGCTTTTTCTTCTTCCGGAGCCGTGCTGCTAATGATGCCAATGATTCTTCGTCGGAACTGGATTCATCATCTTGGTCTTGTATTATATCCGGATCTAAATGATTTTGTCTTGAATCATCAGCTCCAAGTCTAATATTAGGTTGATAATATAGTTCTGGCAACACATTCTCTTGAACATTATCTTCCTCATTTTCACTTACTTCTATTTCCCCAATATCGGATAAATCACCATTCTCAACTAAATCTATTAGTTCTTTTATATCTTTGGGATTTTCTAAATTGTAATTTTTTTTCATTTTCTCCATATTTGGGCCGTTTGCAAATATCTATAAGAAAAACACACAAAATATAACACCAGGCCAGATATCACATGTGCGAATAAGCATTAGCAATAGTTGAGGCCGATTGTACATACAGATGTAAGTCATGTTTATTTTCAAATTCTATTATAACTCATTAGTAAATTCATGCATTTTTTCATTCAGGACTATGTCTCTACATATTGGTAACATAAAACATTCATTACTTTTTGTTTATCTCAGATGAAATAATGAGAATATGCGAATAAAATGGGACTTACCAGGACTACACTTTGCAGGTTATGTTCACATTAACGAACACTTTCAATAACTCTCGGGAAATCTAATAGATGGCAATAGCTATTCCAATTTTTACCTAAGAATATGTGCAGGAGTGTGTACATACTGCACAGAATGAAATAAATGCATTGATAGGCATTGGAAAAAATCACAATGTTTGTGTACATGGTGATGTATGCCGGGTCTGAAGAGGTTAGATTAAACTTTACATAAGTACAGCTTATATGTATATCGAAATAACAAATGAGCTACAATATACAAAGTTTATGTATAGTTCTGGTCATAGAATAACGATAAGTATTGAGTTAGTCGGAAAAATTCTTGCTCCCTGAGAACTTATCTTGGCGTGCGCTACCTATACCGTTGGAGTTGCATGAACATGTACCGTAAGATTGTTTATCTAAGATAGTTCAAAAGTCTGTGATAGCATAAATCTACCTCTTATGTGCTAGCCACTATACAGTGTGTCAATTTTAAAACTTACAATGGGCTATATCTCACGAACGAAAGCTGATATCGAAACATGCTTGAAAACATTTCTAGGATAGTGAGGAAAAACTAAAGTGACATGAAAGAGAACTCACCCCCATCAACCACCTTGACCCCACGCACCTAAACTCAAAAAGTTTGAATTGCAAACCCCTACTTGTGATACATCATTGAAAAGACTATAAAAAATGCTATCCAATGGTATAAATAATAATTATACAGGGTGAAGCAATAATTGTGAAATTTTGGCGTAAATGTAGGTTACAGAACGAATAATAATCGAAGTAAATTTATTAAAAATAATAAAGACAAAACTTCGGTGTCAGATAGATCAGGAGTATATAAGCTGACTTGTGGCTCTTGTCCAAAACTGTATATTGGCCAAACAGGAAGAACATTTCACCAAAGAATTGAAGAGAATAGAAGTAGTTTTGTAAATAGAAAGAGCAATTCCACATTTGCAAATCACCTTTTATCAGAAGGACATGAGTTTAATCATGAATACTATTTAGAAGAGGAGAGTTTGAAACTCATTCTTCTAGAATGTTTAGAAATCTATAGATTCAGGAATTCGGGGAATTTACTGAATGATCAAATGAATCAATCAATAATACAAATCAAAAATGAGACAACCAGTAGACACAACACTCCAAAAAGGAGGGCAAACCGCGGACACATGTTTCTGGCTATTGGCCTCATCAGCGCGGTGCAGCCAAGTGATAAGATGTATCACACACATTCGATAAAATCTCTCTATGTATTTATATCCTGGACACGGATGTCACGCAGATAGCTATAGCTGCCTACGTGGTCATGATAGATGTAGCCTGGGAATTCTAGGTCTTCTAACTGGAACCACAAATGTGTGGTTGGCTCCTGTTATTGGCTCCGTGTTGTTTCCTGCTTTCGGCAAACAAGCGTTCCCATCTTAACACTTGGCTTGTCTTGAGTCTTGAGAACGACTATTATTTTTAAAAATATCTCATACAATTATTCTCTCTGCTTCAGATCACATGAAAATTACCAAAATTTTGGGTGTTCGAAGTAATGGTTTCAATTTTGAGTTGTGGAATTCAGTCAGGAATCATTTTGAATATGAAACAATTGCGAAATTGAAAGAGGTGTATTCGAAAACAAATCTTTAATTAATAACAATGTAAATAATATAACTTGATAAATCATTTCATAAGAATGGTACGTACCTAGAAATAAGTCATAAAAATTGTTCAAAGTGATGCCCATTAGATATTATACAGGCTTCGAAACGTCGAATCACTTCTCTCGTACAAGTCGCTCTTATAATATCAGGCGTAATATCACTGCACGCTAGTCGAATTTTCATTTTCAGATCATCCACATTCAAAGGGGGAGTAGTGAAAACAATATCTTTTAAATAATCCCATAGGAAAAAATCAAGCGGTGATAAATCTGGGGAACGAGCCGGCCACTGAATTGGACCCTTATTATCAATCCATCTATTTGGGTACGTTCTATCCAGATATTCAGTAATAACCTGTGAATTGTGAGGAGGAGCACCATCTTGTTGCCACCAAATTCCTTGTCGTTCTGCTATGGGAATATCTTCCATCAACTGGATCAAATCATTTTCTAGAAAATGTAAATATCGCAACCCATTGAGATTTTCATTGAAAAAGTAAGGTCCTATGATGCGGCCATTGAACAATCCACACCATACATTAATACCCCAAGTAGTTTGAAAATTACTTTCGCGGACCCAGTGGGTATTTTTTTGAGACCAATAGTGACTGTTATGTCGATTCACAACTCCATTATTGTGGAATCGCGATTCATCGCTCCACAAAATTTGACTGAATATGTTAGGACTTTCATGTAATATTACCTGAATACAAGCAATGAATTCAAGTCGTCGTTCAAAGTCCGTGGGTTTCAAACCTTGTACCAACTGAATTTTGAATGGGTGGTATTTATTTTCTTTCAGAATTCTCTATACATTAGATTTACTCACACCGACTTCTTCTGCAAGAGTACGGATAGAAACATGTGGATGAATAATAATATAAGCCAACACATTGATCTCTAAATCTTCAGTTCTAACAGATCTCGTATGATGACGATGCTTTATAGTAGAAGGAAATGACCCAGTTCGCAATTTTTCTACAACTCTCGAAAAAGTCATTCGTGACGGAATGGGTCTGTCTGGAAAACGTTCTTGGTATAGACGTTGTGCTTGACGGCAGTTTTTCTGACATTCCCCAAAAATTAATAACATATCAATGCAATCACTTGGACTAAACGCGAAAGGCATACTGGAGTTTTCGCACAAAGAACACAGTTACTGTTTTGCAAAGAATCACTGAATCGAACTGACAAGTAGATACAATTCAACAACATTTGTTACTATGGCATCAACAAGCATAAGCTACTTGATGAAATTGTGCAATATAAAGCAATTCACCCTCAAGTTAGTCACATTCTCAAGAATTTCAATATTATATTCAACTGATATCGATATCGTATCGTAGAGGTGAGAATAATGGTTTGTATTCAGTAGTAGTCTAGGTCAATTTAATAAAAGATATAGACTGGATTCGTGTACGAGTAAATAAGTTTTTTTGAAACTTTATATTTAATGCAAAGTGCAATAACTCAACAACGCCGTAACCGAATTTCAAAAACCAAACATGAAATGATATTAGAATTTAACGTAGCATCTGAATGTGTAATGATATACAGGGCGTTCTATTTTAAAAAATGAAATTTTGGTCTGTAGCACCTACACCAGACACCCTGTATATTTAAAAATTATATCAAAATATAGCTCTCATGAACTCCTAAAACTTTTGTATGAAACATTTTTGTGTATCTCCTTCAACAAACCAGATATTGCCTGTCACATAAAATGTGGGACACCCGGTATATATATATATATATATATATATATATATATATATATATATATATATATATATATATATATATATATATATATATATATATATATATATATATATATATAGCGATATATATATATGGCGAAGAAGCCATTGTATGGCGAAACACGTGTTGCGTTTTTGTAAAACTGTCAAGTGAAAATCTCACAATGAAATGTTTTTAGAATACGTTATTCAGAGAAGGCAATGGTCAAATACTGTTCTTTGAGGTACCCCGAAAAAAATTCTTCATCCATCCAGGGAATAGTTTTGGTCTGATTGAACTTCCACGAGATATTAATTTCGATTTCACTTACAGCTTGACAAATTAGACTGTCGCCAAAAACACAAACAGCAGAAAACAAACCAATCTGGGTCAGAAATTAACACATCATAGTAGCCGCTCACACGCTAGAAAAATCAATCGACGCAAGCCAATAATAAATGACAAAAATCGTCCATCCATACCAGCGGGTTATTGTCGGCTTGTCGAGGGGTGCGAGGGGCGCGGGGAGCACGGTGCTTTCGACGGGCGGCTGAGAGAAAACAACCCGACTGTTGACATTGATGGATTGAATTCCCTACAAATGCCAAATTGTGAAAAGAAGAGTAGATGAACGTTGGAGGGCATGCCGTGGAGTTGTAGACTCGCGCTCGACTAGGGTTGGATCAATTATCGGCAAATTCTGAATAAGATTTCCCGAATCGGCTGCGACGGTGGCGGGATATTTTCCACGGAAAGCACACGCAGGCTGCTGCAGATACCTGATTGCAAAAAATAAATAGGCAAAGATCAGTTACTGAAATTAGCTTGGGTCATAAGTAATAGAAAAATCGTAATTTAAAATCGAGGTGAATGGAAATGGTGAAATTTGGGTTGTGGTAGATAATTAATTTTGCTAATTTCGGTTCAGTTTGACCTCTCAGGGCAAAATATTTTACAAAGAAGTTGTAGATACCAGGTACGTTTCATCATAACCTCAAACTCTGAAAAAAATAGCTAGAAACTTGATTCTAATTTTTTTTTCTCTTGAAAAAATAAGATAACTCAAACAACGATAAAAATAAAAACAACAATAAAAATTAATTGGCGCTCCGGGGCGACTTCATTGATTCCAGTGGCGCATTTGCTTTTTCAGCTGTAGGAAAACCCGGAAAAACCTGCAGCACCACATCATCTGAAGATCTTGATTTGCCAATGTCCTCTCTCTCTTAAAACAAAATGTAGGGTGTCTTCTGAGTCTCCAATAGATTCAATACATCGCCAGAACACTTCGTGACACGACTATCGTTAAACTTGAACCAGTCCGTTTCGTCTTTGACCAAAGCCTAATAATGACCAAATTCAACGCGAGAACCAAATTGAGCAATAACTGCATGAATATTATAATAGTGAACTGCTAGATTGGAATGTTCATCTATTTCCAACCTTCCGTCAGAGGTTGAGTCTTGTTTGAAGATCATCAGTGTTATTTTTAGATTGACTGGTGCCTCAGCTATACTTGTTTCCTCATAACAGTTAGTTAGTTTGGCGCATGTTTGGCAATATAGTCGATCATCACCTGTTAAAAATTCCACTTTCAGATGATTTAACAATAACCTTTGCACGGACTGGTTATTAGTCATATTAGGAAACGCTAGTTGAAGTTCCAGGAAATCACATACATTTCTGCTACCTCTTGAACATTTACTACAATTTACTCTTGAACATTTACTACAAAGTAAACAAGTGAGAATTTTTCCAGCAAAAGATTAACAAACACAAGACGAGATGGACTGTACGGACTCATTCAATCTAGAGCGGTCAGGAGTATTGATTTTGCTATTGTTTCGCTCACGAAGAGTATTCAACAAGAACCCCAAGAATTCGGAACAATCTTCTTGTTGTCCTGATCATTGAAACCTTGTTCTTGAAATTCTTCATCATGAAAAACACTTGTAAAATGCTATTCATGTAACAAGTGTTTTCAAAAATAATAATCCAATTTTCTTCAGTTAACATTTTCAGGACAACTTTCTACTGATTCGTAAGGAAGAACATGTTTCACAGAATCTCCATATGACGATTAATGAAAGTGCTCTTTGTTTAAAAATCACAACAAAATTTATGGAAACTCATAACTCAAAAAGAGTAGTTTTCGAGATATTATTGATTAAAAATTATTGTGAAAAGTTTTCCTGTTTCATTTATCAATCAAATCGAGGAGAACTAAGAAATTAACTTTCCAGATCACGAAACCCGTATGAATAATGTTTAAAAAAAATTATGAAAGTATGTAGTACAATTGACTTGAATTAAAAAGTTATATTTTTAGGAGAGATTAGTTTTTGGTCTTCTACTTCTCCATCTCGATACAAAAAATGTGAGAATTTTTCAAAGAAAGGAAGGAAGCAGTCAATTTCAGAAATAAACGCTATACAAAAATGTGTAGATCATGCAAAGAAGTAACTTCCTGACACAAACTGGAAGAACAAGCCCTCTGGAAATAACTATTTTCATATAAACATTGAATTACTTTCGAAACAAATACTTTTATATGAAAGCGGAATTATACAAAAAACACTTTTCTCTATTCTGTTCGTCTTCCAAACATTCGTTTGGAATCGAATTAGATATCATTCAAAGAATTCCTACACAATATAATTATTGAAGGGAGTAAAATTTCACTTACATGGAACACTGTCATTTTCACTTCATTTATTCGCTTATTTAATTGTCTGTAGAGATAGCTCCAAATTACTGTAATGAAGTATCTTCTGCGTTAACTTGGAGCTGGTCATTTTCAACAATAAGTTACGTTTCTGATTCTTCAAACATAATATATTCTTCTGCATTACTTGTCTTCTGGTTGAATGTCTTTATCGACATTTTTGTATTTTTATCATAAATAAAAATTATAATGGAAGACTTAATACAGGTGTAGAAAAAGCAAACTTTTTGTTGGCCCCATTAAGTTACCGCGTAAATAAAAAAAATCACATTGGAAAATGCCCTATTTACCAGATACTTATGAAAAAATTGTCTTTTTGCAATTTTATTGTACAATTTACGGTTCTGTTCAAAAGTAAGTATCTCGTAAAACAATATTTCATTAATTTTCTCATCTACAACTTTTGAGAAAATATTTTTTCCTAGGTCAAAGGCGAATGTCACAAAAAAAATCAACCCCCAAAACCACCCCCACTTCAACATTTTGGTTTTTCTCGATTTTACTTTATATTTTTTCGTTACGTATGATCTGGACTGAGTTTTGTGACTAGATAGATATTAAAATACCCAGTTAAAATCAAAATTTCTATTCAAGAATTTATAGTGACCATGGAACGAGGCAATGGATATTAATGAAATCTGGCTACCTGTACCTCAATTGTACACACACAAGGTCATTTAATCCAGCCAAGAAAAACGAAGCCATACCTACCTATGATAAAATAAAATATAGAAATATAAAAAAATTAGTTTTGTATTTCCTGCGTTGAGAACAACTCAAGAACTTCTACCGCAGTAGTAGACGAAACATCCGGCATAAAAACCTGCAGACCACGGTCAAAAAACCCGGGAAATAGCTTTATCACAGTTATCTACAGACGAAAAACTTTACACTCTTCGTAATTATTATATTTTTTTTTTAGCATTAAGCATTAAGACTATGTTGCGAATTTTGTTTGGATTTCGTTAACAAAATATGGATTTTTCTATCTGAAAGCATCACTTCAGATTGTATTATTTCTGTACCATCTCTTGTAGCTGTTACAGGGTTGGAAATTTATTTTTGCCTCTCAATATTACGGTCACGCGTATTTAAAGAAACAGGATTCACTTTCGAACAATGTCTGTAGTAAACATTATCATCGAAAGTGATTTATAGCAGGATCCTTTTCTGCTGTACTGTTACTCGGTACCTACTCATCATAAATAGAGTAAAAGTAAATTGGTGTCATTAACTTTTGAAGCTCGTCAACAGGGGTGCTTCAATTTCGGTGACAATATTTTGTCGAAATATCTCATATAGAGACATTGAAAAATACATGAATTCGTCTATCCCCTAACGACTTCTTAAATTTTTTTTACTAATTATCAAACTGAATTTAAAAGCGTCAAATTCAAGTTGAGGGTTCAATGGAAGCAAAATGCACAATTTGGTATTTATGGAATATGAAGAATGTTGAATTTCCGTGTTTTTATTTATGATTCGTTGACTTCTATAATCAGGTCACCAAAAACCAATTTCAAATACGTTCAAAGTAAATGATTGTCCGTTTGTTTCATAACGATAATCACTTTTATGAGTTCTCCACAAGGTATTTACGTTGAAATTTCAAGAAAATTGTTGGAAACGGGTAGAAAGTTTCGATGTTCTGCAATAATTAGTTGGATCATCTGCCAGGAGTCTGCAGTGGCTGGAATCAATGATCCAGTTCTTTTTGTGAGTTGTCTATCAATAAATCTTTCGATTTTATATCTTTATACTTGGCCAACTACAACCTTGAACTCTATAGAAAAATTAGAAACTCGTGTTAAAATTTAATATTCGAGGGTATCAAGGTTTTGTCTATCACCTAAAGTACTTATTGATACTATTTTTAATAATTCTCAGGTGTTTACCTGAGTTCTTGCCCCAATCAATAGTTGAGCGTTATTTAAAAATTTGCCAATTACAATGCTTGAGATGCATCTAATACAAAATTTGATGTTCCATTAGTAGCGCCAGATTTTTTCTTCTCCAGGGGTATCTGGAGATCCGTCATATAATATATTAGCATAGGTCAGAGTGAATTTTGAGTAAGGTATAATTATTCTTGTTAGACATTTTTGAATTTAAAACAGATGAAGAAACAAGCGAATGTATCAAGTAATCCATTTCGGAGTCAGTCATGTATAATTAACAAAATTTATCGGGAAAGAATTACCAAAAAATATTCCAGCTTCAAGAGCTTCAAATTCTGTTGTTTTTGTTATTCAAAGTTAGAAACAATTTTGTTAAAATTCAAGTTCAGGGTTAAATGAAAGCAAATGAACGGTTTGATAATTACGGAATATGAGTAGAGCGGGATATCCGTTTGTTTGGTTGTGATTCGTTCCCTAATCAGGTCACCATAAACCAATTTCAAATACGATCAAAGAAATTAATTGTTTGTTTTTTTGATAACGATAATCACTTTTCCGAGTTCTTCACAAGGTATTCACGTTAAAATTTCAAGAAAATGGTCGGACACAGTTAGAAAAATTTGATGTATTGCTATAATGTGTCAACATTTCTGCCAGGGGTCAGCAGTGGCGGGGTACAATGATTAAGTCATTTTTGTAAATTGAATATGGAAAAAATGTTGTTTAAAGCGGATTACCAATAAAAACTGGAGAACTTTCGGAACGATCTTACTTCACTATCCTACCGACTGCGCCAATTATAGCTTTTGGCTAAGAAAACCACTTTTTGAAAGGCTTTTGGTTAGATTGACAAATTGTAGTCTTCATTCAGAATGTTTCTCTCAGAGATGTTTTGACCAAACTTTTCAGTCCCGCAAAGATGAGATACTTATATAGTCTATCAACGAATCTCTCGATTATATTTCTAAACTTGGCCAACTACAACCTTGAACTCTATAGAAAATTTGTTATTTTCAAACCAGCCACTGAAGAATTCAATAAATGAAAGTCTCAATCTTTCATATTTAATAATCTCAACATTCTTGCCATCATTAATATAAACCATGAACCAATAAAAAGCACGTATTTTTTACACAATAGAAAATCCTTCCGGAATCCAGGAAAAATATCCATTATCCGTAAGCTATTAGCACCCGAAATAATGATTGTTAAATGTTGCGAACCAAAATTCAGTCGACATAACATACCATGATTGACAGGCAAGGGCTGGCTAGATGATTAACGAGATCTTTCACAAAATGACGGTTTCTGAACTGAACTTTCCTCCCTCGCTGGTGGTCGAAGAAACCAAGAAATATTCCCACTGCCTGGAGAATGAATTATAGGATTTTAGTTCCTTCGGCCATAACTGTAAAGTCTAGTTTTCCTTGAAAATTTTTATTTGTTTGTCATGTATTCGAAAGATGGTGTGTTTTTCCTAGAGAAAACTCGGAGATCGTTGTAAACATGCAGTTGAAACTGCGTTATTTTTGATAGATAGGAGATAATGACCGTTTTTAATTATAAGCTGTAGCAAATGATTGGATGACTTAATTATTAATCGGTTTTAGAATTTCTTTTCTAGGGGTTCTGAAAACGATTTGTTACAATTAACAGGGACTAGTAGATGATATCATCGGTGTGGTTGTTTCAGTTTCAGATACTGGACGATGTTTTTACATAATACAAACTAAAAGTCCCCCGTCGTGTCTGTCTGTTCTTCTGTTTGTCTTTTTAGAAGCGATAAAGTTAACGCACGGACTGATTCAAGAAGGTTGATGTGTATGACTGGTGTACGTTTTGTGTTAATTGGTTGGAATATAACGATATTATTCGCAAGAAGTCGGGGTTGTGATGCTAGTACTCGTGAACATTAAATGATATAGGGTGGTCCAACCATATTATATATAGTATCCAATGAAGCAGTAGTTAATCACTACGGCACTCAAGACACATCTCACATTTCTCATCATAATTTAGTGTACTGTGCAATTCAACATGAAAATTATAGAAATGAGAAACAGTTTTTTTACATATAGAAATTTTAAGCGAATCGACAGAGATCGTTTGCTGCAGCTGAAGTTATTATCACCCTTTGATGATATTTTGTTTTTTCAGGATGTTAATGACAAGGTTAACTATTTTACTGTTTTGATGCTACTCATATTTGATACTGTTGCGCCAGTGAAAAAAGTGAAAGTAAGGAAGGTTCAACAACCATGGCTCTCTGATGATGTGAAACTGATAATAGGTTTTCAGGATAAAGCTCTTAGAAAATTCAAAACAACTAAGGACGTTACTGATTAGAACTATTATAAATTACTAAGAAACCAAACTGATATCATGATAAGGAATGAGAAAAAGCATAACCTCACGGTAAATTATTATTGAATAAACTTGAAGATCTCAATATACAGTGTGACCCATTTTTAATGGAAACACCCCCCTGAAATTTGAAGTTGACAACCGATTTTAATTTTTTTTTTGAAATGTCAAGTACTAAAAGGTCTACATTGGGACAAAATTGGAAATGTTTATTAAAGTTTCAGGGCATACTACGATATTTTTTCTTAGTCGAAAATCGGGATTTTTAATTAGCGATTTTTTTATTGAAAAAATCACTACGCCACTGGATTCAGAGTGCCTCTAAATAGGTGTGACCAAAATTTCATGAGAAAACGTTCATTATTAACAAAGTTATGACAACTCAAAAATTCGAAAACTCACATAGCTAACAGTCACAAAAAACACCCTATCAACAGATATAGCCATGAAAATATTTTTTTTATGATTTCAACAATAAAGTGCCGCCAGATGAATATTCCACGAGAAACTATTCGGAGATGTCTCACGGCGAAGAATATTAAACCTTTCAAGCCAAAATTTTTACACACACTTCAAGAAGGCGACGAAGCAAGACGCCAGGAATATTGTTTATGGGCTCAAGGGGAATATTTGAACAATAGAAATTTCCTAAAAAATATTTTATATACCGACGAAGCCACTTTCACTACAAATGGAGTAGTGTCATCACATAATTGTCGCTATTGGGCAGCGGATAATCCTAACTGGGTATTAAACTGTACAGAGTTTTGAGATGCTATTCACGAGCTGCCAATCAAAGAACGATCAAATTTAATTGTCCAGTTAGATGAGTGTTCAGTTCATTATGCCAGAGCTGTGAGGCAATGGCTTAACGAACATTTTCCAAACCGATGGATAGGCCGTGGTAGTCCGTTTATAGAGTGGCCACCCAGGTCTCCAGACCTCACAGTTTTGGACTTTTTTCTCTGGGGACTCACACAAAAGGTTTACAAAAACCGCTCAAGAGATAGAAATGAACTTTGTGCAATAATTCGACAGGTATGTGCAGATATTGGCCCTCAAGAACTAAGGAACGTAATCAGAAACATTCGTAAGCGCTACGACAGATTTATCGAAATACGTGGTGGATTCGTAGTCTACTAGAATATGAGTTAGAATTAATTGTGGCACTGAATCGAAACATTAAAATGTTTTGCTTCATTGTTAGTTGAATTGTGTGAATGTAATTCCGTTATTTTCATTAAAAATATTTACGCTATTTGTTTTTTTTTTTCATCTGGCGGCACTTTATTGTTGAAATCATGAAAAAAATGATATATTGTGACTGTTACCTGTGTGAGTTAGCTGAGAGAATTTTTGAGTTGTTATAACTTTGTTAATAATGAATATTTTTTCATGAAATTTTGGTCACACCTATTTAGAGGCACTCTGAATCCAGTGGCGTAGTGATTTTTTCAATAAAAAAATCGCTAATTAAAAATCCCGATTTTCGACTAAGAAAAAATATCGTAGTATGGCCTGAAACTTTAATAAACATTTCCAATTTTGTCCCAATGTAGACCTTTTAGTACTTGACATTTAAAAAAAAATATTGAAATCGATTTACAACTTCAAATTTTAGGAGGGTGTTTCCATTAAAAATGGATCACACTGTATATTCTCGTAAAAAATGAACTTGCCAGAAATACTTAATGATCCTATTAAAATCAATAAATATTTTTGAGTAATTCTAACCAACATTTTGTACCTGGTGATGAGTTATTGAATTATTATAATTCGAAAAATACTATATCTATAGACAAATTTCGCTTTGAGCAGGTAACAGAAAATATTGTTTGCAAATGCATTTCAGAAATAAAAACAAGAGCCATAGGTTCAGATGGAATCAATATAGATATACTACTAATTTGCTGTCCTATGATACTACTTTATCTCACTAATAAAATTAATTCATGTTTGCAAAATAATATATCTGCTGGCTGGTAATATATTATACTGGCTCTTCCTAAAATATCTAATCCAAATACTCTCAACGATCTGCGCCCCATAAGCCTGCTCTCTACTTGTTCAACGGTATTGGAAAAAGTATTGAGTTTTCAAATCAAATGCTATTTAAATTCCTTCAATATTTTGCCAATCAACCAGTCAGGATTTCGTAAGGAACATAGCTGGACAACTGCTATCTTGAAAATAACTGATGATATTTTCGAAGCTGCTGACAAAAGTAACACGACTGCTTTAATACTTATAGACTTCTCCAGGGCTTTTGATACTATTAATTATCCCATTTAATTCAACGCTATTTTAAATATCGTTCACAGTTTGTAGAAACTTCGAAGGGAAAATCAAGCAGTGAATTAATTAAATTTGGAGTGTCTCAGGGATCTATACTTAGACCCTTATTATTTTGCGTATATACTTGTGATCCAGTTTCTGTTTTAAGACATTGTAATTCACATATGTATGCGGATGACAAACAACTATATCTGTCATTCAACCCTAATGACGTTGCTACTGCTAATCGAAAATTTAATGAAGATCTAGCTCGTCTTATTTCAGTATCTGAAGTTCATAACCCCAAAAATTAATTCAAACAAAACTAATATACCTGTTTTTGGTACTAATCGTAGCTTGGTGGAAAGATATGTGAATATTGTTATTGGTGAAACAGTAATATGCCTCAGGAACGTGGCAAAAAATGTAGGTATTGAAATGGACGTGAATTTAAGGTTTACAAAACATGCCACAAAATGTGTTCAGGGAAGTTACATGAGTTTGAAAATGCTTTATCCTCATCGTCATTTATAATCAATAAGTTTGAAAATAAAATTAACAAATGCCTTTTGTTGAGTCATTTTGCATATTTTGATATTATGTACGGTTCATGCCTGGGTAAAAAATACATTTGTAGAATTGATCGCTGTACGGAAAATGTAGCAAACCAAGGAACAACTGGCGCCCGAGGGATTGAATCACAAGTAACTTGTGATTCTTTCGTTATCGTCATCATTTGTGTGAATTCGGAAAATGAAATTGATTTGACTCAATTAGGTCAAATGATTCTTGTGAAAGCAATACTGTCGAAATTATTAATTGAAATTAGCAATTCCAGACATGATGAATTTTAATTATGGAACACGTGAAGCCCTTGTTATTAACAAAATGAGAATATATAAGAAGGGGGCGACCAGACTGGAAAGGAATTTCCATATCCCGCTTTGATTATCTCATTACCCCACTCCCATCTTTATAGACTTGGGTCAATATGCAAAGAATAGCGGTATTCTCAAAGTCGTTTCAACCATCTAAAGAACCTCGCGTGGGGGAGTCATTTTTCTCCGCAGTGGACGTCATGGGGATGGAATAGTCAACGCGCATTGCAACAAAATTGCGTGGGACGAGGCATTATGAACGATTTCTTTGCATTCACAAACCAAGCCTGTGCATTACAAAGTGCGCTCTTTTGAACTTTTGTTGTTCCGTCACGCCATTTACCGTGTTGCTTAGACTTTGCACGTAGCCGGATGAAGGGCAGTTCTTGGGATTGTTGATGACCGAAGTTGTTCTTGTATTCGGTGAGTTACGTATACAAGGTTGTGGGAAACTATCAAAGAAAGAGAGAAAGGAATTTGAGTTCTAAATAACTATTTACCAAAATATATATATCGTGCAAGAAACTCATCTTTTCACCAAAAAAACCCCTTTTTGAATTTTGAAAAAATCTGCTTTCATGAAATACTTTCTGGTTTTTTCGAAACCATTGGGTTATTCGGAAAATCGAATCGAAAAATGGTATATCGACAATTTTCTACATATTGATTAGTCATCGCTGAACATTCGATAAAAATCTGTTTAAACTCTGTTTTTCCGTTAATCAACTGTCGCCCCCATACGAAAGACAACTCTCAGAATTTGAGAAATTTGTGAGAGCTGAGGACTAACGGGATCTTACCTTTTAACGTGTGATTCCTAACACGGTTGCAGAATCATCCCAGCTTCAACCAGATGAATTCTCTTGAGAAAAATATTTGGTCGAGGCGTGAATCTGGGCCTTCCGATCGTGAGTCGGGCGCACTATCACCGCGGCCATTTCCACAACTGTTTCCATGATTATGATAATAGAAAAAAGCTAATTGACACTTTATAACAAAATTCATCGAACTTCTTGAATGAGTAATGAATTTTCAGGAAATTGTTGATATGAATCAAATATATGAAAATTTTCAAATCAACGACGTGTGCGTGAAGCAAAAAACGTACAGTTTTGTGGAAAAAAAATTGCATCGTGATAATAAAATTGCAAACACTTTATTCGTGAATTATTGGCCAAATAGAATACTGGAACGATGCTCCAGCCTCCATATGGGCCAGGCATGGCTCCGTGTGATCTACTCCTATTTCCAAAAACAAAGAGAACCTTGAAAGGCCGTTAGTTCAAAAGCATGAATGGCACTGAAAGCGCATCGCTGAAACACCTTGAAGGCTATCCCAAAAATCGGGTTTTGCAAGTGTTTTGAGGATTGGAAGAAGCGCTGACACATGTGCGTGATATCTAATGGAGGGGTCTGTTTTAGGACCAATGTTGTTCTTAATATACTTAAATGATCTAATAAACATTAACATCGCAGGAAAATTTACCGACGATACCACTATTATATGGAGTAATAAAGAAATTAATCAGCTATCAAATACGATAAAAATACTCAACAAATTAAAGCCTGGTGTAACGCAAACTCCTTGTGCTACAAGCTAAACAAAACAAATCTAGTTACTTTCAAATGTATACTAGACGATTTAGATTTGGATAACCACTATATAGAAAACAAATATCACACTAAATTCCTAGGCATTCAAGTAAATAATAAATTAAATTTTAAAGAACATGTATCCCATCTGAGTAATAAAGTATCTAGTGGATGTTATGCTATTAGAGTGATACCAAATGAACTGGGGTATACTACAACTAGAATGGCTTACTTTGCACTGATCGAATCTCATATTCGCTATGGAATAACTTTCTGAGGCCATTGTAATTTACAGTTACAGAATACGATATTTAAGCTACAGAAGAGGTCTTTGAAATGCCTTACAAAGTCTAAGCCGAGAGATCACTGCAAGCCTTTATTCATTAGTCACAAAATGTTAGCTGTCACCTGTTTATACATAATGGAAACAGTGTGCTTAATTCATAAAAATAAAACTAGTATGTACACTCCCGGAACAAATTGTCACAACACCAGACAGAACAATATACTTTACTTACCTATTCCAAAATTTACCTTGACTCAGCATCCTCTGATTTAAAGTATATTTATATTTACAGTATATAATAATAAAGTATTGAAGTATATAATCACCTTCCTACCATTCTAAAAAATAGCACAGATATCAAAAAGTTCCGAAGTACAGTTAAAGATTTTTTAATGAACAAAACTTATTATTCGATCCATGAATTCTACCGTGATAACCTGTAATGTTCACCTAAACTCATCTGTCTTCTTAATATTTTATTTGTGAAATTGCTATGTTTGTGTTTTTTATATTTTATGTCATGTATTGTATTTTGTATTTTTTATATTTTATGACATTCATTTTATTTTTTTACAAGACTTTGTCAATAAGATACTAATCTTCCTACAATAAAACATATATTGATTGATTGATTGACTATTTTGAACACGACCTCATCAATATAGGCGAATAAAAAACAATTCATATAATGATAACACTTACAAAATACAAATCATGGAATTATAAAACAACAACAAAAATTAATTGGCGCTCAAGAGCGACTTCATTGATTTCAGTGGTGCATTTGCTTTTTCATCCGCAGGAAATCCCGGAAAAACCTGCAGCAGTACATCATCTGAAGATCTTGATCTGCCAATGTTTTCTCTCTCATAAAACAAAATGTAGGGTGTCTCCAGGGTTTCCTCAGAGGCTTCAATAAATTCAATACATTGCCAGAACACTTCGTAACACGACTATCGTCAAACTTAAACCAGTCCGTTTCGTCTTTGACCAAGGCGTAATAATGACCAAATTTAATGCCAGAACCACAGTGAACAATGACTGCAAAAAGATTATAACAGTGATTTGCGAATAAATAAATATATTATTTTCAAAAAACTAAAATTTCCGTTATTTTCTTAACAAACCTCGTATTTCCTATAACTATTATTAAGTTTAGTTGAGAGATGTGAATACTCATATGCTATTTCTCAATATATTGTATTCTCAACAAGAATACGATGTTTTCCAAAACAATAATTCCAACTATTTTCACGCCTATGAATAGTACCTCAATAAAATGAAATCCCCCATACACTATACTATACACGTATCTATATGAGGACGATTTACACATCACTTATCTGGATAATAAAGTCTATTGTGAAAAAGGAATAATGGCTATCCATTTTGATTCGTGCTATGGAAATGAGATACTGAATTCACTGTTATTATATATTGAATGACTTCATTACAGCTCTGGCTGGAATTCATTGTGGGGGTGACATGTCAATGTTGAGCGATAGAAGCTGTTCTATTATTTCCGGCCTCTTGATATTTCATAATTTATGAAATATTACATCACTATGAAATAATTAAACATCCTGTGGAATTTCGTGGGCTATTAAAATATTTTAAACATATGAAACGTATTTTCAAGTACTTAAGTGGTATTCGATTTGTCACATAACCGGTTATATATTATAAAGCAGTTAGTGCATATGCAACTATTTTCTTGTCCAAAATTGACCAGAACTGGTTCCATCAGATGCACAATACACCTTTTCTGATAAAAGTCCAATTAAAGAAGAGGGTGCTGCAAACAGCTTCATCGGACCACAACCTGTCATTGTCATCGCTTTAGGCTTTGCAAAAGCCAACATTGATGACAAGAAGATTTATAGACTTCTGGCAGAATCTTCCAGGATTGGCTCACTCCAAGGCCTTCGACATCGAACTACGATGTCTAACAGGACTTGGACTGTCGGAAGACAGTGTTTGTCGCCTCTGTTTGGAAAATGATGTAACAACAGAGCATCTGAAAGACTACTCACCATACAAACTAATCGGCTGCGTTAAGAAGATGGGTTTATTTGTCACATTGTGAATGGGTGTGAGCCACAATAAACCCTTGCGGGTTGCGGTGAAGACTCGAATAGACGCACTCACTTTAGACCTAACCTAACCTAACAATAAAGGAAATGAAAACTCCGAATACTTATATCTTTAATTTATTTCTCTTTTATGGTTTTTGAGTATTTGCTAGCTCTTTCTTCAGATTACTATTCGAGAAGATCATTATCATCACAGGGAGTCAGTTTTTCTACGTAAAATGCCAATACTGTACTTCTTGATGTCAATTGGATACCAATTAATTCATTTCTTTTCCATATCCTATGTAATTATATAACTTTCTTTCATTTTGAACAATCCGTCTATGGCTTTTCTATTCAACCGTTTCTTCACTCGGTATTTCGTGATTTATGAGTATTTTTTCGTGAACTCAAGGTCTTTCAGGTCTTTTTCTGGCTCTTTGGTTCTCTCGGAAAATCCTTAAGGTCCTTTCATCAAAGTTGAAAGGTTGCTAACTTTACAATCTCCTATAGCAATTTTTTTATAACTCGTGCCAGAGCCGTTGTTTGCTAAAGTGTCACCTGCTCGGCATTCAAGAAGTTGGTCTAGCACATTTCTAACGTTTTCTTTCAGTAGAACCAATTGATGCACTACTGTTGTCTCATCTTAGCCCTCCAGTTTGACCCTATAGGCCAACGCGCAGGCATATAGATTTTCATTGAGACCAGTAATCCTTTTATTCGAACCATGCCTATCTGTCAGGTCTATCTGCAGTGTTGAAACATCTCAGAATCAACATGAGGTCATCATTTTCCTTCTTTACTTTTTTCATCTCATCTTTGGTCCATAGATCCAATCTTGTAAAGTTAGATCTCATAGGGTTGTTGTACATATCGGATGTCGAATTTCATCTTTCTTGCGATTGCAATTTCTTGCAGGTTTTGGATTTGAACTACCTTCGTCATTACACTACATTACACTACCCCATTACACTACCCCATTACACTACCCCAAGCAACTAAGTCTGCATACTAACCATTTGTCTTCAGAGGATTTTTCTGACTTTTCCCTGTATGTGGTCTATGACTTCTCCCAGGTATTGATGACCTGCATATTTTCTTAGTCATAGACGACTTCAAGCTTTTGGAACCAACCATGCTCTGCAATGTTAGCAATGTTTTCTCATCCAAATTAGCTTGTTCATGAAAAAGGTTTCTGTTTTTATCTGAAGAGTGAGCTTTTGAAAATATGCAGGAACAACATCCCGGATTATTCTGGAATGTTGTACAATGTTCGGGAATAATCTGGAACGTTCAGGAATGACACAAACGAAAGTATTTTCATCATCAGTATTTCCTAAAATGTTGAAATGAAGGTACCTATCTACCTATAGACAAACACTAAATGAAATGCAACCTTAACCCTCAAAATGATTCAATAGATGAAAGAAATCCAGCGCAATTGATACCTTTCTTCATCATGCCGTTTTCAAGTGCATGAATTCATATTCTTCCGCGTTAGTTTCAATCATGCGATGATATATTAATTTGAGATGTAGAATGTAAAGATAATTTTATTGTGCATGCAATGCTTAAGGCATTTAACATATATGTATATGATGAGGAATAATATCGTATCCATCTAAAAACTTTCCAATTACCACATTACATGTGAACATTATTGCAAACATTCAACTGGATACAGTTATGTATACAGTAATACAGTATACAGTAATAATAATAATGGATACAGTAATACAGGGATTATTGCTTTCTCTAACAGTTACATTTTTCCTTCCACTTGTAAGGGTTGCAACCATCTAACCAAGGGTAGTTTTTGGACTTTCAGCGGACTGTATTCCAACAAGTTTTTTTCGTCTATCAGTAGTATTTGTGACCACCAGCGGGGAACTTCATGTTTAGGATGTCACACAATATGTGATAGATGATTATTGGTGAATGAATGAACCGAATAAACAGATTTAAACAGATAATGTATATGGAAAAAAACTGGAATAAAGAGGTTTTGAAAGTAAAATTTCCGAGAGTAACAGGTAAGCTATAGTCGAAGTGAATTGTTATGTTATATCTCAAAGAGACTGCGCTTAAAACTTCCTTTTAAATCACTTCTTCCATTGGTTAAAACCACATGATGATTCCAATTTATCGCGTTCAGACAGGCAGACAGACAGACCCATCGAGGGTCTCTCTCTGTTAGCCTGTCTGTTTGTTACGTTTGAAATATTTTTGTACCAATTTGGAAAATATCTGTGATATGGGTGAAATTTCATGACTCTACGAAGACATAGACTCTGCAGAACTTATTCACAAAAACCCACCAATTGAGATTAATGTTGAAATCATCCTGGAAAAAGCTCAGAACCATAATTTCGCACAACGAGTATTAATGAACGTAGTGCAGAACGGATCGAATGATGAAAAATGACGTCATGACAGTTTGTGGGTAAAATATATAATTTTCTTGACCGAACCATTATTAATGATCTTGCTTTAATCATATACAGCAACTGTACGAATACACATTCATAACTCACGGTCACACCGGGCCCCTTGTATTGCTCTTCCGATGTTGTTAATTCGGAATACATTCTGAATTTGGGCAATTGTCGAGAAAATGTATTTATTAGGCATGATGACAGATTTTGGAATACTGGAAATGAAAGTTTAGTGTAAAATAAATACACTATAATTCATGACTATGAAATTCTCAACAAAATACTTCAAAGTGTCATGGTGTCGATTGTGACGTCACGTTCAAGTAGACTACGTGCAAACTCCAGAATATCTCCCAATAATTTGGTGATAATTATTATTGAATGTAAATTCCAAAGTGTATTGTTGATGTGCAGTCCCTCAATGTACTAATACATTAATGAAAACTTCAAACAGATTATTTGTGTTCGTCTCTTCAAAAAAAACACGATATAAGTGGCTCAGATTTGCAAGACGATATTCAATGGATATATTGCTCAGTACTCAGCTTTATTTTTTGTGAAGATCAATTTGACGTAAGTATCAACCTAATTTTGTAGATAATAAACCAATAGATCGAGGATTAAATTCAATAAAGAACTGACTTCTTAGAGGTTGGGTTTTATCTCTGGAATTTTCACTCTTGTTTTGTTATCTTTCAGTAACAGGTCGATTTTTATTCTTAAATTGACAATTTACAGTATGAAAATATTATCCCCCTCCAGCACCCCTTCTGAATTATTATAAGCACCTACTTGAAAATTTTAAATAGCAAAGGGGGTCGTGTGGCACCTTGTTGGAATGGGATTTTAGTTCTCTGTTCAGCAATATAAAGTTTTTTAGGTTTGGTGCAATCATAACTGAGAAAATTGATTTTTAGGATGTAAAATTTTGATAATGTCTCTAGGTATCACAAAACTTTACGTAGAATGAAGATAATAATGCCACATAATATTCAGAATGTAGTTTTCAATGTACTGTACAATTAAATTAAATGTTCCAAATGACCACCATTAACTTCTTGACAATAACCGAGGCGATTTTGGAATTCTCCTACAACATTTTGTATGACCTCGGGGGTTAATTTCTTCCGTTATCCTAACTTTCAAATCAGAAATATTGTTTGGTCTATCAAAATATACTTTAAATTTCAAATAACCCCATGAGAAGTAATCGAGAGGAGTCAAATCGGGGGATCTAGCCGGCCATTCGATCGTTCCACGTATTCCAATCCACGTTTAAATAATTTCAAACTGTACGTACAAAATGCGGTGGAGCTCCGTCTTGTTGGTAGTAAATAGTTCGATCTAACTCATTTGGATGATTAACATCAGGAAAATGTATTTGTAATGTAGGCACTAAAAAGTTAATCAAAAAATCTAGAAAAACCTCACCCTCAAAAAAATAAGGGCCAATATTTGTATTGTTAATGATACCAGCCCAAACGTTAACTTTTTTAGGATATTAAGTGTGAGTCGCACACATCCAGTGAAGATTTTCTCTGCTCCAATATCTACAGTTCTGTCTGTTAACTGTTCCGTTTGAATGAAACGTCGCTTCATCAGAAAACACTATTTTGTTATGAACTGCAAATCTGCGTTCATTCTATCCATCATCAATTCACAGAATTCTTGCCTTCTATCAGGATCATCTTCATTTAACTCCTGAACCAACTGAACTTTGTGAGGGTGGTATTTTTCTTTATCTCTCAAAATAGATGATTTACTCACATCATTGTCGGCGGCAACTTCTCGAGTTGTCTTATGCGGATTCTAATTAAATCTCTAGAAGTACATCTAACTTATTTTCATCAGTAAATTTAACATTTCTAATTGGTTTTCCAATATTTTTTACATGTCCAGTTTCACGAAACTTTTCTTCAATTTTGCTAACTATAGACTGCGACACGTGTTGACCAGGGTATTCATTATTAAAAATTTCACAAACCTCCTTTTGAGTTTTTGTTTTATTATCACAACCAATTATAATTAAAATGTCTATTCCTTGAGTCTCGGACAAATGAGCCATAATTAAATTTGATACGCCCACAAATATTATACTGACGTCTTTCAGTAACTTTCAATACCTAAGTGACAGCAGCCTACTAGATTCATAGCAATTGTTTATTTGGCTTTTTGTTTAATTTCAGTATCTTCAAATATTTTTTACAGGATTCAAGGTAAGTAAGGAGCGTGCTACAGGGATGGTCTGTTTAATAGATCAGGTTATTGTCAAGAAGTGAATAATGGTGGTCATTTTGAACATTTAATTTAATTGTGAAAATTAATTTTCGCAGTTATGATTGCACCAATCTTAAAAAACTTTATATTGCTGAACAGAGGACTGAAATCCCTTTCCAACAAGGTGCCACATGACCCCCTTTGCTATTTAACATTTTCGAAGGGGTGCTTATAACTTAGAAGGGGTGCTGGAGGAGGATGATATTTTCATACTGTAAATTGTCAATTTAAGAATAAAAATCGACTTGTTTCAGTTTTTATCACATAGTACATAATAACGCTAAAAATGAATTTATTCCATACATATGGACCGCACCGTATGTATGTATTTTAATTGGGAGAAAAAAAGACTCCTATTGTTGGTTTGTATATTTTCATCTGGTGGAAATGGATGAAAAACATATTATACATATTAGGAAATCGGAATGATAAGTGGTCTTTCGACTATTATGTTCATTCAAAATTTTCAACTGACTCCTTCAGGCTGGCTCGTTTCAACTGGGATGCACTGTATATTAAACAATATGTTTCTATGGAAAACTCACACCAATGAAGTTTCTGAACAGTGAATCAAAGAAGAGAATTTCACGCGTTCTTCATAACTATTAAACAGCAATCCAAAATTTCACACATAGTGCCTCACAGTCTAAGCACCACTCCATTCATGCATTCATTGTTGCAGCATGTAATTCTCCCCTAAAGTTCGCTGCAACAATAGAGATGCGTATGTGCGATTCAGTAGCCGATAACCGAACGGGAACCAATCACTATCGGTCGTGATGTTCTTTTGTTCGTGTGCGACGGTCGCCAGGGGGTGGTTTACCGTCATCGGTACGGATACAATACTGAGTTTTTCTATTAACTTTTTGCATTTGACTTTTGATGAAAAATTGTGTTTGTGCACACACAAAGCAGTAGAAGCGAGAACAGAAAGACAGGCCGGGAATATATGCGACTTGTTTTCTTTCGAATCGTAATGGATTGGATAATCACACCGTTTTAATAAGTAGGTATCCAATACTGAATCTCCAATGAAGTAAATCATTCTCAGTTTCAAACTATCATACTATAACATACTTCCACATGCTCCTTTTCAAGTTAACTTCAAAATATTTCAGTGTTACCAAAAATTTTGAGCAACCATGTTGGAAATCACATGTTAAAAAATAAGCCCTCGTTAGTCCTTAGGTCGCTTAGGTTTCTCAACTTCTGAGAGTTGTCATTCGTATGGGGGCGACAGCTGATTAACGTAAAAATTGATTTTAAACAGATTTTTTATTTCAAAAACTTTATTTGAAGTGAAAATAGAACTTAAACTGCAAAAATTGACGTATCATTTGAGATTATCTACGTTTCATCAGGATTATTTGAATTTTACTATTTCACTTCATTTGAAATATCTTCACAAGTCAGAGTACTCTCTTTACTTATTTAGAGATAATTTTTCGCTGTTTCACCTGACCCTCTTTCATCCAAATGAAGAAAAGAACTCTTATGAAAATTAATAGAATATTAAAAAAAAATTAGAAAAATACGCTCAGGTATGAACTAACATTGAATAGTTGCGAGAAAAATACAAAGAATCACAAAAAACTTACATTATACTACTACCCACCAGGATCGATGAAATTCTGGTTAATAGGGGTGGTTAATGCAATCCTGGATATTTTCTGTCCGAATTTTCATGAGTTTGCAAAAGGTGATACGTAATGAACTTACTACGATAATGCTAAATTGAAATCAAACTAATAATAGATAAATTAGATGAAATAATTGTTTCATCTCTTCAACGACTAATATCTTCAGAAAGTGACATGAAAATACCAAGGCTCAGTCAGCATTTTATCAATAAAAACACTTTCGATGTCCTTGATCGTTAAAATGAACTTCCACTTGTTTCCATCTGCAGGTTTAACCACCGGAACAAATGATTTATCGAGTTTTAACAAGCTTGTTGTTTAATACTGAATAAATTCGAACATGGTGTTTTGCCTACCGCAGAATAACCTGGGAAGAATCAGATTAACATCCGTTTATTTTGTCCAGTCATCAGTAGATGACTAAGGTCTTTTCACATTCGTTTTTATTTCCCTCGCTTTAGCAGTATTGAATGAAATTTACAAGTTAGTTAGAAAGGTTTTGTGAAAAGTTTTCTGAGGATTTTAAATAAAAATGAATTATCTGCCGTCTATTAAAAAAAATAACTTCAATAAACTCATGGAATACTTACTTTCCGGTCTAGGCCGGGAAGAATCACATTCTTGTTGTTTGAAGGTGATTGACAATGTTTTATGATGAATTTCACTAGTTCGGACTTCCATTGTCTAATATATCCATCACTTTTCACAATGGAGAAGGGAATCCATAACAGATTGCCTTTCTTAGACGTTTTGGTGAAGAGGACCGACTCTAAGTGGGAAACATCTGTATACCGAAAACCCACTCACACGGGACAGTATCTGAACCACGAATCCAACAGCCATTAATTGACTAAAAGAGGAATCATCAAGGCTCTATTAGACCGTGCTTTCGGGCTCTGTAATGGCTACTCCAAAGCGATGGTAGAAAAGACTTTGGCTAAAAGACAGCAGGAGCCTCGAAAGGAAAAGATGCCGTCACGCTTGCACTTCCCTACATCAGAGGATTATCGGAGAGGATAAGAAGAATTGGTTCCAAGTACAACATCAGAACCTGCTTCAGATCTGGTAACAATATCCGTAGCAGCCTCACGAAAACCAGGCCACCAAACGCGGACTGCGATTCCAAGAATTGCATTTTCCGGATACCCTGTGAGTGCGGAAAATCCTATATTGGTGAAACTAAGAGGCCATTGAATGTTCACATTGCCGAGCACAAGAAACACCCACAGCGGGGGAAAACCAGCAAATCAGGAATAGCAGATCATGTTTGGACCCATCAACACAACATCGAGTGATCCCAAGCTGAGATCAAACACAAAGAGGAACATTGGCTTAGGAGAAAATTCAAGGAAGCCGCATACATCCTGTCCAACAACGTATTCAGCTAAGTTAGCGTAGAGATACGCAACATATGGAAACCCATCATCAAGCGAATAATGGCCAACTTCCGCCAAACGGTCATCTTCCACTGATCCAGTGAAACGGAAAAATGGAAAGCGGGGATTAGGAAAGCAAATAATGAAACATATCTAATGCTACAAGTAATTATAGCAAGATAATACGATTGTAGGATATGAGAGAATCAACTTGATTGGCTTGATTTTCAAGTGCGTAAGGGCCGCCGTAAACGCTCCAAGATATGTACCGAATAGATACATCTGTTTAAAAAATCTCGTTTAAAATATGTTTTTTCGTTAATCAGCTGCCGCCCCCATACGAACGACAACTCTCAGAAGTTGAGAAACTTGTGCGAGCTAAGGACTAACGAGGTCTGAGGTCTTACCTTTTAACGTGTGATTCCTAACACGATACATATTCCGGGATCTAGACCTGAACATACACTGCGTAGACGCATACATGAGGAAACACGCAGAGGACACGTTTGACAGAATTCGAGCGCACGACAATCCAGCGCGAAGCGATCTACATAACGCGCTGAATAGGGATGACCCCAGTTTCCGAGAGAGTGCGAAACACAGATGGTCAACGCATCAGAACCAAAGACCACCCCCAAAAGTCTCCAGGCGTCTCCGGTAAGTATAAAAACTTTTTAACCAGACTTCGAAGTGATCTCATTTTCAGATTCACTGGGAACCAACACTTGTTCGCGACTAAAGATACTCGTCTCCGGTTAGTTTTTGGGGACCCCATGCAATAATTCAGTTAGGGAAGTCATGATAAAACAATTCAACAGATCAGGAAGTAAAAGCACCTAGAGGTCAAATGTCAATCTTGCTGAAGTGCCCATCAGTAAGTTGAGGACCGCTCCGGAGGATCGGGGGTGGATGGACAAGATGGGAAGTTCTGCACACATTGACCTTATGGGGAAGATTTCAACTCAAGGCACTTAACCCGGGAGGGGGCATGGGGGGCTTGATTTTCAGGTAGCATCAAGTATTGGGTTAGCATGTATGTGTAGAAGGGAAGGAATAACAAAAATGTCAATCGATCTAATGAATGACATGGAAGACCTGTTGCTTGTAATTGTAAAATTGCAGAATTACAGAAAAGGAAAATATTTATTCAGCCTGTTGGAAATTTCGAATAAATAATTGCTGAATTTTTGAATTCATCTAACCACGAACGTTACACATGTCATAGCATTCGTCGAACTTAGGCGACGTAATTTGCTGATAATGATGAAATAGACACGGTGGCTGGAAGTCTACCAATGTCGCTTAAGGATATATAGACAATTCACTTACCAAAAAATCAAAATAACCGAGCCGATTCAAAAATTATCACATGAAAACAATCAATGTGAAACGGAAACTCAATCTTCTTGTTCTGCCTTGAACTTGAATGTACAAAATATACCTCAGTGTTGTTATAATATAAATAGGACTTGAAATGTTTCTGTCATTACCCTCCTTCCTTTCGAATTTCAATATACAATACAAATATGAATTGAAATGTTCAAAATTTTGTTCTACAAAGTAATATAATGAAGAAATGTGTCTACTCGTCCTAAAAACAGTATTATCTGGATTTGTTATGTAAACTTGGTGGATTATTGAATCTTTGAAAGGCAGTAAGTAAGATTATCTCAACGTGTAGAATTGCTCTATATATGAAGATAAAGCTTAGGAAAAACATTTTGGCTTTGAGGTATTTTTTCTTCCTATGTTAGTTCAGGGATGAATAATTTCTTAGTCGATATTTGTATACCATTGGGGTGACTTATCACAGTAATTCGAAAAATTTCAGTGTCTATTTTGATTGGTATGAAAATATTATTTTAACATAATATTGAATGTGGAATATTTATGAAGAAGTGCCTATTAGAAATTACTTCAGATTACAACAATTCTATGTATTTGAGTGAATTTGTTTGTGTTCATAAGCAAAGTGTTTGAATGAAACTATTTTCATCCTCTTTATTGAGATGAATCTACTCAGTATAACAATATAATTGATACACCTGTCATTCTTTCGCAATTCTATGTAAATTTCAAATTATGGATCACAGAAAAACCTACTTTCAAGCCCTGAGGATATGTTGAATGTAATTCGAAGTTCGAAGATAGCTTTGCTATGAACCTACTTGTCTATATAACTCAAGTGACTTTTGATATAGATTCATCAAATAGATTTTATAGTGAATTTTCAATTATGGACCTATTCCAACATGTGTTTTTCATTTGTTTCTAAGTAGACTAAATAATGAAGTTCAAACACTTCTTTTTCACTTTTTCTCATAGTTTTTAGAAATATTGAACGAATATAAAAGTTTTACAACTTCTTAGAGGAACCTGCTTCATAACTGTAACGTTCGATGTTTATAAAATGCATGATTTGGAATTATTGGCTCTTTTTCAACAACACAAGTCGACTTGTAAAACTGCCAAACACAATAAATCGACACGACCTTCTACAATGAACTTTACAGTGTGATCTCATTTTCTGAGCTACAGACTGCAAGTCGGTCCATAATGAATTGTCTGACATTCTCGGAAGGTTTCATTTGGCCTATATTTTTTAAGGTACCACTGTTACCTGCGTAACCGTAATAGAACAGAAAAGCGTAACAGATGATGCAGAAAAAACTTATTGATGGAGTCGTGTCGAACTAAGTCCTTACCAATAAAGTCAGGTCAGGTCGATCGTAACTGGAAGCACGTTCACGCTACATTAGTTTCACCAGAGCAGGTATTATACGAAATTGATAATGATACGAACGACATGCATATTTTGCAGAGAGGGTGGAAATTTTCGCTAATTCACTGTAGAACCTTCTATGAAATGTACATAGATTGGAAATAACAAGGGAGAGATGAACCTTTAATTGTTGTATTTTGGGTTGTTCCCCAAAGATCCATGTTAGGCCCTCTTATCTTTACCATTAATATGACACGCATTTGCACATATGCAAAGTATAAAAGTTCCTACGATGGAATGAAAATATTGCGAAAAAATCTCATTGTCACTATTCAAAACGTCTGTTTACCTCAAAAATAATTTTTGTTTCAAGCTCTCATGGAAGAGCTAACCGAAGTAAAGCAAAGCTTATTTATTGAAACCTAATGATTTTCCACTAAAGATAGTATTTATCATTTCAGGCATTCTAGACTGTCTGTATAACCATATATCTTTGAAACACATATCACAACTTCATTACCATAAGTGTATATTGAATGGTATGATAATAAATTACTATACTGTTCGCAAAGTAATGAGGAATCGCACGTTGACAGATAATACCCCGTCAAATCTCAGCTCGATCAAGTTTCAAATTTTGAGGATTGAACACCAAAATGAAATTTCCCAAAAATGCTCTGTTATATGCAGGTAATATCATTGGTCAGCAATGGTTACAAAGTAAATACTGACAACTCCATTCTTTTCAAAAAACTGCTAGAACAAATCATTATCCAGGTCTATATTACTTCAACAAACAATAACGTGCGTTATAGTACATTGACAAACTCTGATGAACTCGCCAATGAAATCGCTTGATTTTTGGAAACGAAAAACTTGGACTTAGCTTACCAGACAGATAATAATTTAAGCAAATTTATTAAAAACAATGAAGACAAAAATTGAGTGTCAGATAGATCATGAGAATATAAATTGACGTATGGTTCTTACCCAAAACTCGATATTGGACAAACGAGGTGAACCTTTACCCAGAGAATGAAAGATCATAGAAGTAGTTTCTTTAATTTGAAGACAAACTCCACATTTGCAAGAATATGTTAAGAATTATTATTTTTTGAAAAAGGCAAAATCTGGTTGTATTCAAAACAGAAAGAATCCAATGTAGCGTTCATAAGAAAAAATAAAGTTGATGATGATGGCTGGAAGACGAAACGTCGGATAGCAAATCTGACAACACCACTATGTAGCAGGGGAAAAGTGAAAATGTGGAAGTGCAATTTATTTTCGAATCCTTCGAAAAATAAAGCCAGAAAAATATAACAATTTTCTGAAATTTCTGTTTTTTTCTGGATATCTCCGGATATACTCGGAATTTCAGAACTTTGTTAGTCAGGTAGATGCGCAACTTCGCCTCAATTAAACACCCTGTATTGTAACAGTAACCAAAAAAAAATTTTTGTTGTTTTTTGCATTTGAACTATTCATACAATGATTAAAATTCTGTTTTCAAGCTCCTTTACGTTTGTTCAAACTATTTGAATTGTTTGTATACCACATATGTGAAGTTTTCTATTAGAATATTTTGAGTTTTTTGATTGTTGATTTTTATCATATGTACACATAATGTTAGTATAGTTGTAATTTATTTGAAATCTACATTTATTACCAGTATCAAATTTCTATATATAAATAAGAAAATGAATCAACAGGGTCTCTCAGTCAAAAATCAAAACTGTTTTTTTGCCAATCTTTCGCTTCTTATTGTGTTATTTTATTGAGTTATGGATTTTTTCTTTGAATCAAATTACAATTATACATTTTACTATTATACTTTGAGTATTATTTTGTGACATTATTTAAAAAAACGTATGCGTCTCGGGACGCCTGACAGAAGTGATAACTGGAACTAATCTGACTTGAACTATTCAATATTGAAATTGTTTAGTTTGGGAGAAGCTTTGATTATTACTTGTATGTATAATAATATGATAATATTTTGGGTATGTAATTTTTCGAAGATCATCTTCTGCTTTCATAACTTTAAAAAGCGGTGATAGTTTTTCTTTATATGCTGTTATTATTGTCTTTATATGTCAACAGTATATGTTGCAATTATGCATGCAATTATGAAAATTTAATTTTCATAATTGCATGTTTGATATAATCGTATTGATTGATATTTATTAATGGAAGGAACCAATCTCAACTTTATTACAGTTTATTAGTCTCCCATTCACATTATTGAATAGAAAGCGTGCCTCGTGTCAAATCTACAAAAAAACTCATTCAATACCAAAGTCAATTACCCAAATCCGACTAATCTTAAGTAATAACAACACCCCAGCCAAAAACACAGTTATTTTTATTAATCTGCAAATAGAGACATAAGGTAAAATCACTAAACCAATCGCCGAACGAAATTCCAAACTTTCACATTCTGCAATATACGACCGATACCCCAATAAATATGAAAAAGACATGAATGGTCGGGGGTGGGTGAATTTCACAGGGCAGCTGGCGAAATAAAAGAGCAGGCGACGAACGTCAGGGGGTCGACACCCCTCCCAGGGCATAGTTGACAATGTCTAACATCCATTCTGGACCGAAGGCCAGATTTAGTTTCAATTGCACGCGGTATTGAGTGAGTACAGTGAAATGAGTGCGTCCACAGACTTTTCATGTGATTACTGGAATCAATATGGTTACAGAACCGGGGATTTTCATACGAAAACCAAAGGGTTCCGGGATATGCTGCTGCGGCCCAAACACAACCCAATCAAGGACTGTTTAATTATCCCTACATGGGCTCGCAACATCAACTAAAACAAGAGCCTGTGTACAGCAACTGCAGATTCAACCCAAATCCAGACTATTCCAGTATGAGTCCACCTCCTGCCAACCACAACTACAATTCTTTCAACCAATACGACAGCTGTAGACAGTCCGACTCATTAGCAACTACATCATCCACTAATGACACGAATTCAACGTTGAACGATTCTCCCAGCAGTGTCAAAGATGATTCTCCGGCTCTGAGGGCCCTTCTGAGCAGGCCCGTTGACCAGAAAATCACATACGAATATACAGAATTGCGAAAGGGAGCTAATTACGTGAGAGACTTCAGAGGGTCTAGAGACAGCAGCGAATTTGATGGTGAAGAAAAGGAGTTGGTTGGTTTCGGTAAAGACGACAGTTTGGAAGAGAAGACCGTTGATGATAATTTGGCAGCGGTTCAAGGGAATTTTTATCCTTGGATGAAAAGTACCCATGGAAATTGTAAGTTATATTATGTTTTTCAACTAACAGATAATACATTTTTATACAGAGTGTTTCCTTGGGAAATGCTCATGCATTAACGGTAGTTAAGCGTCAGCCACAAGGTTCTGTGATGGGTTTCAGATTTTTTCAATCCAGGATATAGTGTGATTTATTATTTTTTGCTCAATTTTCACATCTATTTTAATCCTACGAACCACAATATATTTTATTCATACCCACCACATATATTCTTCATTCAATCTAGTGCCGAACTATAAGTAAAAACTAAAATCCAGGATCGGACTTGGAATAAATAACAAATGATTCAATTCCAAACAACTCCCTGTGCATCAGAATATTTCAACGTTCTGTGATTTTCCTAAAAGAGCAGGAAAAATTGAGTTATTTCAAGTGACTCCAGAATTTTCGCATACAATTTTATTACCAAATGTAAATATTTCGTTGAAATGGGTACAATATTCAAAAAACAATTGTTTTTATCGTGACTGATAAATTGTCTAATTGAAACCGATATTTTTTTTTATATTGATCTATCAATTTGTGGGTGATAATCTTGAAGTGAAACATAATTTATAAAAAATGCTAATGCTAACACCTAAACCCCATGTTTGAGTGACGAAGTTATGATAACGTCTGTAGAATATGGTTTATAAATATCCCCAAATATGGTAGTCAACTGTATTGAACTCGGGCGATCTTGTAGGCCAGATGTGAGATCAACCCCTGCCTATTCAATGATTCCATAAGTTTTGATTTGAAAATATTATTCTTTTACTGTGCTATGAGATGAGGCCCAATAATGAAGGAAATATATTCTTTCGACATTATTACCCGCTTCATTGAATACAAAGTGTAAAATATTTTGCAATTTAAACTGGTTAGTATTCCTCCTGTTTTGATCATTGATATAGGTTGATTGAAAGAATGTATTTCCTACAGGACTCAACTCATAATAGGCTAGCATTGAAATATATTTCAAACCAAAACTCGAAACTTACGTAGGGGTGTATTTCGGTGAAAACTTTCATATAAACAGTTCATCAACCACATTTCGAAGTAGCTCCAAGTTTTTGGGTACAATCGTCGACGAAAACCTCAAATGGGACAAATGCATAGAGTCACTATGTTCTACCTTGAATAAGCACTACTTTGCGTTGAAAAATTTAAAGAGCTGTTCAAATGAAGAAGGTTTCATGAGCGTTTACTATGCATTGGTATATTCTTCCATTAGTCATAATATTATAGTTTATGATCCCGCTACTGGTAGAAGCAGAGTCTTCATAGCACAGAAAAACATCAGACGATTGATATTCCACCTGAGTTTTCGAGAATCTTGCAGAGATGTTTTCAAAGAAAAGAGAATATTGACATCCACGAGTATCTATTTGTATAAATTATTAATATTTGCCTACATTCATAAAAACCATTTTATTCAAAATGCGGGTGTCCACCACTATCCAACCCGTCAAAGAAACCAATTCAGAATTGAAGATGTTTTTAAAGTGTTTTATTATTTTAACATTGTTCTGTTTTGACTTATCAATACAATGTAAATTGGTGTATGATCAATAAATGTCTATCTATCTATCAAGTTGCCTGCAAGATTGCCTGATTTGACTTCCACAGACTTACGGCCTACGAAGGCATAGGAGAGAGAGCCACACATTATCTAGAAAAAATATTGCTTAGCATTTTGACAGCACCTTTGAGTAATAATGCATTATTATTATTATATCTTCCAAATCTAGGTACTTTATTATTGAACGAATGTAATAATTCTTAACTCGAGCACCTTCAATAAAGTTATTGAATATGTACTTCTTGCGTCATTCAAATTCAGACGTTGCAATGAACTTATTACATTCCACACTATACGAGGTATCCTCAAAAGTGAATTTTATTTCATTCAAAAAATATTTATCTGTTCATCGATTTCTATTTTGTCCCCTCCGAAGTAGTTCTCCTACTTCGCGCCAGCGTTTCTTCCAATCCTCGAAGCAGTTTTGATATGCAGTTTTTGGTATGTCCTTGAGCTTTTTCAGCGATACGTTTTTTTTCTCTTCAATCGTAGCAATAATCCGTCTTTTCATGGGTTTCTTCAATCTTGGAAACAGGAAAAAGTAACAGGGAACCAAATCTGGTGAATACGGAGGCTGATGCATTATTACAGTGTTGTTTTTGGGCAGATCGCTGGATCGCTGTTAACGTCATGAGCGATGCTCATGCGAAGGAATCTTGGTCAAAATTCAGCAGTTTTGAAACCACCTTTGCTACTGAACTTTTCAAACGCAAAATTTCTGAAAAATTTGCATGGCATGAGCCAACCGATATGCCGATATTTTCATCGGTTTTTGATATGCTTCAGAGTACAATTACCGTATGCCAATGTCAACATTTCAAGTATTTTTAAGCCTTCATTTGAATTTTTCACACAAAATTTTATGCAAATTCATTGTTTCATTTTTTCGATAGCAGAAAATCGCCTCTCACCAACAACCTGAACATCAACTGAAACTGTTACATATATTGGAGACGATGGTACCGACATAAAAAAATAAAAATCTGGAAGAATAAAATTCTGTTTATGATTATTATTGAAGAAATTAATTGGTTAGCAGAATAGTGACATATTTTTTCGAAAAACAACTCAAGATATTCATGATGGTAATTCATAATGTGAACTAATAAAAGTAGAAATATTCATAATTAATCTTCAACGACATTTGTTTCTTATCTCCAGATGTTATATTAAGGCAATAGTGCTGTTAGCAAATACAATCCCAAATAACATTTGAAATACGTGTAAAACTGTTCAGGGAAAATCTCACAATGGAGTGTATTTTGAATAACACTCAGAACTCTGAGTGTACAAACAGTTTCATTTCAAAACCCCCTAAAATATATAACTTGATGGAAAGCCTCTTATATTATTGTTATCAGTTATAATTTCCGATAACAGAAAATTTTAAATTTGCATAACAGTATGTTTCCTTCTAGATCTACCTCCTATCCACATTTTTCTGGAGACAGAGGCTGCATATAGACTTGTGCACATTGCCAATTGCACAAATCAATTTAATGCAGAATGCAACAGTCTGTTGGTTAACACTAGAAGTACCAGCATTCTGACAAGGACCTCTGACGTTATGCCTCCAACTGTCAACTACAAACTGCCTTATAAAGTACTGTTTCCGAGTAGAGAGAACTGGATCCTCCGGGAAATTAAGGGCAGATAGTTGTTGGTTCACAGATGGATCAAAACACTTCGGTTCTGGGGCCGGTGCTTTCAGTTGCAGACCCAGGACAGAGATATTAACCTGTGTAGGACCAGAACCTGTCATTGCTTCAGGCTTTGCCAAACAGATTTATGTACTTCTTTCAGAATCTTCTAGGATTGGCTCGCTCCAAGGCATTTATTCACCCTTCGAATCTTTGATACCAAACAGTTGTTGGACTACAGTAGGGATGAACTACGATGGCTAACAGGCCTTCTTACAGGTCACGTCATTTGAATCATATGCAGAGACTCGGACTGCCGAAAGACAGTGTGTGTCGCCTCTGTTCGAAAAATTATGAAACAGCAGAGCACATACTTTGTGCCTGCCCCGCTGGGGGTTTTTTCGAAGTGAAGTAATTTTGAAATCGAGTCAAATTAATGTGTTTTAGGACCGTCTACAGTTTGGTTTGAAGCAACCGAATTGGCAACTAATGTGACGAAATTCAAATTCTGGTTGGTTTATGAATGAAACCAATTCCGTTCGTAGCAAACCAAACGGTCATCATATTTTCGAGATCGAGTAATTATGTCAAAACCGTTTTGAAGAATTTTTGACCGTGGTCTGCAGGTTGTTAAGCCTGACAGTCATAAATACAATTAAATTGTAAACTTTTTTCATAATGCACATTTCAGAATATTTGTCGAATTCTTATAAAATTGATATTATTATCGTTTTAACTATTTGGTATAGATAAATTTTGCCTTTTTTCACTAGGTAATTCGTGCGAATTGTTTGACAGTTATCACGATTAGATTAACTTAACACAACGCAGTTATCCATTACGTGTCGCATCTACTGTAAGACGACGGTAGTCGATGCGCAGGGGTAGAGGGGCGCGGTAAGTAATGAAGCGTCATCGCCGAAAACGCGACCCAAACGCGGACAGACACGTGATGGCAGATGTCGTTGACGGTTGTTTTAGTTTTGCGAATTTCTTTATAGGTAACATAATTCGATTCCGAAAGTTATTCAGTACTTAGTGCAGTTAGCATATTTCTCTATTTACGGTATTTTCAAAGTGGAAATATAAATGACTAGGTGTTGCCCGCTCTAATATTAACGTACAGCCGAAGCTACTGAACCTAGAACCTTGAAATATGCAGGTAGGTTCTTTGTATGGCGTAAATAATTATCCAGAAAGGAAATCAGGGATTTACACCCCAAAGGGGGAACAATAAGAGTACAAACATTGTATTGAATTTCGAGTTTTGAAGTTGCAAACCTGAAGTTAATGAAAAAAAATTGTAACTATTTGTTTAAAATGGTCTGTCACTAAACCTAATGGGACAAACCAAATTCTACGCTGGCGAAGCCGCGGACAACAACTAGTTACTTATAAAATTGTCAGAACGAAGGATTTTATTCGATTTGACTTAATCTTCTGCCGTGAAAGTATATTGTTTTACTGATGTCCATTATATTTCCATTTTTCTGAAGCCCAATCTTTTTTTCAGCCGAATCTGGATCAAAAGGAAGCAAACGCACCCGTCAAACGTACACCCGTTTCCAAACTTTGGAACTGGAAAAGGAATTCCATTACAACAAATACCTAACACGGAAGAGAAGAATAGAAATAGCTCATACATTGTGCTTGTCAGAGCGGCAAATTAAGATTTGGTTTCAGAACCGCCGAATGAAAGCCAAAAAGGACGGCAAATTCGGTCTACACTCGACGGAATTTCAACCAATCGAGGACATTAACATGAACCAGAACTTGTTCTGTGCGTCTTCTAGATTTTCCAAAGCCTTCTATCCCAATGGAGGACAGGGAAATGCGGAAAAACGCCCGGAGACTTCAACAGTGGATAACGACAGGAACTGTTATGAAAACGAATTGGCCATGCCTTTGACGGCCTTGAAAAATCTTCCAGGGCCTCCATTATCGCCGTAAGAAGAGAGTTTCTGGTCTTCTAGAGCATATATCAAAATTGTGAATAATCCTTAGTTAAGAAGTATGGAGAGAAGACTGAGGTAAAAGTGTAAATTATGGTTCTATGTTTGTTTGAATTTGGTTAAAGGTATTTATTGGGTAATGTTGAAGTTTCAGGCTTTCACTGTATGAAAAAGTGTTAACAGATCTATAATATGAGGGAAAAACTAATAGAAATGATCCATACATATGAAATGTGAAATTACGAGAACGTCAGTTTGTAAAGAAAGCAATTTATTCGGACTCAAAATGGGAATGGATCTATTTTTCCCTCAAATTTCGAGTCTGTTGATATTTTTCATACAGTGGAAGTCTAATTCATATCAGCGTATTTCTGAATACAAAATTCATTATGGTTTTTCGTCCCACTCGCAAGAAAGATATTAAAAATTATTTTGGTAGTTGAGTCAGTGATAGTATTTTACAGAATACTTGTATGATTAGTTCACCGGTGTGATTTATTTGAGTTTGCTGATTGGCTTTCCAAAAAAGCTTGTGAGCAGAAAATCTGGAACTTGAACTGGGCCTCGCACTATTTTTATGGTTAACGGTTTGAATCTATTGACACTGTTGATGGTTTGAAGATGGTTAGACTAAACGAGACGTTGAAATGTTGTTCTGTTGAGATTTTCACTACGACACGTGTTTCGCTATACGAAAGTATATTCGGACGTCACAATACTGTACAGTATTGTGATGCCAGACTACTATATATTCAAAAAGCAGACTCATCGCTATACGATAGCATGTTCGGATTACTATGTGTAAAATATTTTTGAAGTCAATGTCGAATCATGGTACTAACGTATTCAGAAAACACACTTTGATGTGAGATTTTCAATTAAAAGTTCACAAAATCACGATACGTGTTTCGCTATACGATAGCACATTCTGGCGTCACAATACTGTACAGTATTGTGACGCCAGACTACTATGTGTTGAGAATATTTTCAATGTCAATGTCAAATCCTAATACTGACGTATTCAAAAAACAGACTCATCGCTGTACGTTAGCAATACTGTACAGTATTGTGACGCCAGATTACTATGTGTAAAATATTTTTGAAGTCAATGTCGAATCATGTTACTAACGTATTCAGAAAACACACTTTGATGTGAGATTTCCACTTGAAAGTTTACAAAATCACGACACGTGTTTCGCTATACGATAGCACATTCGGACGTCACATTACTGTACAGTATTGTGACGCCAGGTTACTTTGTGTAAAATACTTTTGAGGTCAATATCAAATTCTGAAACTGACGTATTCAAAAATCAGATTCATCGCTATACGATAGCAAATTCGGGTGTCACAATACTGTACAGTGTTGTGACGCTTGATCACTATATGTAAAATATTTTTAAGGTCAATGTAAAATGCTGATACAAACGTGTCCAAAAAACACACTGTAATATAAGATTTATACTTAAAAGTTTACAAAACCACGACACGTGTTTCGCTATACAATAGCATATACTGTACTGTATTGTGACGACGGATTACTATGTATGAGATATTTTTGAGGCTAATATGAAATCCTGATACGAACGTATCCATAAAACACACTGTAATGTGAGATTTCTACTTAAAAGTTCACAAAACTACGACACGTGTTTCGCTATACGATAGCATATTCGAGCGTCATCATACTGTACAGTATTGTGACGCCAGATTACTATATGTAAAATATTTGTGAGATCAATGTAACATCCTGATAGTAACGTATCCAAAAAACACACTTAAAAGTTTAAAAAACTGCGACATATGTTACGGGCATCAAAATGCTATACAGTATAGTATACGTATACGTAGGTATCCGGATTTCACATTGGCCTCAAAAATATTTCATACATAATAATCTGGTCACTTCACCCATTGAGGTTTTTTCAGAAGGAATAAAAGTTGGTTCATTTCCGAAAATCATTGTTCAAAAAATGATTGAGTTTATTTGGGCAGACATGAGAGTTTATTTGAAGAGTAGGTAGTCTTGAATTGTGTTCAAATTGATATTCTGTAATGTTAAATGAATAAATATCAATTTTGAGAGAATTCAAGCTAAAAACATTGGAACTAGTTTATAAGGATCAATTTCTCTCATGTCATCTTAAACAAGTTCAAAAGTGAAACATTATCATGTTTTCAATATTAGGCATGTGAAATTCAATTTTTTATCCAGCACGGGCAAACCCATAAATACACCCAACACCAAGAAACAGATTTATTGAATTCATGTAACCAATTTGTATGATTACGTTATAAACTAGAACGAATGGAAAGAAATCGATGAATGTCATAACGATATTGAAATAATAAACATAAAAAAGATTCGATACTCTTATATTCGTGCGCATATTCTACTATTTCATAAAAATTATGATAACAAAGATTTTTTCGGCAGAGAACTTATTTTAACGTATTTCTTGCCACCTGCCATTCATGAGACAAGAAGGAGTGACTCAAAAAAAATCGTTATAAAAATAGTGCGGGGTCCTGAATTTTTCCAAAAATATAGGTGAACGATGAAATATATTTGCACCTGATTAACAAAAATTCACAATTCAGCAAACCAACTCACAGCTTACTGCTGTGATTATTAAATATATTTCAAAAATCATATTTCTTCGACACTCCACAAAAGTGATTCTTTCACATGAGAATTAGTTTCAAAAATTTTGAACTTGACGATAACAGAAATAATTCATCTAGCACAACAAGTTCCAGTAATAATTTTACTGAACTCATTGTTCAAATAAAACAATAGATCAACTCGGAAGTCACAAAAATCGATATAAATTTTTTCTTTGTCAGTGATACGAATCTGAGACCTAGGTATTATAAGAAATTAATTAAGGAAAGTCACTAGATTTATTTATATATTTATTACTATAGCCTAGAGAAATATATTTGTGTATATTCCAGAAATAAATTGTAAATATCTGAAAATCCGTTTATGTAAACGAATTCCCTCAACCCTTCCGTACCCCGCTGAGCTTCAAAGAGGGAGGGCAAATTTGTGAAATATTTTGACAGTCAACATTGCAGCCGAACAAGTTTATGATGGATAATCCTGACAAATTTTCTTCAGAGCTTATGAATTGTATCTATTGTTGATACTTTGTACCTTCCGATAACACGTAAATACAAAAGTTAATAGATGTTCAAAGATACAGGTAAGTATAAAGCTCCTTTGCTCGCCATTATCTTGAATTCAGAAAAAAGCCGTACTTGAGAAAGATAATTGGATTTTGCAGATGAATAATTTTTGATATTTTGAAAGACAGATCATGCGGTTAAGGTTTCTTTTTCAGCTCATAAAATCTCACAAAACTCTACGAAAATATCTCTAGGTTTTTTCTATTTGTAATAACTACTTTCCCCTACGAATATTTGATCGATTTGTTCAATATTCGTAGTGTGAATTAGAATATAGATATTAATTATTAGAATCATGACGTAATAAATCTGTCCTGTGCCCTGTGAGAAATGAAGAAAATACATTTCAAATTGCTCTTCACCTTTGTGAAAATCCCCATGTCAGCACCTGAGACCTGAGCAGGGAATTAGAATTTTCTCAAACCACCGTGTCTCGAATGATACGAGCAAGCAAATTTCATCTTTACCACATGCAATTGGTGCAAGAGTTAAGAGGAATAGATTTTAAAAAACGTGTTCAATTTTTCCGATGGGGTTCAGAAAAAGTTAATCATGAAAAAGATTTTTTTTGATTTCGTGTTAATTTCTCATGAAGCGACTTTTTATAAAAATGGAACTGTGAGTCGGCATAAAATGCATTATTATGCAACGGAAAACCCCCATTTTATTCGTTGTCTGAACCATCAACAGCGTTGGTCACTGAATGTTTGGGGTGGAATTCTCGGAAAAAGAGTTTGCGGTCCGTATTTTTTGGATGGGGATCTCACTGGAATAAAATATGTGAGATTTTTTCGGCATGACTTTTCGAATTTATTGGACGGAGTTCCATATGGAACAAGACTTGGAATGTGGCTGCAACAAAACGGTGCACCACCACATTTTAAAACTGAGGTACGGGAATACCTCAACGATCATTTCGATAAAAATTGATAGGTAGGAGTGGGCCAATGGTGTGGCCACCCAAATCACCTGACCTGACCAAAATGGATTTTTTGTGGGGGTATATCAAATGGATTGTCTACCAAACTTTTCCCACATCTATAGAAGACATGAAACGATGAATCACTAGAGCTTTCAGGGAAATCCCAAAGGATATGCTGGAACGTGTAGAGAATTCGTTCAAAAAAAGACTGACATTATGTGTTGCAGGAAATGGGAAACTGGGTATAATTCGTAAAGTATCTGTTTTTCGTATAGTATACTCCTGATAAAAAATGTAGTAAAATGTTGAATTCATACAAATGAAAAAATACAGGGTGTTCTATTTGAAAAACTTGAATTATGTCTGTTTGAAATTGAATGAAACATGACCGGTTTTACCGAGCGCCCTATATATTGTTTCCGAAAGTTGAGATTCCTGAAATTATCAAAGTGATGTTGATTAACTACTCCTAAAAAAATCCAGTCAATTGCTGTAGACATGCGGGTGGTGAAATAAAAAAATATTTTCTTTTCAAAATAGGTTTTTCTGGATTAACTTGGCAATGCAACATGGAATCGAATGACATATTTATATACTGGATGTTCCATTAAAAACAATAAAACTGAATGACCCAGTATGGAAGAAAATAATTTTGGAAGATGGTATTTATCGATATGACTGCGAAAAAAAATTGAGAAATTCGAAAAATTGTTTTCTCTGATAGCAATGGACTGAGGGAATCTTGTTGACCCACCCTGTACATACTGTAGGTGCTAATATTTTTAGTAAAATTTCAAGAACTGTCATGGGTGTGCCAGTGTTACAATTTTTTATTTTCGAAAGTACTTTTGTTGGAGAAGGATAATGGTTGTAAATTTCATATGTATTGTTACATGGCTCTATTTCTTGCTTTTCAATACTTTAATTGAAGACTATTCCATCAGCTCTGGTTGAGCAATGTGACGATTCCCTGGGTATTGAAGAATTTTTTTCCATATGTATCAGGAGGGAAAGTTTGTGAATGTGAGGATTCTGTTACTACAAAAATATCCAAATTTCAGATTTCAAGGCAGGTTTTCAAATTATAAAACTAACTGTTTAATCACAATTGTTTTCCAGAATTATTTTTTCTACTGTTTCTCCTACATGGAGAAACATAATTAATGATTATCATTGCAGAAATTATATTATTACTATTATACACAATAGTCGTACATCCGTCGTTTACAATTATTTCTGTATTATTTATAATTTCATATGATTGGAATAATAACAACTGTATCGAGGAGAGTTACATATATATAGGAAAATAAGTGTTTTTTCTATATTTCATAATTTTGAAATGTATTCAGCCGAATCCGTTTCAATGCATTAATGAAATGTTAGTCTTGTGGATAGCATTTCATATTCTCTGATACTCTTTTTTTATTGCATTATATCTAGAGACTCTTGTCTCTAATCAATACATTTTGGTTTTTGCTTTCAGCTTTTATCTAAAAAGAACATGAGAATACATTTTTATAATAAATTTCTATAATATTCAGTGACACCATTAAAATCGGCAACATATAGGATGGCAAATGAACACTCTCTTTTTCTTGACCTAGTTTTTGTGCTCTATTCGAAAAGGTAATACTTTTATTTGAAAAACAGATTGACTCAATTAGTTCACTAGTCGCGAAAAACATTTTAAGTTTGAACATTGAACATTCAGTTACAAAACCAATATTTTCTTTGAATACCGATCAATGATTTTGGTAACTCAGTTGCATTTGAAGGAAACGTGGCTTCATCTATCCACATATGTTACATAGACTGATTTGTCAAACTTTACAAAATTCAAACTGAGGCTAAAAACACGGTATATCTCGATTTTACTTAATAGGAACGTGGGATTTTTTTTAACAAATTTTCACGAAACTATTTTACTTCAACTTCGCTATTGTTTTTGTCACAGTAATAAAAAAACAAAAAACTGAAATTTTTTGCAACATATAGGAACGATTTATATTTTCTACTATATTACTTACTTTAAATGATAGGAGGTACAAATAATTAAATTTTAACAGAATAAAAATTCAAGATGAACATAATATGGATGTTGTTTGTCATGATAAGAAAGTTTGAGAATAAAAGGAATCGAAGGAAGAGAAACTACAATTTATATTCAATTTTTTCAGTACTGAAGACGGGGCAATTTTAGATTACGTATATATTTTTTCAAATGGGAAATTGTCAAATACGACATGCTACTGATGAATATCGGATTTCCTTTGAAAAAAATACTTTGAATTTAGACTGTAACTCATCGGGCTGTCTTTTTTTAAAAGTTCCATTACAACTTTAATTTTTTCAGATTGTGAAAGGTTTAAATTTCCAGAAAACTCGATGAAAATGTCTTTTTTCGAAATTTGGTCAAAAATGCAATTTTTTATTTTTTCTGAAAAACTGTCGATTTTGTAAATAGTGAATGACAGTTAATGATGCGTGACCGTTTGAAAAAGAGCGAAGAGAAAATTCGGAAAGTGAGGTGTTTTGTATAATACTTTTTCAAAATTTGTAGGGCAATATTTTTCAATATTTTTTTTTGACGAAATTATGGAATTTGTGAATGTTTTTCGTTGTAAACTATCTTCATTATACCGATGGTCACTTTGCCGTCTTCCATAGATGAGGTATCAGAAAATAAATTATATAATTTCACTAGCGACTCGCCTCGGCTACGCATGGGTGCAATGCTAATACTAAATATACATAAACGCGTGCGATCCCTGCCAAAGTGCTATTGGGCAAAGAGCGGTCTTTGACGCGCTATTTTTAGACATGCAACGCTTGCCCCCCAACCGGTACCGCCGCAACCACTATGTCCCTGCATTTCAAATCTGTAATATCTTCGGAATTATCCATTTGAATTAAATGCTGTAAAAGGCACGATGTATTAAGGGTGTTTAATTGGATAAGTATCGATGCTGCATTGCTTGAAATCGCTTCGTAATTAAGGCATTATTTCTCAAGGATTAAAATGGTTATTGTGTGTTATCCCTACGAGATGAACATATACCATCGCGAACTTTTTGTAGACCTTTTTAAGGTATACAATACTGTAGTATATTTTTTGTTTGTAGGAGTTTATTTACAACTTCAAATTAGAAACTTCCAAAATTGTAGTTGTTTCTCTACAATATTATGCACATATATCCTTTCTCTTGAATCACTATATCTACTAAAAAATTCGCACCAATATTAGTTGCGTAATTTTAAAGATCTACGTATACATACGGAAAGACAGCGGGAAGCGGTTTTATTTTATACTATGTAGTGATACTCAAAAATCTGAAAAACGAATGATACTGCCTATATTTTTAGTTGATGTATATGTTCAGTTGTTCTGGTTGTTCGAAATTTGTAACAAAATGAATGATTTTTTCGTAAGTAGTAATAAATAGAAACGCTTTGAATAACTGGTTGCAAAAATGAGAAATGTTGATATATTTTGAACAATTTTGAAAAGCTATATGAATCGAATAACAAACCGATTGATAGGAATGAAAGAATAATATATCCCGCTGGATCACCTGATTTTAACCCGTTAGCCAAATATCAAGTTTATACCAATATAGCTGGCAATATATGTGACCTAAAAGACCGAATCAGACAACGAAATGTAGAACATAATGCCCGCTATGCCACTAAATGGAAGAAAAGTACTCGGGAAGGGTAATTATCAATACATCCACTGTGAATTTTCTATCCATCGGTTTTGGTAGTGTATCCAATAGTTAAATAACGACGATAAACTTCATTTAGGTAGAACATTTTCATCACGACGATTCATCATGTATTATTCTGTAACATTTACAGTAAAGTATAACTTCTAGACCGGTGACGGCATCATAATTTGAAGGATGTTCACCCAGTATATTGAATTATTAACAATGAATTAAAATGAATAATGAACTCATTCCAGAAAATTTCATGCCATGAATAAATATCCTGAACGATTTCTTTTCAAAATATAAAAGTTATTCAAAATATTCCACAGAATTAATCTATATTTCAGATACTAATATAATAAATATTCCATCTTTCCAAGCCACCTTTATTCAAGTAGAGAAAATAGCATGGCATGGAAGAAAAAATAATTGAAGTGAGCTAATATTGAAATCAGCCTAAACGAATGAATCTTTAGGCCTCAGAGAAAATGATGATTATTATTATCTTTGCAATTAATTATTTCATAAATTTTTCATTTCCTATTGATATTGATATTACCATGAACATTTTCTACGTAAAATTATTCTTTAAAAACGTCATAGTACAGTAGATTCCACACAAACCGCCACAACATTTAGTAGTTACCCTGCCATCAAAAAACTGCCAACTTTGTGAATAGATCTACATGGCCGCTATCTCTTTTATTCCTCCAACCCTCCACAAAGTGAGAGTTGGCTTGGGTCAGCATCTATGACTGCAGCTGTTAGAAAGCTTTGAAAGCTCGAGCATGCGCAATATGCGTGTTTAAGATGGCCGATGTAACATGATCACGGAGAATATGTTGTTAGATTTTGTGAGTTATTTCGAATGGAAGAATATTATATTATCATTCTAAACTGTTGTGAAGCGTGCTGACTTGTTTTTGGAGATGGATTAAGGTAAGATACTAAGATTTATTTATTATATTTGGAACATAAATAGCGGAATTGACTTCAATGTTATGATTCGTTTGAATACATTTTCGAAAATCGTTATATTTCCATTGTGAGAACAAATAGTGTTTCAGTGTTTCAAGGATATATTCTATTAAAAACATATCATATACTAGATATGTTTTTCGGTAGTTTCACAAATTTTTATGATTTTTATGAAACTTCTATAAATATTTTCATGAATAGTGTTATTCATTTTCATTGGGTAACTGGTCGACCCATTCATAATTAACAGTTTTTAGGTGTAATAACACAAAATAGGATATTACATATAATTTCTTCATTGTTTGAGGCTCAACAAAACAATTTATGAGCTTATATGTCTGGAATATATTCAATTCAGTTCATTTGTACTTTATATAGCTCCATTTATCGCCAAGGCTTCTGCGCTCTATAAATCAAAGATGAGCTGTTTCAATTTTAGTCTCTTCAGACATCTGATTAAATCATAACATCTACCGGAATAATAGAAAGGAATGTACAAAAATATGATTAATTGAATGATTATTTAAAGAATGTAGGAATCTGCTTCTACACTTAATTCTTATGAATTTTAGCCTTAAGAAATTATATAATAATAATTTGAAATGAATGAAATCTACTTCTTCATAAAATATGACAAATATGCCTCATATAAAATGATTCAGGGGTATAAATCAGTTTAGATTCTCAGGATATACAGGGTGTTAATTAATGTTTTACAAAAATGGTTCGAAAAATAACCACTAAACACACTTTTTATAACAATTATGAATTGAAAGCTTATAAAGTTGACAACAACTGTCAAGTTGTTTATGAAATGCTGCAATCGTTTTTCAAGGCAACTTTTGATTATTATTTTCAGAAGAGTGCGAAATTCAATGATGCGGCGGCTAGACGGTTGTATTGAAGCCGAAGGAGGCCATTTCCAACACTTAATTTAATAAACTAGAGTTTATAGACTTTATTTTATGATTTTCACTATAAGGGTTTTACAAAAACTGCGACACGTGTTTCGCTATACAATAGCTTCTTCAAGCATAACATAACTTTCAAATTCCCAAAACTTTCAGACGAACAGGTTCATTTGGTCGAGTGTGAATAGGTGTGAGCCACAATAAACTCTTGCGGGTTGCGGTGGTACACAAAGGGAGGGGCGAAAAAACCCACTCACTTTGGACCTAACCCAATCTATCATCACTTCAGAGAAACAGAGAGAAGTATGTAACTGAACCTAGAATAGGGCAAAGACTATATTAGAGCTCCTTATAGAGTGAACTATTGTTAATCAAAAACAAAAGTTTGTTATGTGATCAATGAATTCTTTAATATTGAAATTGAATTTTTATGATAGTATTAAAGGTACCTAAATCTCAGTGATAACAAAATAGTGTGACATGAAAGATGTGAGGGAAATGTAAAAAGATAATGCCACCATGTATATTCAACATACTAACTCCTTTTGTATACAGGGTGTAACATAAGTACGTTAAAATTTTTCAGGTGACGTATTCCTGAGACAATTTGATAAAAAAAGTCTATATGAACGTGTGTCCGAGAATGCTTCGTTTCGGAGATACGGGGTGTTCAAATTGAACTTTTTCGTTGGCTTTTTGAAAATAACTCTTGCAAAAAATAAGTTATTAGCACGAAATTCGGTACCCGGGGTTTTTTTGACGTGAGAAATCATAATTTTGTATTGATTTTCATGTAACATCTAGAGGGCGCTGCGTACGCTGTCATTATTCATTTCAAATTGCCCTTACTTTTTTGACAGTGAACTTTTGGTATTTTTCATGAAAAAATCTAATTCCCACACCTTTTCCAAGTAAAAAAGGTACACTTCCTCAACAACGCTGAAGGTGATCGTTTTCGAAATACTTACAATTTTCTATATCGATCCATATTACTTAGCTCCTAGGGCGCTAAGTAAAGTTGCTGAGAATATTTCAAAAACTAAGTATGTGGTGGATCTCGTCAAAATAAACAACTTTTTTCTATAAAATGTTTAACGAAGAATGATTCGTTTTAGAAATACAGATTGTTGAAATTTTTCAAAACATTTGATTTTTGTCATAAGTTTTTTGCAATATACCCGTATGCAGTATACCCGTACAGACTTCTTCTAAACGGAGCATTATCGAATTGCTTATTCAATCCAAATTAAAAAAAAAATGTCAGGTTTTATTATTCAATTAGAAAATGCTACATTTTGGATTTTGTACAAAAAACAATTCGGAGGAGTAGTATGTTTTTATTAGGAAAATAAACATATAAAAATTGAACGAAACAACTATCACGACAACTGTTCAAAGTAACAACCCCCAACAGTAATACAAGCTTCTGCTCTCCTCATCAAAGAATTCCGCACCTGTTGAAAAATGCCCGGAGTGTTTCTTATCGTTTCACAGCAAGCTATGATGCGATCCCTCAACATTTGCTTGTTTTCGATGGGGCTAGCATAAACTAGTGATTTTAGGTGTCGTCAAAAGAAAAAATCAACGAAATTGAGGACCGGTGACCTCGGGGGCCCATGCTCAGTGCCTCCTCTTCCTATCCATCGTTGGGGATATGCTACGTCTAAAAAATTTCTTACTATCACACTAAAATGAGCAGGAGCTCCATCGTACATAAACCAAGAGTGATTTCGGAGCCCAATGGGAATATCTTCCATAAGTTGGGGAAGCTCGTGTTTCAAAAATTGTAGGTAAGCATCTCCATTCAAACGTAAGGGGAGAAAATAGGGCCCAATTAAATAATCCACAATTATGCCTACCCCTACATTAAAAGAGAATCTGTCTTGGAAATGAGTTTGCGTTATCGCATGTGGGTTATCTTCCGCCCAGATGTGGTTGTTATGGAAGTTCATGATACAATTTCTTGAAAAATTAGCCTCATCTGTGAAGAAGATTTTCGATAAAATTTGCGGATGTTGTTCGACTTTTCTTTGAAGCCATTGAGCAAATTCGATACTTGGTTGGAAATTACGTAGCGTAAGTGCCTGGACACGCTGGATATGATAAGGATATAATTGCTGTTCCTTTTAAATTTTGTAAACTGTCATGTGACTCATATTTAAAGTTTGACTAATTGTTCTTGTACTTGTCTCTGGATGTTCACTAATTTCTTCGAGAACCACCTCCTCCAATTCTACAGTTTTTATAGTCCATGGCCGTCCTACTGTAGAATTTGTTTCAAAGCTTCCAGATTCGGAAAGTCGCCGGAAAAGATTCGCAAATGTCGCTGCACAAGGATTCACGCGTTAGGGACACCTTTCCTGATAGATACGTCTGGCCTCGCTTGAATTTCCGTCAGCCAAGCCCTATGCAAAAATCATATCAGCCATTTCAGCATTCGTAAAGTCGGGCATGGTACCAAAAATCATTTTATAAACTCCGAACTGTGAATTTGTCAATTAAAGAGTCAACTCGATACTGTATTCACGGATTTCAGAAAAGCGTTTGATAAAGTTGACCATGATGTTTTGTTATATAAATTAAATAAAATTGGATTTTCTGAGAATTTATTGAAATTATTAAAAAGTTATTTACAAAATAGATACTTCTGTGTTAAACACAACGGTAACACATCAGGTAAATTTCATGCTAGCTCTGGTGTTCCTCAAGGATCTAACCTTGGACCACTATTATTTGTTCTATTCATAAATGATCTCCCTTCCATTTTGAAATTTTCTGAATGTTTGCTTTTTGCCGATGATCTGAAAATATATAAACAGATTCAAACATTTAGGGATTGTGTTAATCTGCAAAGGGACATCGACAGTATTTATGAGTGGAGCATCGCAAATAAATTGAAATTTAATATTAACAAATGTAGCACCATCACAATAACTCGTTAGAAGGATCCTGTTAATTTTGATTATATGATGGATGAGGAAGTCCTCCACAGATGTTCTGAGGTTAGAGATCTTGGGGTAACTTACAACAGTACTTTATCGTTTGCCAAACATATTCAAAATATTGTTAAATCGTCAAATCGACTGTTGGGATTCATTATTAGACAAACTCGGAACTTTACGAATAACAATACTATAAAATTATTATACTACTCACTTGTAAGACCTAAATTGGAATTTGCAAGTATAATATGGTCAGGTGAATATCGGTCCACAATCAATGCAGTGGAGAAAATACAAAATAAATTGCTCAGGTATCTATATTATAAACAGTACCGTATTAGAGCTGACTATGAAATTATCAGATCCAATCAACTTAGACATGACTTCAAAGCTCTCTCTTTGGAAACTAGGAGATCCCTCACCATGATGTATTTTTTGTATAATGTGATAAACAACAGGATAAATGCACCAGAAATCCTATCATTACTGAGATTCAATGTCCTTTCCCGTAGAACTCGGAGAACTTATCCATTCAATATTCCGTTGGTAGTTACAACGTACAGATCTCCTCTCGTGACCATGCTACGACTGGCCAATACATGTAGTGTGCTAGTAGATTTAGATTGGACTCTACCTCAGGGAGTATTTCGTAGAGCAATATTAGATTTTTTCTTGACAACATCTGTTTGATACGCATACAAATTTATTATATTTAGTATTTTCATCTGTGCACGAATATGATTTTCTATTGATAAGGTAATTTACATATATTACCATTATCGATTTTATTGCCCAACTATATTCAATAACAGAGTATATATAGTTCATTGCTATTCAACCTCAAAGTTTTTGTGTAGATACACAACTGACTCTCATGATTTATAATTATTGAAATGTGAAGATTATTTTATATTAATTATCCATGTAATTAGACCTTTGGTCTGTTTGGATACAAATAAATAAATAAATAGTTAAAAATGTGACAGCGAACTTCTATTTTTATAAACAAACTTTCATAGCCTACGCGATTCAATTAACTTAATTTGCAAGCGGAGAGCGACAAAAATTATTGAAATCAAATTTGGCTATAAAGTAATATGCATCGATATAGAAAATTGTAAATATTTCGAAAAGGATCCTCTCCAGCGTTGTTGAGGAGGTGTAAGTTTTTTACTTGGAAAAGGTGTGAAAATTAGGTTTTTTCATGAAAAGTATCAAAGTTTACTGTCAAAAAAGCTAGAGCAATTTGAAATAAATAATGCCTTCTAGATGTTACAAGAAAATGAATACGAAATTATGATTTCCCACGTCAAAAAAATCCCGGGTACCAAATTTCGAGCAAATAACTTATTTTTTGCAAGAGTTATTTTCAAAGAGCGAACAAAAAATTTCAATTTCAACACCTCGTATCTCCGAAACAAAGTATTTTCAGACACAAGTTCATATAGACTTTTTTTCTTGAAATTGTCTCACGAATACGTCACTTGAATATTTTAACGTACTCATGTAACCCTCAGTATATATTTTTCAATAACTGTGGTTTCTTATCGATATAAATCTTAACTGGACAGGTAGCGTGGAAAAACTCAATTCTTCTAAAGCTACGGTTGAAAAATGCTCAAAAAGTTTCTCTTTCAACATGAAAATCGATGGTCTGAGCGATTTTTTTGTCAACAGCAACCATGAAAATTCAGCCTCATTTCGCTTTCGTTGTCAACCGGAATATTCACCGATGTACAAAATTAATCAAATCATATGTCTTGCAGCTTCACAAAATTAACTTCCAAATATTACCCACAGCAAAACATAATCATTATGTATGAAGCGTTTTCTGTTTTTTGTTACAGGACGTCAAGTACCCTCCGCAGATAAGAACCAGATCTCCAATAGCCTGATGATGTTAGTATTCCGAGGGTGAGGTGAATCCATAGTTCAATCATCATCATCGAGCTATCGTAATGGTTTGTAATGTCCACTGGTCAATTTATCATGGGAGCTTCCTAATGGATTTTGCGGAATATTTATCTCACTTTCGGTTTCCAGTTTATGATTTCATTGAGCAGATGGGTGATTAGAAATCAGTTTTTGGAATGCTCCTCGAAATAAATTATTTTCGTGGAATCCCCATGAAGGCCGAGGCTCATTGGGCTATAATAACTTTATTTTCGACACTGGAACATTTTATTGGCCAATTGTGTAACTGCATATTTTGATTTATCATTGATTTGACAAAATATATGGAAATACATCGAGATTGGAGAAACTCTGAAAGAAAAAGTGTTATATCAATTTGACTTCAGAAATGAACTCAAGAATAGCATATTCTTCTAATATAGAAATGGTGAATCAATTGCATTTTAGTTCAGGTTCAATTACACTTGAACTGAATTTATGATTTTCTTGCTTTCGATATTCGATTCGGTCAGAAGGAAATTCATTGATATATTTTCTGATAAAACCTCATGGAATCCAAACAAATTATTACTTCTTCCTTGGTGAAAATTGATCATTTTTGGGGAAGACAATTTTGAGCTTTCTACTCCTCCATCTTCATAAAAAACTACTTTCATATAAACATTGAAAAACATGAAACAAAAATTACTTTCGGAAACTTTGATTTGAACATTATATTATACAAAAACAGTTTTTCGTGTTCAGATTGTACTACAAAACATTAATTATGAAATTGAATCAGATATCATTCACAGGATTGTTACACAATATAATATATGAAACAGGTGAAATTTCACTTACATGGTACACCGACATACTCAACGGCAAACATCCGACGTTTCGTTTTTCAGTTGGAATGCGTAGGAATTTATCTGTTTCTGTGGTTTGTTAATGAACTCTGTGAAATAATCAACTGTCAAAAACTATGTTTTGCTGATGATTCAAAAATTTTCACACGAATTCGAACTCTTGATGGCTGAAATAAGTTTTCAAATGATCTGAATTTCATAAAAATCTGGTTAACAGAATTTGGGCTGTTATGATAAATGTGAAATACTTACGTTTTAGAGAAATTTTGTAAATATTTATTTTATGGAAAATGAAAAATATATATCTGCTTAGGAATGACACCATCAAAAATTTGGGAGTAATATGTGACAGCAGATTGACTTTTTCTACCAAACTAGAATCAGGTAGTTTAAATTCGTTTTCTTTTTATGAGTGTTATTTTCAGAATATTGAAATAATTCAGAGAATATTTCTCAAATTTTTGATATTCAAAATAGAACGTAATATAGACAATAAAGAGAGTTATGTAAAAATCTAGACATCTCCACTGAGGGGAAACGTAACTACTTTGTCTTTTTTAGATAACGTTTTAATGGATTGTTTGAGTTGATATTCTACCGCACATTGATTTTCATATTCCTGGCCTATCTTCGAGGAAATATGTAGTCAATGTGCGCATGAGACAACTCATCAAAATTGCTTATACTTTTTTATAAAAACAGGATTGAAGAAGAAAAAAACTTTGAAAGTCCATGTGAAGACGATCATGAGTTTCATTTTCAAGAGATCAGTTCATGCTTATCCGGTAGCAATTTTATTGCTACATTAAAAAAAAATAAGTTAAACGGTTTTATTGAAATGAAAAAGATAATAATGATGTACTAAAAACAAAAAAATAATTCGGGAGGTCCTAGGTAGCAGTCATCACACCACTCTCTTCAGCAATCTACGGAATTTTCCAGATGAAAGAATAATAAAATCGTTGAGCCAAGCGTAACCTGAATACATTTGTAAATATTACACCCAACGATTTCATTATTGTTTTATCTGATCAAAACCGTAGATTGCTGAGAAGAATGATGTGATGACTGCTACCTAAGACCTTCCGAATTATTTTCTTTACTACATTATCTACATCAATATTATTTATTTTCAATGATGGACAAGACCAAATATCTTTGTTGAGCAGATTATTAGTCAAAGATCAATACCTGTTTATATGGCCTTAAGTCGGGTTCATAATGAGTTTTTCTGTTACCGATTTCCTACTAATATAAACAACACTCTGAAGTGGAAACTTGTGTAATATAAATAGGAATGTTCAATAGCACAATTAAATATAACAAGACTTACCTAAACCCTAAGCTAATCTTCAGCTACTAGTACTAATAATATTAAATTAATATTAAATTGAGTTTCCACACCTAACCTGGAGCTCCAAGAGAGGCTGAATTTTATCAGCAATAATTTTACGTATCTTGATAATAAGCTTGTCGTTAATACAGAAAAATCAATATTAATTGAATTCTTTTGCGAAAAAAGATTTATGCATCATATACAAGTTTTAGTTAATAATGTTACAATTATCCTAAGTGAAATAACCAAATTTTTGGGTGTTTACATTGATACTAATTTATCTTGAAAATTTCATTTGAACCACGTGGTTATAAAACTTAATAGCAGCTTTTATGCAGTATCGCAACTACGTCAGGTTTTGGATATGAACTCTTTGATTAACGTGTATTATGGTTCATCTTGTGGGGCGGATCTTGTTTTTATAGCTCAGAAAAGAATTCTTTGTCTAATTTTTAATCTAGATAGAACCGAATCTTATAGGCCACATTCAAGCAAAATAAAATTTTGACTTTCCCAGATATTTATATCTATTACTGTTTGGTCAATACGTGGAAAAATATGAATGACTACGAGTCCGATTCTCAGTGCCATCAATATTCCACAAGATCAGGAAATTTAATTAAAATTAAACAACATAGGACTTCAACCAATGAAAAGTCTCCCTATTTGGCCGGATCAAGACTTTTCAATTGTCTACCTACTACTCTATAATATATCTCCGATATTAAAAAGTTCAAAATGAACCTCAAAGAGTTTTTAATTGATAGGACTATTTATTCAGTGAAAGACTTCTATTAAAGTCACCGTACGTAATGTGTCTATTACTTCCATGTACTTGAATATACATTGTATATAATAATTTTTTTCCACTTGATGTAACTCCGTTATGTTTTATTTTATCTTGTATTTATGTTTCGTAGATAATTGTATGATCTAAAAGGAATAAAAAGTATTATTATTATTATAACCTAACCTCTTTATAATATTCTTTCAATATCAGTACTAATAATTGAAGGTTAGGTTAGGTTATTTTAGTTATATCTTGATTGTGCTAGTAAATATTCTTCCAAAAAGGTCTACACAAAAGCGATTCGAGACGTTTTTCCTATTGATAAGTTAGAAAATCAAAATAATAGAGCAACGGAAAAAGTGGCTCCATTTTTGAGGAAACGAGATATTAAAATTGCATATAGAACAAGTATATACGTTGTGAAAGTTACTTAGAAATAATGAAGACAAAACATCCAAATTCGAAAAATCAGAAGTATATAAATTAAAGTGTGGAACGTGTTCTGGCAGAACATTTAGGAATCGAATCCAGGAACATCATATGAGCTATGTAAATAAGAAAGCAAGTTTAGCATATCATAATAATAATAATATCGTTTATTATGCATAAAAATACATTTATACATAAAAGGAAAAGGGTTAGCCAAAGCTATCTTCCACCCTTCCCAAAAATTATACAGTAAGTATGAGAAAATAATCATAAACATACTTATTTAGTATCATAACAATGATAGAGAAAAGAAAAAATAATACATCATCTAATAACTTCTGAATTTCTTAACATTATTTTGGTCAATTTAATAATTTCATTCCATTACCGCACATTGAATTTTAAATCTTTCAAATTTGCACTGAGCAGAAAGCATCTGTGATTTTATTTCTTTCCTAAATTGATGAATATTATGATTTGAAAGGGGTAAAATTTCATTCAGATAGGAAGGGGTTATATAAGAAAAATATCCTTGAAATTTGGAAAGTACGGTGTCTAGGTATGTTGAGTTAATTCTCAAATTGACCATATGTATGTCAGAATGCCTAATTAGTAAACTATATAAATAACTAGGTGTTTTAGTTTCAAGCAACTTGAACAAAAACATTTTAATCAAATATTAGACTATGTACCTCATATTCAGCTCCTTCATTTTTAACAAAAATGGGGTGACATGTTCAACATATGGTATACAGCATACGAATCGCATGCCGGAATTTTGTATACGTTGTAATTTCTGTTTGTTATGTTGCGGCAAAAATTGTAATACACCGAACGACAATACTCGAGTTTTAACTAACCTAGTTTCATTTCTTCTGATAACTGATACTTGAATTTATATAGCGATTTGAGTTTAAAGAATGATACTTTGAAAATGTTTGTCACATGTTCGTGGAAAGACAAAGAGCCAAGATTTTTAGCACTGTCTACCCTGTCAATGTCTGCGTTATCGATAGTGAGCCTAAAGTTACACTGAGTTTCTACTATTTTCTTTGAGACCCTAAGCATCAGACCAAAGTTTTATTTCGACTGATTTTCAGTTCATTCAAATCATCTTTTAGAAGAAACTCATATCTTTAACGAAGGGTTCGAAATTTTACACGTAGAAATTAAAGGTTTGAAACTGAATTATTTGGAAGCAATGGAAATTAATAACCTTAAAAATTCAAACATTCTAATGAATGACCAACTGGATTTGAATAGATCACCATAATTGAACTCATTTTCTTGAAAAACTGAGGAAGTATTATTATTGACGTAGAAGTGAGGTATTATGCTCCAGGTAATCATAATTGAAGAGGTACCTCAGGTATATGAGAACTGTAGAGGTTTAGGTAATTTGATTGAGGTAATCCCAATTGTAGTTACCTGTGGTATACAAATTTTAGCGTAAAAATCAACTTGTTTTATTCAAACCACTGTTGAAGAAGCTTTTGTGTTAGCAAAACATGTCGTGATATATTTTTCAAATAAAATTTGTGGAGATCAAATCATGAGTTGTAGTCCATGATCTTCATCAAGTAACGGCCGAAACAATCAGAAAATTCTTATTCATATTATGGGTTAATTAATTACATAAACTAGACAATGCCCAGAATTGTTTATCGGTGCAACCTGCATCAAAACACTTGCCTTAGAACACATACTAGTTGAATATAAAGTCCTGAAGTAGAAGAGAAAGCGTGTTAGGAATCACACGCTAAAAGGTAAGACCTCGTTAGTCCTTGGCTCGCACAATTTTCTCAACTTTTGTGAGTTGTCTTTCGTATGGAGGCGACAGATTTTAAACAGAAGAGGAAGTATGAGTTGGAATGAGTAGTGGACCTGAAATAGACCCGTGAGGTACACAACAGACAACTCTCAAAGGGTTTCTATATTCCACACTGAGACTGAATGCTTTTCATTCCCATCCAGTCATTGCAACTTCCTTGAAATCATCGAACTATGCCAATTGGCATTTGGAGCAAAACAGAGAAAGAGCAAGAGTTTGAAAATGGCAGATCCATCTTGCGTTTGACAGGGTGGCCGGGTAATCCATCAGGCTCCGGCCCCTGACCCCGCGTCAGCCCCGAGTTTGTCCGACCCGCGACCCTCCTGTCAGGGTTAGTGGAACACGTCACTGAACCTATTATGTACCAATACACACCCCTGCATATTCACGGAGAACGGCACAGCACATCTGGTCTAATGGAAGTGCGCTGTTTCCAATAACACGCAAACTTCACTCGTTGATGCCTCCAGAAAGCTTTCGGAATTTCAGATGCTTCGCAAAGTTTGCATTTCTCATTCTTGTTTCAGTTGTTTCATTAACTACTTGGCATTCTTTCTTCACCCTCGTTGACAAGTGTCGAGGGGTTTCAATCTGAGGCAATAACCATCAGGCTCGAAAAATTTTTAACGTTTGAAAGATTGGCAAATTATTTTAATCAGCGAGTTGTTTCCTTCTAAATAGGAGTTGAAAAAGTTATTGTAATAATAAAAGGGTACTTGAACTTGAGACAGTATCTGTCATTTGAATTAGCTATTGTCGATATGGTTGTTTCTAGAATTTACGAGTTATCACTTGCCTGGAAAAAAATTGAAAATTATCAAATGAGAGGGGCAAATTACTAAATTTGTTTAGAAATGTGTTCTATAGATAACATTCAAACTATATAAAGGTCATTTCCTTTATCATGTCGTAATTCTAAACCGTAACAGATACGAAGACGATTAAATGTAAAAAAAGGTAACTGTCATCGGGAACAATACAATGGTCGGAAAAAATTTACGGGGACTCTTCTCGAGTTATACGGGGAAAACCAAAAATGCTGTTTTTCGTTTTTTACGAATGGAATTGTTATTTTGGAGAATATCAGATAATGGAAAAAAATTTCTTGTTTTTGAAGTGAGTGTACTATGACGATGTAATAATATTCGATAAAAAGTTTCGCGTCAACATCGCCTTGTTGAAACTGCATCGCCTTGTTGAACATCGCCTTGCCACATTGTGGCCGGCTATGATGTTTCTGTTCAAAACCATCAACTATGCTCTTGACCACTCGAACAACAGCTTGTACAGCAGAACAAGATTTTCCAAAGCCATATTGATCAGTGTTAAGGAGAGTTATTATCAAATTAGAGAAACAGTCTTTTTTTAAGAGTAATTTCAAAAATTTTGCCAAATATAGGGATAATAAAGATGGGTCGATGATTTTCAAGGAGGTTTATACAGCGTAACTCACGGTCGATGGTAGGTTAGACGTTTCTAGAAAACGCAAAGCATGATTTCTCTAAAAATTTTACCTCTCACATTTCCTCACCTGTTCTATCGATCTAAAATATTTCCAGCATTGCGGCGTTGCCACTTCCATCAAAAAGTCCTAGCAACTTTATTTTTTTGAATGGAACACCCCGTATATTAATAAATTTTTGGAATCGCTTTAGTATTTTAATACTTTTTTGTTAATAATGTCCTATACCTATCTCTATCTGTTTTCGAGATAAAAAATAAATTGTGCTAAATATGGTCCAAAACATAGCCTTAATTGAAATTAAGTACATCAGTACTCTCAATTCATGAAAAGTTGATAATTTGATGGTAGTTTGGACAAACTCGAAATATTCAAATAACATCAAGAAATCGACTCCATATCATACATGGCGTGCTAAAATTACTATTATTTTCATTGTGCATAAAAGTAGTCAAAAGTTCATTTTTTCAAATGAAACTCCCTGTATATTACTCGGTTAATTGAAAGATAGTGAAAAATGTTTCAAGATGATATATCATATTCCTATACCTAAATCGTCAAGTTTTCTCAATAAAGTCGCTTCTTCTAGAAACATTATTTTTTTTAGAATTTGGATTTATGTAGCAGTGGAATTATCAAGCGTATAGTAGTTCGGTTACTTCTATAAGTAATTTACAAAGAATTATCGACGGTGTTTCGACTCATCTTCCAAAATGAATGCAATTATCGATTATTCAAACGAAGTTCTTATGAAATTATTTATTATACACATGAACAAAATGATCAAATCATTGTCAGAACGTGTAAAAAATTCAACCAAATGTATCCGCATTAACACCAATGAACGAGAAGAAGTTTGTAAGGTTACAAAATAATTTCCTTAACTATGGCTCGAAGTTTCCAGGGAACAACTGTACCAAAATTCAGTCATTTCTAGGTAAAAAGTAAGATTTTGTGGGCGAAATAAAACATGTGAAAGTACAGACAATAACAGAATAGGATGATTCAAAATAACAAAATTGTAAACAAAATATCACATTTTCACAATAAATGCTGAAAATGTTGTCCATTACATTCTAAACACTTCAAAATGTTTTTTTGTACGCGACTTGTGGTTGCTATGGAAAAAAGTCAGGTGGCGTGAGATCGGGTGATCTCGGTGGCCAATCCTACGGCCCTAAACGCCTAAACCAACGATCGTCGAAGAGTTCGTCAAGTTTCCTAGAAACTTCCTGGGTGGAATGAGCTGGCGCTCCGTCCGTGGAATGAGCTGGCGCTCCGTCCAGTTGAAATCACGAATTCCTATATTCCTCTAAAGGCAAATTTTCAAGAAAATCGGTTACAGTCGTCCTTTATATTTGGAGATATCTCTCTGCATGCAGTGTGTCTTCATAAATGAAAAAGCTAATTTTATTGTTTTTCAGAATACAGAAAACATTCAGGTCAAATTTTTCTTGAAAACCCATTTCTTTTGTAACATGAGGATTATGATCAGCCCAAAAATGTTTATTTCTTCTATTGAAAATACCATTCCTCGTAAATTTTGATTCGTCGCTCCAAATTATTTTTGACAAAATTTCCCGATCTTCCTGTGTATGAATCAAAAGGGATTCACAAAAATGCATTCTACGTTCGAAGTCTTCTGCTTTTAGAGCTTGAACTTTGGTAAATTTATACGGATGCTTTTCGTGATTTTTCAAAATTCGTTGTACTGAAGCATGTGATACACCTGAATCTTTTTCTGCACTGCGAATGGAAGCTTCTGGATATGCATAAAAATATGGCAAAACGTTAACAGTATTGTCCTCATTTGAAGTAACAGGTTTTGGTAATGTTGAAGGCGCTTTTAACATGGAGCCATAGTTAGGGGAATTATTTTGTAATCTTACAAACTTCCTCTCGTTCAGTGGTGTTAATTCAGGATACATTTGGTTGAATTTTCTACAAGTTCTGGCAATGATTTGATCACACTGTCCGTGTATAATAAATAATTTCATAAGAACTTCATTTATCAATTACTTATAAAAGTCACCAAACTGTCATAAGCTTGATAGATCCACGGCTAACTAGAAATCAAATTCTTTAAAAATTATTTTTTGTACAACTGTTTTTGAAAATTGCTTCGATAGAAACACTTCAATCAGAACACCTACCAAAAAATCATTTAGAAAAGTTCACACATGCAGTTCGTGCTATTGGTAATATTAAATCCCTGTGAAGTTACTGACTATGACGAAGTAGTATTCAGTCCAACTGTAGAAAGTCCTTCATGACTAACCAATAATCCTCCTTAAAATAACGTGAGTTGGCGTATGTAGTTGTAACATATGCCCTGTAATCCAAAGATTGTGTGTTCAAATCCCATGGACCCTAAATTTTTTTTTATTATCAGCAGTAGAGTTATACAAAAATATTTGTGTGATACATTTGTTAAAAGTGATTTTATTTTGCTCGTGAGTTTGCTCCACTTGCTGACGCTCGTTTTGCAATAATCCCCACTCACAAAATAAAATACCACTTTCAACACTTGTAGGTAAAACTATTTTTCCACAAAAATGGCTTTATTAAGAAAACTTGACGATTTAGGTATGGGGACATGTATATCATCTTGAAGCATTTTTCACCATCTTTCAATTTATCGAGTAATATACAGGGGGTTTCATTTGAAAAAAATGAACTTTCGACTACTTTTATGATATGATATGTATGATATGTAATCGATTTCTTGGTCTTGCTTGGTCTTGCTAGGAATTTTTGATGAAAGTGGCAACGCCGCAATGCTAAAAATATTTTAGATCGATAGAACAGGTAAGGAAATGTGAGAGGTTAAATTTTCAGAAAAATCATGGTTTGCGTTTTCCAAAAACGTCTAACCTACCATCGACCGTGAGTCACGCTGTATAGTGATTCGATCAAAAAGGGACTCGTTTCTTTTATTACTCTACTATTCAGGGAATAGACATCAAAGCAACTGGAATTTTTCAACTCATTGTTGGCATTGAAGAGTTCAGAGGTGGTCACCGGTTTGATGAAGAAAGATCCTGCTGGAGAAGGTTTGAGACTAGCTTCTAAAGATGATGGGCAAGCAATATTATTATTAGAAGGAAGTTGACTGATTATAGTTTAAGCTTTAGTGGTAAAAAACATATTGAATTCATGAAGTGTAATATCACCATAGGTTTTACGAGAGTAAATTTATTTTTTCAAGTTGATGAGTTTCCAGCTATATCTGACTTTATTATCTGAGACACTAAACAAACCTTTTCGATTCCAATTTATCTTCACGATATACATATTTAAGAACTTGTCAACTTGTCTATGATTAGAATAGTTAGCCAAGTCATAGATTGTTTTTATGGAATGAACTTGTGTCTCTTATTTTTTCTATGTCATCGTTGAACATGGGAGGATAGTGAGATAATGCACATACTGTGGATGACTGATGAGGGGTGGTCGTGGCAAAAGTTTATTTTGGTAACATATCATTAGAATTTCGTATAACTGTGAAAAAGTTACATATTTTCTGAAAATCATTAACTTGCAGCCATATTTCTAGATCCGAAACTTCGACATGACCTACCAAACAATTCTCATTCTCTTATCTCGCATGTCATTGACACTTATATACCCACTAAAATATGTCATATTGCTCAATTTCTCCAAATAAATCACTTGTGATAGGCAAGATGCCATAAATATCTCGGTCGTCTATTTTTAGTAGCGCATGATTAAGCATTTGAAATTATCAAGAATTGAAGTGTTGAAAGAGTTTATTTGGGCGTACATCTAAATATTATGATGAATACGAAGCTTCAACACACCGGATATTGATTGACAGAACTGTTGTGTTGGTATTATGACTGGATAATAATCCGATGCGGAACAGTATTTGGGAATTTATAATCAAACTTCAACGAATTATATGTATTTACAGTCAATTCTATCAATAAGATACTCAAATATCCGAAATTGAAAGACAAATCTGCCGAAATCACTTTCCCTCACACCAGAACTACGTTAATACATTTATCGAGGCACAATCTTCCACAATCTTCCACCAAATCTGCATACTTGAATATCTCTAAGGGCGTTTCCCAAGGCTCTGTTTTGGGGCCAATTTTATTTTTATTCTACACGAATGACATGAATAATATCGAATCTTCTGCCAGCTTTATTAGGTTCTTTTCATTTTTTACCCATATACCAATTTTTAGCTCTCTAGTTCAAAAATTTGACATTTGCCGATTTCTCAAATTTAGCCAAACCTCAACAAAGTTAGTGCTTTATGCCTAACTTATCTTTCCAACGCATTTTTATTACCAATTGCAATTCTAAATGCAACTTATTTCGCAAAAATTTAAAACACCAGAAAAAATTATGCCAAAAATGATGCAAAGTTGATACAGTTTTTAAAAACAGATAAATATTTCACTTTATTTCTACTTTTTGCAAAATAGCTTGATATATAAGCATAATTAAAAAACAATATCAATGAAAATTCAATAATTCATTCTTTACTGCACTTTTCAAACAGTTAAACTTTGATTTACTAATTACGAAAAATCAAATCGAAACATATGCCTAAACCATGTAATTACCAATAGGAATACAAAATAAAAAGTCACATTTCGGTGTGCCTTCCACCACGTTCAATGCAATCAATTGTCCTTTTTAAAACATCTTCAACTGCATTCTTTATACTACGGGGTTTCGTGCTTACAACACATTCTCGAATAAGTGCCTCTAAATGGTTTATATTTCGAAATGGTCTTTGCTTATACACCTTTTGTTTTGAGTAACCCCACAAGAAGGAATCTTGTAGGGTTATATCAGGAGATCTAGGCGGCCAAAAGTGTTCCATATTGCGACTGATTACTTTGCCCCTAAATATTTCCAAAAGACGCTCTTTAACCACCCTTGTAGTATGAATAAGTGCACCATCACACTGATACTACACAACATTTCTTACTTGAAGGGACATATTATCCAAAACTTCAGGTAGTTCGGTATTCACAAAGTGTAGGGAGTCCGCAGAATTTAAATTATGTCTAAAAAAGTATCGTTTGATATGCCATACCATACATTCGGTTTAAACGAATATTGATCTCGACAATCGATTGCGAAATGTGGGTTTTCTTTTGCCCACCACCTGCAGTTTTGCGAGCTCACAACGCCATTTGAAGAGAAGGTCCTTCATCTGTCCATAAAATTTGATAAGGAAAATTATAATTTTCTTCTTTTTCCCCTTGAAATCAAAAAGAAAAATACAAGCGCATATCGAAGTCCCTTTCTTTTAATGTATTGATAAATTTCGGTTTATAAGGCGTAAATTTATTTTTGTGTAAAATACGTCGTACACTTTCTCGGTTAACATCTGTTCTATCTGCAATATCTTGAATACTTGTTTTTTATGTTCTACGACATCTAAACATATTTCAAATTCCACTTCTTCAGTATGTCTAGAAGGCTTATGTGCTTTTCTAAAATTACTCTCAACCGAGCCAGTAGATTTAAACTTAGCTATTATCCTACTAACTGTTGACTGATGAATATTTCTTGCAGGATGTCTGGCATTGAAAATATCAGCTACTTGTCGGTGACCGGTATTCTCGCCGCATATTAAAACGATTTCAATTTCCTCTTGAAGATTCAGCATTTTTAACAACACACTAGACAACGAATAAACTGTTTTAAATCTGAAACTGATAAACACTATTTTGAGTTATTCAACAAATGTCATATGACAATAAAATATTTTGCTTATTCAGTTCAGTTCAATTGTTTCCACAGTACCCTCAGTTTAATTTCGTTGTAATTTTTCGTAATTAGTAAATCAAAGTTTAACTGTTTGAAAAGTGCAGTAAAGAATAAATTATTGACTTTTTATTGATATTGTTTTTTAATTATGCTTATGTATCAAGCTATTTCGCAAAAAGTAGAAATAAAGTAAAATATTTATCTGTTTTCAAAAACTGTATCAACTTTGCATCATTTTTGGCATAATTTTTTCTGGTATTTTAAATTTTTGCGAAATAAGTTGTATTTAGAATTGCAGTTGGTATTAAAAATGCGTTGGAAAGATAAGTTAGGCATATATATATATATATATATATATATATATATATATATATATATATATATATATATATATATATATATTATATAAGGTTGATGCAGGTTGATGCAGTCAAGCTGCTGGAAACTAGTTCCATGAAAATCAAAAAATAAATAGATAGAACTTTTTGATCATTCCCATATTGATTTCAATTTAAGAGCCACCGGTAAACAGCTGTTTCAGCCTATTGGTGGTTCCACCTATGTTTCGCTTGCGTTCACGCAGCTATTTTTATCAAGTACTTTCTAGGTTTTTTTCTCATTTTGTCTTCAATCGAGGACCGCCTGCCCGGTACTGACGATGCCCAACAGGCTGAAACAGCTGTCTACCGGTGGCTCTCAAATTGAAATCAATATGTGAATGATCAAAAAGTTCTATCTATTTATATATATATATATATATATATATATATATATATATATATATATATAGCTATGATTTACTCTTAGAAGAGTTCAACTATACATCACTTAAAAAACGCCGCCCAAATTAAAGACTTGATTTTCATGTATAAAATCATACATAATCGACTTTTCTAATTTACTTTTATCATTGAATTTTAACTTTTCTCGTGTAACTTCCAGGTCACATATAACTTTTCACATCGACTTACCTAACTCACAACACCACTTTCAATGTCCTTTGACAGTGTGTCTATGTGTAGAAGCTACAATAGTCTACAAAATATCGATATATTCTTCTTATCCTTATCTCAGTTCAGGAAAGCAATATATAATGCACTACATAACTGATGTAATATTACATGGTATGTAATGCTAATATAGATTCCGTTTTATGTTTTAATTTTTGTTTTTCAGGACTAATATAAGATTTTCATTTTGTATTAGGTATTCCTGTAATTGGGTCTCATGACTTGTATGTATTTTCTCAATAAATAAATGAATAAATAAATTGTATCTCTATAATTTGATTACTTTTTTGGAAGGGAGGAGTTATTCAAAATCAAAATCTGTCAAAAAGGAGGCTAAGGAAATTCATTGTGATAGATATTCCTAACGGAGACATCATTTGTTTAGGATTTAATTCAATAAAAATTATTCATCCCGTAAACTCCATGATGTAAATAAAGAATCATTTTCAATAATCACAAACTGTATACTGGACAAACGCAAATATGGGAGGTAATTTAAATTCAGTCAGTACCATCTAGTGGACTGATCAGGTGGTACTTACAAAATCACGGTAGATGTCTCTGTTTCTCTCATTGGAGGATACCTTAAAATGTAGTAGAAGTTTATACAAAGACCGTTATTAGATATATAGAATCGAATTGTTTCAAATAATTCCAACTGAGAAATTAATGATCCCTCCTATACCTAGATAGTGAAATAATTTGGTGCACTTTCACTAGTTCGGACTGCCATTGTCTACTATATAAAATGATTTGAAATCCCTGAAACAACTAAAAAAGAAGAATTGAAAATGAATAGCTGAAAATAACAATTATATTAACCAAAATAAACCTGAAATGAAATAATAGTGAAATAAAATACAAGTGAAAATAGAACAATTGAATAAATAAAACGCGGACTGCGATTCCAAGAATTGCATTTACCGGATACCCTGTGAGTGCGGAAAATCCTATATTGGTGAAACTAAGAGGCCATTGAATGTTCGCATTGCCGAGCACAAGAAACACACACAGCGAGGGGAAACCAGCAAATCAGGAATAGCAGACCATGTTTGGACCCATCAACACATCATCGAGTGGTCCCAAGCTGAGATCTTGCACAGAGAGGAACTTTGGTTTATGAGAAAATTCAATGAAGCCGCATACATGTTGTCCTACAACGTATTCAGCTAAGTCAGCGTAGAAATACACAATATATGGAAACCCATCATCAAGCGAAAAATGGCCAACTCCCGCCAAAACGGTCATCTCTCACGGAACCAGTGAAGCGTAAAATGGAAAGCGGGGATAAGTGAAAGTACTCGAACGACCTATAAATAGTCATCTCTCGGAGGAGTCAGTCCAGTCATCACCCGAAGATGATTGTAGATACTAACAATCGAAACAGGTTGAACTAACGTGACTTGGAATCTCTCCACTTTTTATTTTTATTTTATTTTTTCATTTCTTCATTTTTATTTATTTAATTGTTCTATTTTCACTTGTGTTTTATTTCACTATTATTTCATTTCAGGTTTATTTTGGTTAATATAATTGTTATTTTCAGCTATTGATTTTCTGTTCTTCTTTTTTAGTTGTTTCAGGGATTTCAAATCATTTTATATAGTTGTAGACAATGGAAGTCCGAACTAGTGAAATTCATCATGAAACATTGTCAATCACCTTCAAACAAATTTTAGTGCACTTTGAAATATGGAATCAATTTATGAAAAATTTTCAGAATGGATAACTGAAATTTGTGAATCACAAGTACACAATAACGTGGCAGAAGTGATTCCTTCAGAAAAGAAAATACAAATAATATAAATACTATAAATACAATATATAAACGAAATGTGTTCGGGAAATAAATGGATCATATGTAGTATCTCAGTATATACAGAGAAATTCAAATTGCAAAACAGCTAATATTAGAACATTCGATTTGCATGCAAATATAATTACAGTTTCTATTTATTCTTTTTATCAAATTCATTTTTTTCAATAAGAATAATTTTTGGTGAAGGAGCAATCTCTATCGGGCAGGTAGAAATTGATTGATCTTCATAATCTTCTATCACGTTCAAAAATGAAAGTTTCCATTTCAAATCGAACAACTCTTTAAACTAGTTATAATGACCATTGCTTCGAAATTCAAACAAGCAGAATTATCGTGGGGGTTGTCAATGTTCTAGAATTGTTGCTAATCTGAATGAAGGGTACGTTCAAAACTGAACCATATCTAGCGAATAAATAATGCTATATCATTATATTTTGAGGTTACCTTCAGAAGAAAGAAAAGATCCATATTGCGAAGTATCATTTTCCGTTGATCCTGTCGATCAAGATTTTAGACTCGAGTGAATCCAATTACAATCATTTGAAAAATATTTCAAAAGATAAATTTTGTGTACAACGTAGACAACCGGTCAACTCACTTTTTTCATGACGGTTTGAATAGTTACGATAATATGAAATATCACATGACGTATTTGTTGAACAACTGAAAACAATAGAATTTGGGAAATTTTAATTTCAGTTTGAAGAATGAGAAGACCAAAAATCTTTATGTTTTAGTTGATATAATAAATGTCAGATTTTTGGTTAGTATGATAAATTTATAAGGAAACATTTTCATTTTTTTGTTTCCGGATATTTGGTGGTCTCTGAGCAATACCAAAAATATATCAGGTTGTATCCTGTCTTGGTATTACTGAATAACAAAGTTTTCGTTGAAGAATGGAAATTTTTCAATGACATGAGTTATATTTTCACAAAGAGAAAAATATCTTGTGTATATTTTATCCATGTTATTAGACTAGATTGGTATGTTTGGAATAAAAATATTAAGTAAAATCAAATAAAATCTCATTGAATTAAAACCAATGTAGTTTCCTTACTTTTTGGCAACTCCATCTTGTGACCTTCAAAGATACATTTTGCGAAATGGGATGTCACATTAGGATGAGATCTTCCAGACAAGGACATCCCATAGACGTGATTTGAATACGCTTGTTAAATATCAGTCATCTTCTGTCGGCTCTTCTGTAATTTTATGCAATAATGCTGGGAACTTTAACTCGTTTGAAGGAGGACAAATGGGTTTAGATATTCTTGGAAGAAATCATTTCAACAATTATTCGCAAAACTGCCGCATTCTTGCACAATGCCAAATATTTCAAGGACCAATTTTGAACAGGCAATACTCATCAGTATCCGTCCAACTGATTGATGTGATATATTTTGTTGTACAGGTAACTTTCGTGTCAGTAGATTATGTCTAATTTTTGCGATAAGGATGGCTAAAATAAGTTTATGGCATTGAATTAGAGATTCATAGAAGCGGAAAGAGTCAGTTGGTTGAAACTGACGTCTCGTGGAAGACGCCAGTTTTCATTTTTGATTAATTTCATCAGAAACTAATACTTAGATAAAATTATGAGCAACGGATTATTCAAAAAACGACATTCACCTAAACAAAAGATGTATAGATATTTATACGCGACGAAGAGAGTATAGAAAAGTATACAGGGTGTTAATTAAGTATGTACCATAAATTTAACAGACCATTCTTTAGGTAATTTTAAGAGGAAATGTTCAAATGAACATGGGTCCGCAAATCCTTCGTTCTCAAGATACAGGGTGTTAAAATAAAAGTAAAAAAAAAGTTATTCGTAAATATCTTAAATATGCTTTACCTAATTTTGTCCAGTGGCGTCTCGAGCGGGATTTGAACGAATATTTTTGACTTAAAAATATACGCCACTGACTCTTGTGCCATTTTTATTATTTCTTTGGATTGAGCAATTAAACATTTTTTTCGTATCTTGCTTAGTTTTTCAGAAAAAAAAGTCGACCTAATTGCATATCCCTGGACCTCACAAGGAATAATATGGGAAATTAAATCTTTCTTTGGGATATTATTATTTTTACAATTTTTTATTACTGATTATGTAACAATAACAACAAATATTAAATAACATTAACATCTAGACTAACGAATTGCACTAAATAAAGTGTTGGAAATGGCTTCCTTCGGCTTCAATACAACCGTCTAGCCGCCGCATCATTGAATTTCGCACTCTTTTGAAAATACCTGGCGTATTTTTTATTATGTCACATGAATTAATGATTTTTTTCCGTGAATCCTCTTCACTTTGAATAGAAGTTTTGTATACCAAAGCTTTAAGGTGTCCCCAGAGAAAATAATCTAAAGGATTCATTACGGGCGAGCGAGGTGGCCATGGGTGTGGGCCTGCTTACCAATTCAGCGAGTATGGTAATTTTCATCCAAAAATTGCCCTGTCACTACAATAAAGTGTGGTGGAGCACCATCGTGCATGTACCACATACGGAATCTTTCCATGACTGGAATTTCTTCTAAAAGTCCAGGTAAAACAAATTCTAAAAACCTTCGGTATTCTTCTCCATTAAGTCTAGGTGGAAGGAAGTAAGGCCCAATGAGATGGTCACCGACAATTCTAACCCAAATAGATATTAAAAATAAAACTGTTCTTGAAAATTATTTTCTATCAAGGTGTGTGGATTGTTTTCGGCCCAAATGTGATTGATGTGGTAGTTAATAATTGAATTGCGAGAAAAACAAGCTTCATCTGTAAACAACATTCGACTTAGGAAACCTGGAATTCTTCTTATTTTACCGCGTAACGAATTAGAAAAAGCTAGTCTTACAGGCAAATCTCTGGGCAATAGAGCTTGCACAAGTTGCATGTGATAGGGATATAGCTGCTGGGCTCTAAAAATCTGCCACACTGTGACATGGGTAATATTCAGTACTTCAGCTATTTTTCGAGTACTGGTAAGAGCATTTACTTCAATCTCATTCAAAACAGCTTCTTCAATTTGACCTGTTCGTGCCGTTGCAGGTCTCCGAATGACAACCGTCGATCTTTTAAAGCTGCCTGTTTCAGAAAGTCGTGCATGGAGACGTACAAAAGTTCTTCTATTAGGCATTACACGCTGAGGAAATCTTTCATGGTAAATCCGTCTTGCAGCATTCGATTTTCCGTGAGCCATTCCATAACAGAAATGCATATCTGCCATTTCACTGTTAGTAAATTGAACCATGTTTTAGAAAAATGGTTCGAAAAATAACCACTTAACACACTTTTTATAACAATTATAAATCAAAATCTTATAAGGTTGACAACTACTGTCAAGTTGTTCATTAAATGCTGCAATCGTTGATTATTATTCATGGTATTTTCAGAAGAGTGCGAAATTCAATGATGCGGCGGTTAGACGGATGTATTGAAGCCGAAGGAGGCTATTTCCAACACTTAATTTAGTGCAATTCGTTAGTCTAGATGTTAATGTTATTTGATATGTGTTGTTATTGTTACATAATTAGTAATGAAAAATTGTAAAATAATAATTTCCAAAAGAAACATTTAATTCCCTATATTATTTCTTGTGAGGTCCAGGGATATGCAATTAGGGCGACTTTTTTTCTTAAAAACTGAGCAAGAAAAAAAAATTGTTTTTCTGATTGATCAATCCAAAGAAATAATAAAAATGGCATAAAAGTCAGTGGCGTACATTTTTAAGTAAAAATATTCGTTCAAATCCCGCTCGAGACGCCACTGGACTCAATGAATTGAATCACGTTCGGGCTAAATTAGCTCCTTAATGTTATGAATACCATTGCCAAATTACAACTTTTTTTTTTATTTTAACACCCTGTATCATGGGAACGAAGGATTTGCGGACCCATGTTTATATGAACATTTCGTCTTAAAATTACCTAAAAAATCGTCTGTTTAATTTATGGTAACACCCTGCATATTCATTTGTTGAATATATTTCCATAACTTTTCTGAGTGTCCAATCTTCCATCAACGGAGACCGGAAAAGAATCTGTGCAAGTGTAAAAAGAGGCAAACTGAGAAGTGAATTCCGAAAAGATACTGAGTGGAATAAAACTCCAATTATTCATTTCTTGTATTCATAAATTTGGGTAATAAAGTAAGATCAAATGTACGAGGAATGTAACATATAGTTGGGGCAACAAAATAATACACATGAGTCATCAAAAAACTACCCATACATACTTTTATATAGTTTGCTTTTCTTCTACAAGTGAAAAAAAGGACTAAACTATTACACAATGAAATCAGTAACTCATTCTTACTCCACAAATTTCACTTCATATATGCCTAAAGCATGAGTTCCTGTAATGTAGCTCAGCAGTAGCAAGAAAGAAGGAAGTTTCTTTTGTAGAATATCAGTATTGCCTCTGGAAATTTAATAACTTTTCTCTCGTATGCTCGACATAGAACACATATTACATTGATTTGATACTTTACCAGCCATTTAATTTATTTTTTTGCAGATACCACAACTAGAAATGAACAAGATATCGGTAAAGAAAAGGAATGAATAATCGTCACGAAGAATCAAAGGTCACGACTTACATAGAAGTTGGTATCTGATTATCCGAAGGTAAGGACAACGCGAATTTATCGATTTGAAATACCTGATTGTTATTTTGTTTTAGATTTCCGCTTCCTTGTGAAATTCAATAACATGAAGTTTCACGGCCTAAGTCAGGATTGAAGAGACCGTTTTGTCTGCAGCTTCGACAGACATCATCAGTGTGATATGGGATGACTGCGAGGATGAACGTTATAGCTCAAAGTCTTACAACGACTGACGTACTGCTGAATAATTTTGAAATATTTTATGATCAGTGAAAATAAATAAATCAAATCTTTTCTATGAGATTCATTTTGCAGTAGTACAATAAACAATACACGAATCTATACATTGATTAGAGTGACTGAATCCGTAACAACCCCCTGAATGTTGAAAAGAACTCATCCAAAGAAAAAATTATATTTCAAATTCCGCCGTAATTCAAAAAAAATTGAATATATACCTATGTCGTTTGCAATAATTTGTCTGGGTCCTCAATTAGAAGTAGTCAGCTTCGGTTATGTTAGGAGGAGATTTTCCTTATATTTAGATAAAGCCATGATTATTTGGCCTCCATGAATCATTAAATACTGGAAAAGAAGATACTTTGTTTGGTTCTCCAAATAGTTTGAGTTAATAAATAGATATCACTCGCAGTCAAATGAGAATTTCCAATATCAGTCCAAAATATATCAAAATAACTGAGAATCTTTTTAAAAAATTTTACAAAATTTTTCATATGTCTACTGAAGTTGGTAGAAAAATTCATTTGGTAAATGAAATTGCCTAAACCGTGTCAATGGATATAGGTCCAGCAAAAATAAAAAATAAATTTTTTTGTTTTTGTTTATATATTTATTCACCATTTGCGATACATGTGTTACTTCAAAAATTAATAATCAGATAATAATAATAACCAGTACCGTACTTTGTGGGACTCCACATTCTATTTGTTTCTGATTGCTAATCGTATTTGCAATTCGCACAACTTGCATTCTATTTCGAAGATAGCTTTCAAAAAGCTTTTGGCAGTTCCCATTATTTTCTAAAGTTTGCAAGAGTAGTTGATGATCGACAGTATCGAAAATCTTCGTTGGGTCTTTAAATAGATATAAAGAGGGTTTACCTTCCTGATATGAAATAACAATCACATGTTAAATAGTGCGTCACTCAATGCCATATACAAAGATATATACCACTCTTTGTTAAAATTGGTATAACCACTCTACCATAATTGTTTATATGCCACTGTATTATCTATGTGAGGACTCTCAGGACTATCGTACTTGAAGTAAATATAAACTACAACATCCATTTACCATTATCATTGTCGCAGAATCATTCAGGATCGATGGGTGTCTGGTTCTATAATGCTCTTGACGACAATATCAAATTTGCCCCTAGCTAAGCTGAAAAATCATCTTGTGCTACAAGCGCACTAATCCTTTGATGAATTTCTACAGAAATTAACTTCTCACAGATTGGTAAAAAAAATGAAAAAAGAAACAGCAGCTTTCAACATGTTTTCAAGTATAATGTTGCTACTAATTGTAATTTGTGCATACTTTTCTGTTCACAAGTACTTTCTTCTGTATACAAATACTGCTTCATTGACTCCGATAGTTCTAGTTCACAGTTGGTGCCTGAGGGAGCAGATGTCTGTCAACCCCAGCAAAACTGTGATAATCCCCTTCACCAGGAGGATAAAATTGGACAATCTAACGTCACATTCCCTCAGTGGTGAGGTCACTCCATATGGAACGAAGGTGAAATATCTTGGCATTTTCCTTGATGAAAAAACTCACCTTGAACCTGGAATGCTCACTTGAAAAAAGTTTTACACAAAACCAGACTGTCCCTATGGACATATCGAAGGATTTGTGGTAAAACTTGGGGTTTAGGTCTCAAACAAATCCATTGGATTCATGTGACGATTGTCAGACCAATGATCCCTCATAGTGTAATTGCCTGGTGGCCGGATGCTTTACAGGAACGGTCCAAGCGAAGCTCTCTGGCTTACGATATAACGCCACTTTCCCTCAATGGTGAGGTAATTCCATTGGGAAAGGAGGTGAAATATCTTGGCATTGTCCTTGATGAAAAACTCACTTGGAACGCTCACTTGGAAAAAGTTTTACATAAAGCCAGAATGTCCTTAAGGACATGTCGAAGGATTTGTAGTAAAATTAGGGGTTAAGGTCCCAAACAAATCCACTGGATTTATGTGATGATTGTCAGACCAATGATCATTTATGGTGGCGAAGCTCTCAGGCTTACAGAGACAAGCTTGTCTGGCCATCAGTGGTGCAATCAGTACCATACTGTTAGCGGTTATGGAGATCCTTCTAGATCTACCTCCTCTCCACATTTTTCTGAAGAGAGAAGCGATGTACTGCATATAGACTTGTGCACATTGCCAATTGCACAAATCAATTTAATGCAGAGTGTAACAGACTTTTGGTTGACACTGGAAGTCACAGCATTCTGGAATTGACCTCTGACTGTATGCCTCCAACTGTCAACTACGAACTGCCTTATGAAGTATTGTCCCCGAGTAGAAAGGACTGGCCTGGAAGCCAATGAGGTTACGGACTCCCTTGAAAAGGGATGCCAAGCGATGCCAATGACAGAACCTGTCATTGGCATCGTTTTAGGCTTTGCCAAACAAAGATTGAATACCTGGATGGCAAGATTTATGGACTTGTGGCAGAATCTTCCAGGATTGGCTCCATCCAAGGTGTTTTTTTACCCTTCGAAGCTTGATTCCAAACAGTTGTTGGACTACAGTAGGGATGAACTACGATGTCTAACAAACCTTCTTACAGGTCACTGTCATTTGAATCTTCATATACATAGACTCGGACTGTCGGAAGACAGTGTGTGTCGCCTGTGTTTGCAGAATGATGAAACAGCAGAGCACATACTTTGTGCCTGCCCCGCTGGGGACCGAAACAGGTTTTTGAACTTCTCTCTACTCTACTCTCTCTACTCTACTACATATAAACCTATGACCTGAATGACCACTCACCATACAAACTAATCGGCTTCGTTAAGAAGCTGGGTATATTTGGCCGAGTGTGAATAGGTGTGAGCCATAATAAACCCTTGCGGGTTTACCCGCAAGGGTTTATTGTGGCTCACAATCACTTGGTTATTTTCTTAAACAAACCTTTGATTTCGAAAATGCAGAGGCAATTTTGAAAAAGCAGACACAACTCAAAAACTGCAATAAGTATTAATAAAATTACTAGATTCGAAATTACATTAAAATTTCAATATTCAGTATTTACAGATTATTCAAAAATACTAACTAGGGCGGTAAGGATGCTCAATCATGTTGAATAAAATTTTTAAGTAGGTCTTGACAAACAAAATGCATGCTATGGTAGTGTCAAGTTGTTGATTCACTTGTCAAATTTTTTACAGTTATTGTTGCAATAATGTTGTCTCTTCAGGAAAGAATAGAAATAGTTTCAATATGTGGTGAGAATACACCATACCGGCAAGTAGCTAACATTTTTAATGAACGGCATCTAGGAAAAAATGTTCAACATACTACTATGTCAAGGATTCATGCCGTTCATTGAAAATGTCAGCTTCTTGACGGTATGGTGTATTCTCACCACATATTAAAACTATTTCTATTCTTTCCTGAAGAGACAACATTATTGCAACAATAACTGTTGAAAATTTGACAAGTAAATCAACAACTTGACACTATCATAGCATGCATTTTGTTTGTCAAGACCTACTTAAAAATTTTATTCAACGTGATTAAGCATCCTTACCGCCCTAGTTAGTGTTTATAAATAATCTGTAAATACTGAATATTGAAATTTTAATGTAATTTCAACTGTAGTCATTTTATTAATACTCATTGCAGTTTTTGAGTTGTGTCTGCTTTTTCAAAATTGAAGGTACTGACGTTTGTTTGAGAAAATAGAAGAAGAAGAAAATAGAAATAGAAGAAATAAGTAAAAATGTATCAGTTAAGTCAAACTCCATGATGAGTTTGTTATGTGCATATGAATTGATGACAATTTACCGAACTTGTTTTTTAAAATAAAGGGGATATCTGTCAAAAATAAGCAGAACGTTAACTCCATCCTAGTTGCATAAAATTTGGCATATGGATATGAAATTGCCGCAGACACAACTTTTTCAAGTAACTTTTTGTTAAATTCGATCTAGAAATGCACTTTTTCAATTTTTTTTAAGTTGAATTTGACAAACACTGAACGTCAGTGGGTCGCAGTTGGCCGCATTGTTTTAAGTTAAATTTGAAGCACAAACAAGTGCCGAAGTTAATATTCATTGAAACTTTTCGAAAAAAAAGTTTCTCATATGGTGCGCACTTTAATGGTGACACTGTATACTTGTGTACTTAAGTACTTAACAATTAAAAGGTTACATAAAATTTTTGATTGATTATACAGTATTAATTATTACTATTTAATAATTATAATTGAGGTGATTGAAAACGACTACACAATTACTATGAATACTAAATTGAAATTGTATCGTTAGATAATTTTAAAAAATGTAGTCATCAAAATAAGTGTGTGCAAAAGCCATTTATATGGTCAAAGTGAATTATAAATCCTAATTTGAACTGTTCTATAATGTTTAAATCTTAATTAAAAAGGTGTAATGGAAGCAAATTAATCATCTTTACACAACGTAGCTTTCATAATCAATGTACATGGAACATATAACCATAAAAATTTGAGGAAATATATGTTTTTGAATAGTAGATAGAACACGTGTAATTTTTTTTATTCCAATGACATAACTCACAAAGTGGTGACATAACAATTCCTATGAATACTAAATTGAAATTGTATCTTTAGATAATTAAAAAAAAAAATGTATTCATTAGAATAAGTGTGTGCGAAAGCCATTTAAGTATATGCTCAAAGCAAATTATGAATCATAATGTGAACTGTTCTATAATGTTGAAGTCTTAATTAACAAGGTGTAATGAACGGTGATCCTATTAATATTAATACTACTCATGACAACCAGAAAATGGGAGCAAATTAATCATATTTACACAATGCACCTTTCATAATCAATGTACATGCAACATATAGCCATAAAAATTTTGGGGAAATATATGTTTTTGAATAGTAAATAGAACACGTGTAAGTAATTTTTTTATTCAAATGACATAACAAACAAAGTGGATCAGTCGGGTAACCTACACAGGAATTTAATTGATTGACTAATTTTTGAAGTTGAAAATAACCCTGACACAAGGATTTTTTTAATTTATAGACAGAATCCCCTAAGATTTGACATGGTTCACGAAATGATACAAACACCATTCAATAATCGCATCTCTGTAAATACCTATTATTCCATAAGAGAAATCCATTAAATGAAATAATGATGCACAGAATTTTGGGTTACTTTTTGTCACAATATTACCTACATCAGCGATGAATTGACACAGTGGTTCAGTACCAGGATCTCGACCCAAGAGTCCTGAGTTCGAATCCGTCTTCGACTAGATATTTTTCTCGTGAAAATTCATTTATTTGGAGGTGGATTAATTCTGCAAAGGTAAAACACCACAACTTCCAGACCAGAAAAAAAATATTGACATGTCAATAATTATTCTTAACCTTGTCAACGGCGTTATGGTAGTTTTACTGTCAAATTAGCATTTACAGTATGATGTCATAAGATGGACCGTCGTATATCGTAGAAAATATGTTCATTGAAAACTGACAAAAGATGAATATTAACAATTGGAATAACATTATTTCCTTGCCTATATAAAGAAAATTATTCTAGGTCATTTCCCAATTTTTTTTATACTCTCAGAATTAACGACTTCAGAGAAATATCACACGCACTTCTTTATAAAAAAATCTTGAGGTTTTTTGTCACAGCAACAGAAAAGATGATGGGAACTTTTTTGACATCATCTCTTGTCTGAGAGAAATGCCAAGAAATGTTCAAAAACCGAAACACGCTATCTAGTTCTATCGACAAACTTGGGCACTCTAAGCATTATTAAACTATACAGCTAATCAAAATTTTGATCATCAATTTTGTGAAAGGAACATTGTATTTGTATGCAAAGTATTTTGTCTAATAAACGCAGACCATAATATACCGCTAAATAATTTATTTTATGATGAAAGGGTGTGCTTGAAAACATGATAAATATGAAATATAAAACGTGTCTCAAACTAATCCTAGATTTGAATTTGCCTCCTTTTGTGTGAGGCAGAGTTCTGTGAATCTAAAAAGTAGATGACAGTTTAAGGTTGGCTGCCATCAGAACCACACCGTCAGCGGCCATGGAGATCCTTCTAGACCTACCTCCACTCCACATTTTTCTGGAGAGAGAAGCTAGATAGACTACATATAGAATTGTGCACATTGCCAATTGTACAAGTCAATTTATTGTAGAGTGCAAGTGACTATTGGTTGACACTGGAAGTCACAGCATTCTGGAAATGACCTCTGACTTCATGCCTCCAACTGTCAACTACAAACTGCCTTATAAAGTTATCGATGGTCATCGTCGTTCATGTCAGGCTGGAGCCTTGCTCCCTTACCCTTTGGGCTGATTTTCGTCAGAGGGACGAATGGATCATGACTGATTTGTGAAAGCATGAAAGTCCTCAGACATCCATACCGCCCTTCGCGGTGTACCCCTACCTGGCTGGGGTGAGATGGATGAAGATATTATTCATCTGTTAACATAGGACATAGGGGCATCATTCGACAGAGTATCGGGGCCTTCTATATCGAGAGGGGTCGTCTACAGCGTAATCTATAGCTTCCCTGACTAACGAATTGTCGTGAGTTTCAGCGCAATCTAAAACTCGCCGATTCCTCGACTGGCGGATGGCTTCATTCCGCACGCACCACGGAGCATTCACAATCATCCGTAGAATTTTATTTTGTAAGGTCTCCAGGATGGAGATGTTAGTCGGAGCTGTTTGTCCCCAAACGCCTGAAGCGTACATGATGACAGACTTGAACATCGTGTTATAGATCGTGATTTTATTCTTTAGGCTCAACTTGGACTTTCTGGTAATCAAAGGATACAGGCTTACCACCCGACCCTGGATCTTTGCCTTCACGCTTAACAGGTGCGGGTTCCAGGTGAGCCTACGGTCTATTAGAAGACCGAGGTACTTGACCCGTGTCTGCCAGTAAATCTCCCTTCCAGAGATTCTCACTTTCATAGCCTGAAGAGATATACCTTCACATGCTCGGACCTCGGAAGGTCGCTGGTGTAATCGGAGTGAAGCGTGGGAGAGAGAACGGCCCCCTGTGGCACTCCAGCAAGGATCTCTCTGTTATCACTCAGAGAGCCCTCTACTCCAACATGAAATGTTCTGTCTTTCAGGAAAGACCCAATCCCCCGGATCAGGCCCCGAGGCAGGTCGAACGCGATTAGTATGTGTAGAAGGCCTTCATGCCAAACCCGGTTGGAGGCCTTCGAAATGTCTAATACGACTAGATGGACTTTTTTATTCCTATTTAGCTCTGCGATGGTATTTTCGACCAGTCTCAGAGCCTGCAACTCAATAGAATGCTCTCTCCTGAAACCGAATTGCTCGTCAGTCAGAACATTTCGGTCCTCAATTTCTTCGTTGAGCCTTTGAAGTACGACTCTTTCAGCCAGCTCAGCCGCCGACGAGAGCAGACTAATCGGGTGATAATTCTGCGGGAAAAGCCGGTTCTGCCCCTGTTTTGGGAGCATGACGACGACCGCACGTTTCCACCTTCTGGGGAAGTATCTTACAACCAGTGAGCTGTTTATGATAGACAGTAGGCTCTCAACGCAGTTTTCCGGGAACTTCTTCAATAACTTGTTTATTATTGAGTCAGCTCCCGGAGCTTTCTTGGCTTTTGCAGCCTTGATATAGCCCTTCAATTCTTCCACAGAAGCCGGACAAATGATTATAGAGTTGTGTTCCTGAGTAGAGAAGACTGGATCCTCCGGGAGAAGAAAATATTGAGGGCAGACAGTTGTTGGTTCACAGATGGATCAAAAACATCTTCCGGTTCCGGTTATATCAACCTGCCTAGGAACCTGTGAGACTGTATTTCAAGTGGAAAATTACGCTATTGACATCGCTTCGGGCTTTGCCAAACAAAGATTGAACACCTGAATGGCAAGAAGATTTATGGACTTCTGGCAGAATCTTCTGGGCTTGGCTCACTTCAAGACGTTCGATTCACCCTTCGAAGCTTGATACCAAACAGTTGTTAGACTACAGAAGCGATGAACTACGATGTCAAACAGGCCTCCTTACAGGTCACTGTCATTTGAATTCATATGCAGACACTCGGACTGTTGGAAGACAGTATGTGCCTCCTGGAAAATGGAAAATGATGAAACAGCAGAGCACGTACTTTGTGCCTGCCCCGCTGGGGACCAAATGAGGTTTTTAGAGTACGGCTTCATTGAGAAGCTGGGTTTATTTGGTCGAGTGTGAATAGGTGTGAGCCACAATAAACCTTTGCGCGTTGCGGTGGAGAGCCGATTAGATTAGTCCACTCACTTTGGACCTAACATAACCTAACCTAAGGTTGGTAGAAATGAAGCAGTATATTAGAGAACTACGCTTTTTTATTGTTGAACATGAACAATGAAGACTTTAGGTAAATTTCGTTCAAAATATGGGGAGGGTAATTGAAAACGCCGGACTTGAAGATGCTAAAATCACTCTTATCGTCCGTATTCAAATAACACTTCATTGTTATATTTTCACTAAACAGATTTACAAAAACGTAACAAGTGTTTCGCTACACTACAGCTCCTTCGGGCGTGTAAAGACAGGCCATTATATAACTAATAGTCCGGTAACAAACTGTTCAAGTACATATTGAAGCAGTGCCTGTAAAAGTTTGTGGAATTCCAGGAATATCAATTTGGTGTTCTGAATAAGAATTACAAATTTCATTCAGTTTTATAAAGTATATTCTCTGAAAATTTACTTCTCCATGCTAGGGAAGTTCAATTGATTCATGAAATGGAGCCCAGTGGTCATGTACAGTGAAGATGAATCGTTAAATGGAATATAGAACAAACCAAATCGTCACATGTGGTGGAGTTCAATTCAAACTGTAACTCCATTGAACTTTTTCAACTAAAATTACTTTTTTAATCCTTTTCTGCCAGTCTTCTTCGGTAATATTAGATACTTCTTCTTTAACTAGCTCTATCACCTTCTTATCAAATTTTGGAAAATTATTTTTACGCCTGATGCTTTGATTCAATTTTCCTTGAATCATCTCGATGGGATTGAAAACACAAAAATAGGGGGGAAGTCTCAATATGGAATGTCTATACTTTTCAGCAATACTTTTTCATGTCTGTGAAACTTCAAGTAGTTGGTTTTTGGTATAGTTATTTTCAAAATACAAATTGTTGTCCATTAAAAATCTTGGTATTTCATTTTTCCTCGAATTTTTATTCGGTACTTTGATGAGCTGTCGCGAATGATAGGAAGCGCTTTCAAGAACTATTACACTATTCGCAACCAAATTTGGGATCAATGTGTTTTCAAACCATCTCTCAAAAATAATAGCTTCCATGTTCTTACGATAGTCAACATTGCAATGAATTCGGAACCCATCCTCTACTTTCTCCGCAATGCACAACGATTAGTTTGCAGGCATGTTAGGCGTACACATTCCCGAACCATCAGTCCACCCTTTCGTAACTGTGTCGTGAGTGTCATACCAAGTTTCGTCCAAATAGAAAATTTGCCGTTGTTCTTGTCTATATTCAGTTATTTGTTCTAAGTATTTGTCACGCAATTCCACTATTTTTCTGTTTTCCATAACTGCTTGACGTTTGTTTAGTATTTTAAATCTAAATCCTTTATCCAATTTTGAATAATTTTGTCAGAGCAGCTCACGTTATGGCCGGAAGTATTCAATTTCTTCCTTATGATTTCAATTTTAGGAATGTCATTGCTTTTGTAACAGTCGTATAATTTTTTTTTATGATTTTATTAGATGAACATCTAAAGGTTTTGGTAATCCCGCATCAAATCGCGGGATTTGTTTTTGACTATTTTACGTACAGTTGAGAAAGGAATTTGGGTCAAATTTGATGTTGCTTGTAATAGTTTTTTTCCCTCGAAACCAAAATTGATATGTAGATTCTTATATACATTGAAACGTACTCTCTGTGTTTCAATATTCAAATGCATCCGAATCTTATTCACTGGAATATCTTTTTTGCATTGTTCACCAGCGCTATTGGAACCACTACACAGGAAAAAGTCTGCGTTGTTATCACACTCGTTATTACTATTATCACTTGTCCAAGGACGCCACACACAAACAAATAACAAAAATTTTAAGTGATTGTAACTTCACCAATATCGAATTTCAACACTCAAATCGCAGTCAGTTTCTGAACTGAACATTGACAACACGACTCTTCTAACCACCCTCACATTCTATTGGTCACCGTAACATGACTTCAAATTTAATTTTATGACTCTACAGCCAATCATAAAACTCGGTTAGTAAAAATTATCCAATACGAACCGCCAATCCTTCAATCCGCGTGGACTAATCCGTAGCGGCATTATTTCTTTGTATTGGTTTTTTTGGCTTTTAGTTCGCCGATAGCTTCAAGATTACTAAATCGATTACTTAGACTATACCTACTGAATGTCACCATTGGATTTTAATCTATAGGCAGCTTCGGGCCATGAGAATGAGGCTCGTGAAAAGTGACCGATCCTGTAATATCGCCATATGATAACCAAGTTTTTACTGTCAACAGTAGATGGCATTGTTTCAGATGGCATCAACGTGGACGAAATATAGTTCCGAAAAATTCATTCCACATGCCATACATTTCCTGAAGGAACTCAGTTACTGTAAGAGAAAATTTAACACCACTGGAAACATTTACTGGAGTTTATTTGAAGTCGAAGTAAGCCTACGAACAGTCGTGAATTGAAGAAAGAATTTTAAAGCTGAACCACTAAAATTCAACCATACTCAGGAAAAATAGTCTCGGAAAATTTTGATAGATTGCATAATAAGTGAGAGCAAAGTGATCGAAGTCTATTGTCGATATGCTAATATTACTAACCTATGTACTTTGTGATTCAATAAAAAGGCAACTAATCTAATTCAAATAATGCGCACCTCCAAAATATTCAACCTCATTCTTATTTTGTCAGACATTCGAGTAATATGTAAATCTTGAATCATCATTTCGCTACCAAGCACAACAATTTTTTGTTAACACAAAAATTAGCTAATAATTTCTGGTAATATACCTCGGCTCAAGTTTTCTCAAGAACTTATTTAAATATTTATATAATGAAATCCACAACGAAATCAATTTTACCGATTCGATGAAAAAATTTAAATGAGCTGAAGAGTTTCAGATTCATTAAATCAATAAATGGGTAAGTGAATAGATAAGCAGATAGAAAAGCGTAACAAAATTGCATCATTATAATAAATTTTTCAAATAGAGCAATGACATAAAGGGTAATTTACATTTGTCGGTATTTCAATAATAAATGAAGAATGGGTTTGTAGTTACTGTTAATGACAGAAAGTATCTTATCCATTAGGTATCCAAATTCTCATAGAACGCCATGAAGATCATTATAATGGAATATATTTCTAATGGTAACAGACAGTTGAACTAAACTGATTTGAATTTCCAATAAATAATTGATTTCATTGTTTTTTCTTTGCATAGAACACATGATATATACCTTCATAAAACGAAATACAAAAATTACCATCAGGGTCTGTAGGTAGTAAAAACTTTATGGATACAGAACATGACATAAAAAATAGATATACAGAATTCTAAAACATTAACTAGATAATACATAACATTAAAATGAACAATTCAAAAATAATTTTACGAAACGCTCAAAGGTGCGAACTGGTTTCCTCCTTTTCATAAAAGAGGATCACTCACAAGCCATTTTGGTGAAATTGGTGACACTTGTGAATCATTGTATTCGTGCCACGTGCCATTATAAGAATGTCTGTGATTCGAAAGTGCATATAGATTATAGCGACAAGGAGTCACATTATCTGCTGCATAATTGTTCATATCTAATCCATCTAATAGAGGAAATTCGATGGCAACATTTAACTTGCCTCTAAATATTTCTGTTAGAGAAAATCTTTCAAATAATTTGAATAACTAAAATATGGGGAAACTTAGGGATCGATAGAGACTTTGTGCATTTTCTTATTTCTTTGCAACTTTAACTTGCGGTTTTTCATATCCATCCAAAGTTTTCTCTCTTGTGAAGAAATCATAGCTTTGTTGAAGTTTCCCAATATGTGAAATTTCTGAGTATATTAATAGCTAATAACTACGCTGAAAAAGAACAATGCACTACTGTTTTTATAGTTTACTGTGTCGCGTTATGGTTTATAGTAAGTTAATGCTAAATACATCACCAAACCATTGGTATATATTATAAATTGGTCTATAATATCCGGCATATTCCCTCCGCTCTCAAAATTCTGTAATCAAACCACTGCACAAAAATTGAAACGAAGTTAATGTTCCAATTTTGCAAAAATTTCAGAAATGTTACTGAAAATGTATCTAACGAAATTTTTTACAAAATATGGAATAATATCGGAAAAACAATTTGGCTTTGGAGAAAATATGTCGGCCCAGACGCCATATTATACGTTACATCCTGGGGCCTGTACTTTTCATTATTTATTTCAATGATTTGCTACTGGATCTAGAGGGAGATGTGATAAGTTTTGCTGATGACACAGCAGTTATATATGTAGACGACGATTGGCGATCTTAGAAAAAAAAGCTAAAAAAGTTTCAAAAATAATATAGGAGTGGTTTGAAAATCGGCTCTTAACAATGAACATCGACAAAACACACAGCATAATTTCCAACTCATACGTAAAGAACTTACTAGAATATGACAGTCTTCAAATAGATGGCAACCATATAAAATATTTGGGAGTATGCATAGACTGTAATCTGAAATGGGACATCCATAAACCCTTCGTCTTGAAAAAACTACGAAGTGCATTATCAAAATTCAAATATTTAACGAATATTGATTGGCTATGAATATTATATGATGCCCTAGTAAACTCCACACGAATTATGGAAAATTAGCCTGGGAAACGGCAACAAATAATTATACTAAACATCTGGAAAAAATAGAAAAGTGGATCATTGAGATAATATTTAGGAAACCATATACTTACCTCACTGATGAATTATAGCGCGAAATAAAATTATTTGATCTTCTACATTTATATTCTCTATCAGCTGTAATGGGACAGCATCACAGCATCACTGATAGCCATAAATCCAACTACAGTACACATCACAAAAGCAATTTCTCTGTTATACTTAGGCCAGAAAAAAGCACCCTTTAAAGAAGTTATGTCTACTTGGGACCTGAATTATATAGCTTGATCCCTCAAGAAATGAAAAAAAAAAATACAATTCCCATAATTCAATCAAATCAAAAATTAGGGAATGGATAAACTCCCAATGACGCCTTTCCATCCATCAATTCATTGATTTAAAAAAGTCTATAACAGTATGTTATAATGACAAACAAGTTGAAATTGACAACCATAATTTACATAGAAATTGTTGCTGTATAAACTACTTTTTATAATTTTCCCACGATATTTTATATCTTCTATCAACAACATAATTTTTAAATTTTATATTTGCAAGACTGTTGTTATATTTATATTTACAACACTAATTTTTATATTTTATACATTTTACAATTCATATTTTATTTTTATATTTTTTTCAATTTATCTGATATAATATCGAGATTGTGGATCTACCTAGACAATTTTCACTGTAGTCAAGGTTCGCCTTTTGGTATTTTTTCTACTTTGACCAGATCCGCAATTAGGCTAATTATACGCATCGCTTTTACTTTTGTCTGCTTTTATAAAAAATATTTTATAATCTCATACCAATTCAATTGTATTTTTTAAGGTATATTTGAGGTATTTCAATATTATTATTTCTTTCATCTGTGGATTCATCTGGTCATATTTATGGACTGTATAAGTAAATATAAGGCAAAACTTACGTCATATGAGTGTAATTTTGTATAGAGTAACTCTTTGATATATTTTGCTTTTTTCTTTCTTCGGAAGTTCTTCATATTTTTGTGCAAAGACAAAGAAGTAAAAAACTTTATTTTCTCGTACCATTCTGATTTGCATACAAATGGTTGAACTTTCTGAAGAATTGCAAATATTACAAAAAATAAATAATTTTTATTGTTCAATTTTCAATTGCTATTCATTTCAATTCCATTGATTCTTTCAGAGATTTCAAATCATTTTATATCATATTGGACAATGGAAGTCTGAAATAATGAAATTCAATATTTTTATTCGCTGTTCAGGTTTCTAAACCTTTGTTTGTTATACATAAATTGTTCATGTGAAATCATTTTTATTAAATTAGTATAAATCAGGTCTGAATCAAAATATTCAACGCTACATGTTGCATGAAAACCACAGAGAGCTCTCAATTAATTTTTTTCCTATTGAACTGAATTCTCATTTCTCACGATAATCTTTCTTAATGACCATATAATGGACAGGTGAAAATCGAAGCGAGTTTTAAAAGGCTTACCCGCTTCTTTCAGTCTAAATGACAAATTTCCGTTACTACTAACTGAATTATTGGAAATCTTTGGCATTAGACATATTTTGCATTATTCGTGAGAAAACTAAACTTATTACATTACCACATGTCTCGTATTAAGTGACATCTTAATTTATCTTTGCAACATATAGTTGTACAATAAACAATGCTTGCAATGCTTACAAAAGCAAAAGTTCAAAAAACATCAATCTGATTCTGTAGATGAAACAAAGCGAAAAAATAAGATAGAAGTTGAAGGCTGATTACCTATTATAATTGTTTGAATGAGTAAGACAAGACTAAATAAATATTACTGGAATTGTTTCCCAACACCAAACCGTTATTTCAACACCTCGACACGTGTTTCGATCACCAAGTGTTCATCTTCAAGAGGAAGATGATCAGTTTGATCTTCCTCTTGAAGATGAATAATTGATGATCGAAACACGTGTCGAGGTATTGAAATAACGATTTGGTGTTGGGAAAAAACTGCAGTGCTATTCATTACTACACCAAAGGTTCCAAACAGTGCATCACGAATAAGACAAAATATTTAAATTGAATGTTTTGGGCCGTATGTATATTTTTTGTACTGGACAAATATTATTCTAGGTCACAAGTTGAATTTCGTGTTTACAGATATAAAACAAAATATGAGCGGAAGCTCAATGGGCTTGAAATGACGTGAAGAAAAATCAGTGTTCACAGTTATTTTGCGGGTTTTTTGTCCGTGGTCTACAGGTTTTAGGCCTGACGTTTCATCTACTACGGCGGTAGACGTATCAAAGACGTTGATATAACGGTCGAAGTGATTGGATTGTTTTGAATACAGAAACTACAATTCTGAATTTTGTCTTAGTTTTTATACTACCATATAGATGGCTACGGCTCCTTTTCTCTCATTTGGATTGAATGGCTTCGTTTGTGTACAATTGGGGACAGGTAGCCGCTACTTTTCCTGATGATTCAAACGTAGGAACTCATGAACTTTCGTTCAAAGAAAACAATTATATCTTTACGACTTGTGGAAAACTGGCACTAAGAATTTTCCTGCACGGCAAAATTAACTGATAGAATATACATTCCTTTTTTTAAACCATACATGCGCACCCAAAACTTA